>NW_020954720.1:9224355-9278017 GCF_900497805.2 Vombatus ursinus
AGGAGGAGAAGGAGGAGGAGGAGGAGGAGGAATTTGAAGACAGATAAGTCATCACTCATTTTTTTCCATATGCAATACCTCAGGCTCCTTTAATTTTCTTTGTGTCCCTTCCCCCCTCCCTCCCTTGCACTGGGCACTTTTATACATTCTATAACTCTCAGTCCCTTTTCTCCCACTTCTGAGCTCTAAGAGGAAAGAAGGTGTGGTTCAGAAGAAAGATGATGACCTGGAAAATGGAGTTTAAATCTTGGCACTGGTACTTACTAGCTGGGAGATTGGGCAGATCAGTTACTCTCCCTGACTCTCAGTTTCCTTACTTGTAAAAGAAGTTAATAATCCTTATATGACAGACCTTGCAGGCTTGTTATAAGGAAAATGTTACATAAACCTCAAGGAGCTATATAAATGTGATCTATTATTGGTCCCTGCACTAACAACAGATTATTTTTCATCTCAGGTATATCATATTCCTGTATAAGCATATCCTTCCTAAGATTATTAATTGGTTTAGTGACAATAGGGCTTTAGGCAAAACCATATTATAAGGAATAGTTAGTAACATGGGAGAAGATCTAAGTGAAGTGGGGTGAGGGAAAGTCATAGGAAGAGAAAACAGGAACTAGAACCTCAGGATCAGGGACACTCTAGTGAGGTGTGGTTATAATTCCTTAACATTTTGCAAATTGACTTTGGTCGTGGTGATGTTATATGAGGTATGACTTAATAGATCTTACATGCATGTTCGCCTTTTTTTTTTAATCAAAAGTACTAAATGTAACCTACTATGACATATTCAGCTTGTGACTTATTCCCAGGACTTTTCTCAACATGCTTCAGTTCTTTTTTCGACCATCTCAGTGTGTTCTCAGAGAACAGTCATGAGAGGGGTTGATGTGCCAGTTTAAAGAATTTCGGTCATTATTTGACATCAACAGCATCATTTGATTCTACTCAACTAGCATTTATCAAGCAACTATTATATAATAGGCATTGTGCTGGGTGCTGAGGATTAAAAGATAAACACAACAAAGTTCAGAGAGTCACTGAAGCTCCTTTAGCAGAGGAATTGTGTGATCACCCCATGCTTTAGGAGCCTTGGTTTGGTAGTTCTATAGAGGGTAGATGGGACTGGAGGCAGGAAAACCATTTAGGGGACAATTGCAACAGTCCAGATGAGAGATGATGGGAGCTTTAACTAGAGTGATAGCCATGTGAGCCGAGAGATGGGGATAGACACTAGGGATGTCACAGAAGTAGAATTAACAAGACTTGGCAATTTATTGGATGAAAAAAAAATCAAGGGAGAATGAAAAGATGATAAGTTTGAGGTTACAAACCTGGAAGGGTTAAAGGATGACAGTATGTATTCTTGACAAAAATAAATGTCAGCTTTTTTGGGGGCGGGGATAAGTTTTGTTTTGGACATGTTGAATTTGAAATGCCTGTTGGACATCCAGGTGGAGATGTCCAGTTGATAAGGAACTGGAAAACCCAAAATCTCTGGGCAACGGTTCCTTATTTGCAAAACAAGATTGGATTATATAACTTCTGAGACTCATTCCAGATATAAATATATGATCCTATGTCTTCATACTTCAAAAAGATCATCACCTCTATGGAAAAAAAAACCCCAACGCAGCCAAATTCTAAAAGCATTATTCTTACTTCATACTCCTTTGCCATTTATCCTGACAGCATGAACGTTATTAGCACAGGTGTTGAGAAGAAATGAGAGAAACAACTGCTTGAATTCTCTCAGATTATGAATGGAATAGTAATTTTAAGCTCAACGAACGAACCAAGACAAAACCTTAAAGTGAAAGCTCGAAAAAGGAGAAAGGAGCTGGGTGAGCCTTTCACAGTCATCTGTAGAGATGAGCCCTCAATATGAAAAAGAAAAGATGTCAAGCATCCTCTAACCACCATAGACTGGCCAACAACACTGCTATTTTTAATGAAAGTGCTTGAAGAAATCCCAATAAAGTCATATGGATTCAAGATTGATATGCAAAAGAGGCAAAAGATGATAATCATATTTCATTCAAATCCTAAATGAACGTGGGATCCACAGAGAATCCAGCTCCAGTTCTCTTTAGCAGCCATACACTCTGAACTGAAAAGAACTATCACCTAAGGAGCAGATCTGAGCCTGATCCGTAGTGCACTGGGTTGACTTCTAAGGGTGTGGTTGGAAGTGGATTTACTTATCAGTAGGTGGTGCTCTTCCCTTTGATTACAATATTTACCCCATGCCCAGTCTTTTGTGAGGCCAGCAGGGTAATGCCAGAGGTGCCAGATGTTAACCCTAGGCCCTGTCCACTAACCATCATGAAAGAACCTTCTGTATTTTTAATAAGGGATGGGGAGCTGCCTGATCAAATTCCTTTCCATGTAATTCTGCTTGGACAGACCTTGAATTTCCTTTGCCCTATTATTTGCATAATGTATTCCTTCCTTTCTGCCCCATACTGCTACTGTACAAGGTTTCTGGCTGCAACAAATTGTACTATATAGCATTGAGACATAATATGTTGGTCTGGTGGTGCTTGCTAGGAAAAGGGAAATATTAATTTTAAGATAAAGCAATTTGTAGTTGGAGGATCTAGTAGGTACATAGGGAATACCTTTGTGTAAAAAGTGCTGAGTTATCACATGAATGCATGTTATTAACCCAACAATTAGTACCTTAGATTGACATAGCCTTTATGCTGTTCAAAGGCCTTTTAACTCATAATCTGATTTGGCCTCCCAACAGCTCCGCAGAGTGCTCGGGGGCAAAGAGTGCTATTCCCATTTTATAGATGAGGAAAGTGAACCCAGAGAGTTTAAGAGATTTGCTTCAGATCACACAATTTGTTAGGGCAGGACCAGCATGAGAAGCCAAGTGACCCTTGGTCTAATGTTCTTTTCATTATACTGGCAACGTGCCCCTAAGCACTCTGTTCGGATAGTAGTAGAACCAAGAAGGTGGATAGAGAACCAAAGCTATTTTTACAGCTGTTCAGTGCCCTTTCCTTTGACTCCCAATATTTAAGTTAAAGGCCCTTAGATTCAGAGATGGAAGGGACTCTAGTAGTAACTGAATCTAATCCCCCAGGGTTAACTGACTTGCCCAGAGTCACAAAGCCAACATGTGTCAGTGGCAAGATTTGTACTGAGGTCTTCCTGAATCCAAGTCCACTGCCTCAACACTGTATCTGAAATTTCTGTTCTAAAGGCAAAATGGAAAGGCAGAATGGTATAGTAGATAGGAAACTGACCTTCAAATCATGAATAGGTTCAAGTCCTACTTCTGACACAAATTGGCTATATGACCTTGGAGAAGTCACTTAACTTCTTAGGAAACTATTATTGTTATTGTTGTTATTGAGTCTTGTCTGACTCTGTGACCCCATTTGGAATTTTCTTGGCCAATATACTGGAATGGTTTGCCATTTTCTTCTCCAGCTCATTTTACAACTGAGAAAACTGCAACAAACAGGATTAAGTGACTTGCTCAGGGTCACACAGCTAGTAAGTGTCTAAGGCCAGAATTATGAGTCTTCCTGACTCTAGGACCTGAACTCAACTGCCTCACTTAGCTGTCTTCATGGAAAACTAGGAAACTCTTAAAGATTCCAAGTGGCAGAGAAGTGACAACCTGTATAGGCAGACCACTAAAATCATAGATCCTGGTCCTGTCCTGTGAGAATTCTTTTAAAGCTCCTATAGTCTCTCTTTAGTTTGTTAGATTCAATGAAAAGAGCTTTAGACAAGAGTTCTCATACTTGCTCTTATTCTGACCCTGGACAAATCACTTAGCCTCTTTTTAACCTCAGTTTGTCATCTATAAAGTGGGGTTAATAATAGCCATCAGTCCTTCCCTTCACAAGGATGCAGTAGGATAAAATGAAATAATAAATAGGAAAGTGCTTTGAATTGTATTGAAAGTAAGAGATCATATAAATCTAAGCTATTATTATATGTCTTGAGCAATGCACAAAAACAATTTGAGCCTTTTCTGACCTAATAAAATAAAACATACTGCTGTATGGTGAAAGTACCATATAGGGTACAAGCTCGGCTTGGTGTTATAAGTTTTTTTTTAGGGCTTCTCTTACTTCTGTGTTGCCCTTAGATCGGCTGAATAATTGTTGACTGTCAGCAGACAAGATTATAGGAATTTTAGAGGAATTTGGTCAAAAAACATAGTTTACTTTTCCAGTGTAGTAACAGGTTTAACTCTGTCCAAAGACCTAATATATTAACAACTATTTACTATCATAGAATTTCAAAGGTGGAAAGGACCGTGCCAGTCATGCACAGTCCAACATATCTATCCATAGTCCAACAAATAGTCAGCCAGCCTTTCCTTGAAGAGCCAGGCAGAACCCTTGAAGGGCCCTCTTGAGGCAGTTCCTTCCATTTTTAGACAGCTCTAATTGTTCAGAAATTTTTTTCCCTTTGATAGCAAGGCTAAATTTGTATCTTTTTAATTCCCACCCTCTTCACCTGGTTCTATCTTTTGGGTCCAAATTTTAGCCTGGAGAGGAGAATACTGTAGTGGAGACTAATGTTAGCCGTCTTCAAACATTTGAAGGACTGTTGAATACATCATTCCTCACCACCCCAGTCTTCTCTTCTCCCAGTTAAACATTCCCCTTCCTTCAATAAATCCTAATATGACAAGGACTCAAAGCCCTTCATCTTTCTTATAGCCATTCACCTCCTCTAGACGTTCTCCAGCTCATCAAAGTCTTTCTTAAATCCAGAGCTAAGCACAATAGTGGACATGTAATGTGACCAAGGCAAGTGGGGTTATTGCCTCCTGATAGCTATGCCTTTTAATGTAGGTAATCTTTTAATGTATCCCAAGATTGCCTTAGCATTTGCTGCTGTACCATACTGTTTACTCACATTAAGTCCACTTAAAAAAACCCAGATCTTTTTTCAAACAAAGTGCTATCTAACTACTCCTTCCTCATCTTGTACGTGGGAAGTCAGTTTCTTGAATACGAGTGTAAGCTTTTAAATTGATCCAGACTCATTTTCACCCAACTAGATTTAGCCCAATTGTCTAGCCTATCAAGATTGTTCTGGATCCTGTCTCTGTCTTTCCTTGTATTAACTAGCTAGATTTGTGTTACCTATCTTTCCTTGCACTTATTCTACATTTGATATTGGATAGCAAACTGAAGACTATGGGTTTGGCTTTTTTTTTATTAGAGAAACACAATTTATTTAGTAGCAAATAATTCTAATTTTTAAAAAAGTTTTATCCTTGCTTTCAACAGGCTCCTAGGCACATGTTAGACAACATGTACTTTTATTAACTAGTGCTTCTTCTTCCTCTCTGAAGCGATTTGACCCCCTGAACCAACATCCTCCCCAGATTCCCTTAAACTAACCCAGCCAAGCCCAGACATACCAGTGTTTACTTTATTCCCAACTTAGGCTTCAAGGGTAGCTCCGAGGATCTAAGCTCCGATGTATTATGAATTTTTGGAAGTGCAAGCAAGGTGCATTAAGACCTTTAGGATGTGAACTTAGAATCAAGCTTTTATTTATGAGTTACACTTACAAATGCGTTTGGTTTGAGGCAAACCACGTCAACATCTCTTTATCCATTTCAGAAATGAGCTAGGAAGCTTTGCAACCCGTTTAATTTTCAGAGAAGTGTTATGGGGATTACATTTAAACCAATATCAGATATTTGATCCTAAGATCAAAGAACTGTTCAAGCCAAGTATGGTTATTATTATGAGGGAATAATAATAACTGTCAGTTATATAGCACTTTACCTACATTATCTCATTTGATCCTCACATCAGCCCTATGAGGTAAGCACTAAAGGTATTATTATCTCTAGAATGAAGAAACTGAGTCTCAGAAAGGTTAAAGGACTTGCCCATGGTCATGCAACTAATATCAAAGGTGAGAGTCAAAGCCAGATCTCTCCTGACTCCAAATTCAGAGCTCTTTCACCATTGGATTTTAAAAAGCATTTTAATATTTCCCTTAGTTTCTCAACATCATACAGCCTCTTTTAAAAAAAAACAAACCACAATCTTAATTATCTTATTTCAATTTTCAGTTTAACTCAGTGTTTTAATCACTAACCAAAGGGACATATATTAAGTGTCTGCACACACAAACTGTCCTGCTTGAAAGGTACTGATACCTTTGGGACATAAGAACTTTGCAAAGCCTGGATAGAGAAGGGAGAGGAAAAGAAGGAAGGAGTGGAAAAAACCTACTGTAAACATACACACATAAACCCATAAACGTAAAGATTGAGTAGGAGAGAAAGAGATACAAACCACCTACACTTTTTACAAGGAAAATAAAATGCTTTTCCTTCTGTGAAAAAATACTACTGAACATACCCTTTGACTATATCTCTACGAGGTAAGTAAAAATAAGGGCCAAATGTTAAAATGGCGTGTCCATGAATTGAAGATCTATCAAAAACAGAAAGGACATGCTGGTCTCCAGGCCATAGGGAGGCTAACGAGAGCAGCAATTTTATTGTGTCTAGGAGGTGGGAGGGGAGATGGTGATGGTTTTTTTTTTTTTTAATGGTGAAAGAGCTTTCTATCCTGTACTGCTCCTGTGTTCTTTGTAGGCAGAGTGCCAATGTGAAAACTCGTTATTCTTTGTGGGGCCCTAAAGAAAATTCTTTCCTCTTCTTCTTATCTTATTAATGTACAACTTACAGGACAAATTCCACTTGCAACCTTTCAAAAACCCTAGTATAAATGAGCAGATAAACAGAGTAGTAGGGAGCCCTATAATCACAGGCTTGTGCAAACAGTAAGAGAGGATTTGGGCACTGGATTATCTGAATAGTGCTGGAAGAAACTGAAAGAAGTTGAAAAGAGCTAATATTTATCATTATCATATACCTGTGATTATAATATGATATATATTCATGTACACTATGAATATGGGGGAACATTTTCAAAAATGGCAGCAGACATACAGTAACATCCCTGTTGGCTGTGAAAGATTTCCCAAAGGGAAAAATATAGTAGGGGTAGAAGGTTCTCTGGCTAAACTCCTTGAGAAAATTGTCTACAGTTGGTGCCTTCATTTTTTCTCCTCTTACTCTAAACCAGGGGTGGGGAACCTGTGGCCTTAAAGCCACATGTGGCCTTCTAGGTCCTTGAGTGTAGCCTTTTGACTGAATTCAAATTTTACAGAAAAAAATCTTTTTTGATTCAGTGAAAAGGCTGCACTTAGGGACCTAGAAGGTCACACGTGGCCTTAAGGCCACAGGTTCCCCACCCCTGCTAAACCCTCTGTAATCTGGTTTATCACAACATCACACTCTATGCAAGACACTGTGGATAGAATGCTAGTCCTGGAGCCAAGAAGAACAGTTAAAATTCAGCATCAGACACTTACTGTTAGACCCCGGGCAAGTCACTTAATCTGTTTGCCTCAGTTTCCCCAACTGTAAAATAGGAGTAATAATAATAGCACCTGCCTTCCAGTGTTGTTGTGAGGATCAAATGAGATAATATTTGTTAAGCACTTTGCAAAGTACCTGGCACATAGTAGGTATTCAATAAATGTTTGTTCCCTTCCCCACTTCCCCCAACCCCCACTCTGTCAAAATTAGCATAGAGGCAAAGTTTTGTATAATGCAAAGCATTGGGTGTCAGAAAACCTGGTACCTTGTAATTATAGTACCTTTCCTCTGCTGTTTGTTTCCAGTTTATCTTGTATACACCTTATTCATAGTTTGCATGTTGCTTCCCCCATTAAGACTATGAGCTCGTTGAGAGCAGGGCCTGGTTTTTGTTTTGGTTTGGTTTGGTTTTTTTTTATTTGTTTGTTTTGTTTTTGTTTTTTACCTTTCTTTGTATCCTCAGGGCTTAGCACAGTGCTTGATACATAGTAGATGCTTAATAAACATTGACTGACTGACTGACTGACTTTGCCACTAGTTTAACTGTATGATCTTTATCAATTCATTTCACCACTCTGAAAATGTTTCCTCTTCTGTAACATTAGGGGACACGACTAGGTCATCTCTAAGGTTACATTTACATTTTGAACGTTCTATCTCGCCTTCCAAAGGTTTAGGCCAATTCTATTTGACACATCAGCTAAACTGCTGTGCTAGTTAATTTTTTTTAACGAAGCCAATTATTGTAAGACTGGAACAGATCACTTGCTGAATGCTAGCTGATTCATTCAGCATGCATCTGATGTCTGTCAAAAATTATTCTGGTCCATATGTTTTCATCATTTCTCCTGCTATGATTGGTTGTTTATAATCTGGTGGATTGTACAACAACTACCTACCAGTAACGGTAAAACATGCCATCATCCTTTTCAGGTTTATGCAGCTGCTCCGTCATTATCCCACAATGCCCTTAGAAGATCACTCCACTTTGGATATGACCAAATCAGTACCAAAGTATACCACGCTTTTCCCTGCCTCTGCCCCCAAGCACTGAAACAAACATTCCTACACTCTCTGACAAAAGAACCACTGATATGGTTCCAAAGTATCAATGAAAAATGCTTTATTACAAAAAGCAGTCATCCAAGCCAAATTTTATTATAACCAGCTCTTTTATCAACCTGACCTCTGTCCCCACCACTCTATTAAAATGCTCTCTCCAAGGTTACTGGTAACTTAATTGCCTTATTCATCTGGCCTTTTCTCAGCTTTCATCCCACTTGACATTTCTACAGCTCTGTGACACTGTTAGCCAATCCCCTCCTCCCTTTCCTTTCTTGGCTTCAGACCATTCCTTCCTTGGCTTCCTACCTATCAGACTGCTTCTCTTCACTTTCATTCACATGTTCATCTTTTCTCTCTCTGGTCTCAAATGTGGGCATATCCCCAGGCTCTGCCTTCAGCCCTTTTCTCTGCTTCATGCTTTCCCTTGGCAATATCATCCCTTTCAAGGATTTAGTTATCACTTCCAAGCAAATAATTTCCAAATGGGCTTCTCCAGAATCCTCTTTTTATGGAGCTCCAGTCCAGCATTCCCACTGCCAGATGGATGTCCTATCTGCATGTATTTCCAATAATTTAAACTCAGCATTTCCAAAACTAACTTCCTAGTCCTCTCCCTGTCCCCTGAACAATCCTCCTTCCCAACTCTCCTATTTTTGTTGACTATCCCAGTCACCAGGTTCCTAACCTTAGAGACATCTTTAACTCTCTTCCCTTCCCTCCTCTTCATGTCCAGTCAGTTATTTGTAAAGTACTCAACACAGCGCCTGGCACACACTAGCTGCTTAAATTGTGTTTATTCACTTCCTCTTCCTCTTCCCTTCAGCTTTCCCACATCTTAGGTAAGGTGTTAATCTTTATTTACACTCACTATGAATACTTTCATTATCCTTTGGGTCTCCTACTAGTATGATTCTTCCAAAGTTTTGCTCTTCCATGATTTATAACCATGTAGCATCACTGGGAGAAGACTAGTGTTTAAAAAGATGAGGTTTTATAGTCATGAGCAAAATCACTGGGATCATTAAATGCACTACACTAGTGGTTCTCGAACTTTTTGTCTCAGGACGCCTTTGTACTCTTAAAAATTATTGAGGACTTCCCAAAGAATGTTTGTTTACATTGGTTATATCTACAGATACTATATTAGAAATTAAAACATCTTAGTATTACTATGATCTCTTAATCCTATGGATCTCATTGAGGAAGTTCTGTAATGTTCTGGGGCTGGGTATAATCAGCACAATGTCTCTGCAAATGTAAGTATATGAAGAACCTTTTCATTGGCAGGAAATTTCTCTTATTTATAATTTTTTTTACCCTTAATCATCTAGAGAAGGAATAATTCTATTAAATCACAAAACAGTCTTTCTGGTACAACAATCCAACGTATGAACAATTTATGGGTTGTCAAGGGTCTATAATAATTTACAAGTTTTCTAAGGGATAAATAGATATTCTTAGAGATCTTTACACTATCCTACCCTGAGTATTATATGCTTTCTTGAGTCCATGAAATAACTTTATATCCACCGAAAAATGCTTTCAAGACCAACTGAAACCTGGAAAGGTATTTTTTTTAATTTTAAATTTTAAAAGGGTCTATAGGAAATGTATCTTTTTAAAATCTCAGCTTTGAGAATTGACTGATATCTCCTATGTTCAGTCTTATGGAGGGCATACTATGAGGCTTGTTTTTTGGGGGCTTTCCAAAGCTCTTGCTGACCTCTTTGCCCCAACCCTCTCTGGCTACCCTGGGGACAGAGGACTAACCTAAATGCCACACCTCTCTTGCCTATGTTTCCGACTTGGCCCTCCACACCATCCTCCTTCCTAAGCACACTATTTTTACAATCCTTATCTTGCCCCTACATATTGAAACTTACTAATGTTTCATCTCATCTCTCTAGGACCCAGTTCTCCATACTCTCCAAAGTGATAATTAGCCAATCTAGAAAACAAATCTGTATTCAATGTGGTGTCCCCTAGGGCTCTGTCCTGAGCTCTCTTCTCCCTCTATACTATTTGACTTAGTAATATCATTAACTCTCATGGATTCAATTATAATCTCTATGTTGGTAATTCCCTGATCTACTTAGACAGCCCTAACCTCTCTCTTAAACTATAGACTTGAATCTCTAACCTCCTGTTAACCATCTCAAACTGAATATCCTGTAGACCTCTTAAATATGTCCAAACTGAACATGTTTTTTTTTCTCTCAAACCCTGCCCCCTTCTAAACTTTCCTATTGCTGTCAAGTATACACACATACGTATGTGTGTGTGTGTGTGTGTGTGTGTATAAAATATCTTGGACATACATATATGTGTATCTCTATATGTACACATGTATGTCTAAGATATAGTATATATGTATGCATAAAGAGTATATATACATGAATGTATATATTATAACTTGGACTTACATGTGTGCATATAGATATACACATACGTGTATGTCCAAGATATAGTGTATATGCATAAAGTATGTATATACATGCATATATAGGCTATATCTTGGACATAAATATGTGTATATAGATATACACATATATACATTTTTTAAATCTTGAACACGAACAAACTATCTATAATCAATGCCTCCATTTTCTCTCCTTTCACTCTCTTCTCATCCCCTTACAATCTAGCTTCCCATCTCAACATTCAACAGAAGTCACTCTCTCCAAAGTTATCAATGATCTCTTAATTGCCAGGTCTAATGCCTTTTTTCTTAATCACTGCTTTTCCCTTAACTTCTCTGCAGCTTTGAACACTCTTCTAGATGCTCTCTCCTCTCCAGATTATTATGGCATTGCTCTCTCGAGGTTCTCTTCCAACCTGTCTGACTACTGCTTCTAAGTGTCCTTTTGCTAGTTCTTCAACCATGTCATACCCACTGGATCAAATAAAAGCTGATCTGTTTGGCATTTAAATCTTTATAATTTGGCTCTTTCTTCCCTTCTAGTCTTCTTACATTTTACTTCCCTCCACCAATACTCTCCAATCTAGCAACATTGACCCTTAAGTATGGTACTCCATCACCTATTCTGTACCTTTTTCTTTTCTTTCTTTTTTTCTTCTTCTCCCTTCCTCTCCTCTCTTCTCTCCTCTCCCCTCCTCTCCCTCTTCTTTCCAAGACCAGATCACTCTATCTCACCCTAGGCTAGAAATGCAGTGACCATCTGAATGCCCAAATGTACCATTAATTGACATGAGAACTAAATGATTTTTACTTGCTCAATTTTCCATGTGGGATGGTTCTCTCCTTAGATGTCCTGGTGCCCTACCTCTCAGTCCTGGAGGGCTTGCATATTGGTGTTAGACTTAGCATGGATGATGAATTGGCTTTAGCCCTCCTGTAGATCAGACTTTTTCAGCATTGAACAATCCACAATCTACAATCCAAACAATTTTAGCCTCCTCAGTAGCATGGATTAGAGGTGTGGCCCTCTAGGCCTTTTCACTGACTGTATTCCATGCCTAGAATACCCTCCCCCCTCACTTCTTCTTCCTGGCTTCCCCAGCTTCCTTCAAAACTCAGCTCAAATTCCATCTTTTGCATGAGGCCTTTGCTGGTTCCCTTCCTCCTGAGATTACCTCCCATTTACACTCTATACATGTTGTATACACATAGTTGTTTACACATTGTCTCTCTCATTAGAATACGAGCTTCTTGAGGGTGGAGACAGTTGTTTTTCTATTGATTGATTCTATCCTAAGCACTTAGCACAATGCCTGGCACATTGTAAGCACCCAATAAATCCTTGTTGGCTTGGCTTGGACTATGAACTGGGCCCAGAATTTAATAAGTGGAGAGCAGATTGGATTGTCTTTGGGAAATTATACAGTGTTTTTATTGATCTCAACTTTGTTTCTGAATCAAAGGCCCATCTTTAAACATCAATATTCTTCTGGTGATGCGATATGACTATGAGTTATGGAAGAATTAAAATTGAGGCTCGCCTGAAAGACACAGGAGAGAATTGGTTGTGAGTGGGCTACAACACATTGAAAATGAGGAATTTTTCAGGAGAAACAGCATAAAGGATGTTATCAGAGAGATTTGTGACTACAAAATTCTCCAATTGAGGAGAGAGTCCAGGACAGCCGTCTCCTCATTTTCCTCCCTCTTACACTGCACTTGGTTTGGACTTCCTTGGACTTTTCCATCACTCAGCCCGCACCAAATATCTTCTCCCCCAACCCTCACCCCCACTTCAGATTCTTTTTGTGTGTTGTCTCCTCCCATTAGGTTGCAAGATCCTTGAAGGAAGAGATTGTCTTTCCTTTCCAAATTTGTATCCCAGCTTTTAGTACCGTGCATAGAACATAGTAAGTGATTAATACATGTTTATTGGCTAAGATAAATATTTCATTTCATTGATGTTTGCTGGTTCCTAGAACTGCCAAGATGGGGAGGGGGTGCTTGAGGGAGAGGAGAGCACTGGTGACCAATATCCATAATGATGGCCATGGAAAATAGCCACTTAGGGAATATCTTGGGACAGGATTATAAGATACCTCTCAAAATTAGTGCTTAGCCATCAGAAGCTTTATGAGATACTCAATGTGTCTGGAGTTAGAACTCTCCAGTGCCATTCATTAATGATCACCAACTCAGTGTCCAGGACCTGCCTGAGACAAATCTATAGGAATAAGGACTTGACCTGTGGTATCTATAGGGAACTCCTAGATAAGGAAACTCCATCACACAGTACAGATAGGTGTCTTCTCTGTCACTTAGAGAGTTGCCTAGAGCAGAGGTGTCAAACATTCAGCCAACAATAAATCAGATTAAAATGGAATTGGAAAACATTTAACAAATTAAATAAAAATACAACAAAACATAGATAATATTACATTTGAAAACTGTCAATATGCTGCCCTCAGGGCTCCTTATGTATGGATTAGGTTTCTATTTGAGTTCTACACTACTGGCCTATAGCACTAAGAAGTTAATGCTTACCCAGAGTCACAAAACTACAGTATGTATCAGAGTGGGGAACTTGAATCCCAGATCTTCTTGAGTTGAAGGCTGGCTTGCTATCCATTACACAATACTGCAGAACTATAAGGTAGCTAAAGTTTGTCCTTGGGCATCTTCTTATTTGTGTACCAGCTGCTTCCTACCACCTTAATCCCAGTAGAATATAAACCCCTTGAAGTCAGGGACTGTTTTGATTTTATCTATGTAGCTTGGGTGCCTTGCACATCCCAGACTTTACTGTTTGTTAAATTTTAAAAATCACACTCTGTGTAGTCCCATCTTGGAGAAGCAATAGATTTATTTTGTTCCTTCAATGCCGAGTCCTTTCCTCCATGTCACCTTCCTAGCCAGCATAGTATGGCATAGTTTTCCATTAAAGTTCACTCAGTCTGTCATTTTCTCAGGTCCTAATCTTCCTAAGAGAAAATAAAGTAATCAGATATCATGTCATAGATTTCACATTAGACCTAACATTAGGCCTCTGGCAACCTTCTCCCAGGGTTGACTTTAGAAAGCCGATTAGCATTTACCAGTGGGCCTTGGGGAGATAATATACAATCAACATGTAATAGGAGATTCTTTGAGTAGAGAAATTGTCACCTCCCAGGTCACTACGCTCTCTAGTCACACTCACCTAAGTATGACTGCATGGAATCCTCCAATGGACATACTTTGAAGTGAATTACTAGAGTTACTTAACAAGGGACTACCAAATTGTGTCAGGTATTGACAAGATAAATATACCACAAAATCCTGTTAAAACTTCAGAGGAAACTTTGGAAAGGCATAATGTAATTAGCTGTTTTGGGATTTGGGCCAAGAAACCAATGGAATCCCTCCAATTCTAAAGAAAAGGCACCTAGAAATTAATGTGGATCCTTTGTTTTAAGAGGCACCAAGAAACATCACTCCTACACTCCCGGCCTGAGTACTGTGCCAGAATACTACTTCATCACTTGTCCAGAGGAGTAGGGGGACGGGCAGGTGAGTAAATCCAGCCCTCTTGAAACCCTGAATCTCAATGGTACCACTTAGGTGCTGTTCATCTTATGAGCTAATCATTTACCAAATATATCGAGCCGTGTTACCTAGAAGCATTAATGTGTTATTTCCAAAGAACCCTTTGAATTCACTTCAGTATCCTCCCATTGCAAATTACAAGCCTGGCCAACCTCAGAACTCAGACAACAATGACATTTCCAACCTCTTCCATGCTCTGTCTGGTCAAAAGCTTGGAGGCTTCACCAGACTCAGAAATGGTGGGGAATGAGTGAAAGGAGGTGATGAAAAATGCAAACTCCCAGTGAACAGGAAGTAGATTCCTTGATCTTCTATAAATATTTCCAAAGTAATAAAAGAGAGAGAGAGAAAATACACAGTGACAATGTACGTCAAAACATTGTCACTTGAAGCTTATGTTTTAAAAGGTTAAGAGGAAGAAAGGGGCAGATACTGTATATAGAAAACTTCAGTAATGTTTTCCAATCACTCATGGGATTTAGGTGCTGAAAGGCATGTAGGACTGGGATTTATGCATAATCAGATCATTCAAAAACACAGAAATGGCTGCCAGGACAAAGTACAATGTTCACTTTTGAAATCACAAAAAACCTTTGTTTTAAAGGGGCTGAATTGACTAAAGTTTAGTTTCAGTGAAGCATGTTTTTGCTTCGGCTGTCATTATTTAGTTTGGCCTCCTTGCCAGGGAAACCTTTTACTTAATGCACCTCCTTCAACTGTTGTTTTCCTTCGGCTGCTGCAGCAGCAGCAACTGTGAAAGTCAAGGCTGGATCTCCAAGCTGCATATTTAAATGAGAACTGGCTCCATGTTTACCTTTAATTTTGATGAAGGGAGTAGGGGAGCAGGGGTCTTGATAGCCTGCCAGGGCTTGTAAAGCTGATAGATGTGTGCCTTGTCTCTCGAATAATCTGGAAAATCAAGTTTAGCTGGTTGGATCAAAGAGCTTGCTAGTCAGTGGAGAACATTTGCATGCAATAGCTATAGATACTGTATACATCAACCAGCCAAAGGCCAGAAAGCTAATAGCTTTGCCAAAGATAAAGGATTATGTATGCTATGCTGCTAAAGACCAAAGCCAGGAATGCTCCACTTTAATATGGATGGCTTAGGTTTCTACAACTAAGACTTTCAAACAAACAAAATGCTCTAAAGCTGTGGATTTAAGTCCTGACAATTAACTTTTTAAAAAATACTGCTACTATCCACACATTTAAATACTATGAGGAGTAAGGGAATGAAGTCTGCACTTTCTACAGAATTTTCACCCAGGCAGTCAAACGAATTACTAGAGTGGCAAGATGAAATAGGTCCTCTCTTTTCTCCCCACTACCCTCCTCCTTTTTCTTCCTTTCCCCTCTCCTTTTTTCCTCTTTATCTCTCCTCCCAACCCTTTTCCTCATCCCCCCTTTCTCCTCCCTTCTCCCTCTCCACTTCTCTTTTCTCTCCTTTTATCTCTTCTCCTTTCTCCTTTTCTCTTCCCTCCCCTTTTCTTTCTTCTCCCTTCCCCTTTTTATTTCCCTCTTCCCTCACTTTCCCCTCTTCTTTTCTTTTCTTTCTTTTCTCTACCCTCTTTACCCTCCCTCCTTTCCTTTCTCTCCCCATTCCTTTTCCTTTCCTTTACCTTTCCATCTCCTCCGTCTTTTCCTCACCCCTTCCATTTTCTCCCTTACCTTCCCCAGTTCCCTTTCCTCTCTTCCCTTTTCCTCTGTCCTCCCCTCCCTATCCTTTTCTCTTCCTCTCACTTCTCAACTGTCTTCTTCCCCTCCTTTTCCCTCCCCGACTCTCCTTTCCTCTTTCATTTGAGAGCTTCTTGTCTCAGCACCTGTAGACAAGATTGCTCATTATTGGGGGATGGGAAAGAGATGGTCAAACTTTCTTTTTTTAGATATTTTCCGTTTGTAAAGACTTGTTACATGTTTCTCTGATGAGAAAGAATAATCCTTCTGATAAAGAACATTATTGGTCTTATAGAGAAGAATTGGAGAAATTAGAAAATGACATGACTCTTAGACCAACTCTTCTCTCCTCTACTGTGGTGTTGAGTCTCACTGGCTCCTTTCTAAGGCTACATTTCTTTTGACTGTAACTTAATTCTCTCAAAAGGGTCAGGGTAGTGGGACACCTGCCTTGGAAAGGGGTCTATTGCCTCAACCATCCTGCACTTCCCTTTTCTGGAATCCCCAAATCCGAATTGAGAACTGTTTAAAAAACTTCCTAAGAAATTACTCTGAAGAGCCGCTCTGTGGGTGTCGAGCAAAGTAGAGAGGAGTCCTGGGACATTCTCTTTGTCTAGTGGTAATTTCCTAATAAGGAAAGTGCTAAATTCTATGGTGGAGTTAATACTATACAGAGCGGTCCTATGAAATGACTGTTGGGAAAAGCTTTAAATTAAAAAAAAAAAAAAACTTGGCACATTGAACTGGCAATAAAGTAAATTACAGGTACAGTGGTGACATATGTAAGCGAATCTGCCAGTACAAGTAACTGACTGTTGTGTGCTGTGTACAATGCTAGGTAATGCATTATTCAAGTTTTGTACTAATTAAAGAACTACTTTGTTGCTAAGAATCAGTGTATTAAAAACATACGTTCTTGTTAACTGTGTTCCCAAGGGTTAGAAAGAGGAGAGGTGGATCTCAGCTTTCAGGGGCCTATTATTAGGTGTTCAAGGTATTTTTTTTTTAATCACAGGCTTTTTTAGAGGGAAAACTGAGTTTGTATCCCATAAAGAGGGTTTGATTGTGGGATTTTTCAATGGTATCTCAGGATTTTCCTCTTCCTTCTGGGAAATCCTCCATCCCCCATCACGTCTGCTCAGATCGGGATCTGAACAAAAGTTAAACACCATAAAGAAATGTGCTCAATCAAAAAGACCTTTTATTGACTGAAAAGCATTTTTACAGTGTAATATGAGGTGTTTTTTTAAAGGGGGAAAAAGTCCTTTGTGAAACAACCCTCTGGTTGGGTAGTATTGAGGACTTAAAAGCAGATATTGCTTGTGAAACTCTCAATGGTTCAAATAAGAATGAACCCCCTCATTAATATGCTCACCCCCTCCACTCCTGCTCCCAATTAAAAAAAATGTCCTGGATTATAGCTAATCCATCCCTCTGTGCTGGCCCACATTGCCAATGACAGAAGTGGGACTCACTCACTACCACGTTCTGCCCTTGCCCCTGGAGAACAGCTCATCCCCAGTCACTTTGTTAGACATGTGTCAGGTAGGTTATAGACAGAGCAATACAATGACTACTAGGGAAAAGACTGCTGGGCAGTCTTCTTCCTACCCCCATCCTTCCCCCAATCTGTGGGCAAGTATGACTCTCTGTAGGACTTTGGACCTGTCTTTGGGCTTGTTTCTTTATCTGTAAAATGGAGGGTGAGGGCAAGGCATTGCTTAAGGTGGATAGGGAATTAGACTCGAAATCAGGAAGACCCGAAATCCAATCCGGTTTTTTAATAGCTATACAGCCCTGGGCACATCTTTGTGCCTCAGATTCCTCACCCGTAAAACCAGGAGGTTAAACTCAATGGCCTCTAATATTCCTTCCAGCTCTAAATATATGATCCTATGATCTTAAGAGAAGATGACCTCTGAGATTCATTCTAGCGCATAACTTGGAGGACTGGTGGTTGTGGATACCATTGTGGAGGATGCGGTTGGCCAACGGATGGATGTGATTCCACTTTGCAAACTTAAATTACATCATGAGTATCAGTTACTCCCTTCCAGCTCTAAATCTATGGTGTCTTCTGGTTGGAACTTCAGCACCTTGTGAGTTGGGATCGATTCATTTATTGTATTTATGTCCCCAGAGCACAACACACTGCTGAGCACATAGTAGATGTTTGATTGATTGATGGTATGAAAACATCCTCAACCATAGTTAGGGAAATTATCGGAGGGATTCTTTCTTAGGGTAAAGAAGTTAAAGTAGGTAACTCTGACTCCACAGTCCTATTGGCTCCTCAGATTCTCTCCTCTTTTTTCTTTTTGAACCTTTAATTTCTGCATTTTCCCTCTAATTCACCCTCAGTCTCTAACTTCTCTAAAAGCTTCGGGTTTTCCCTGCTTCCTATTCCCCTCCTCCTTTTTCTTGGATTGGGTTTTAATTCCCTCATCTGTCAAATGAGAGTAACTTGAACCCAGATCTTCCCAGGACAGAGGCTAGTTCCGTATCCATGATGCCATGCAGTTGCTTCTCAACCTGTAGCAAAAAACACTGGCCTGTTTTCCTGAAATCCTCATACTCGTCATTTCTCATGAAGCAGTCTGTTTATCAACCACAATTCATTTAGTCATTTCCCGATCACACAATCACAAATCATAAGCTTTGAGCTGGAAGATACCTTAAAGGCTATCTAATCCAACTCCACCTCATTTGACAGTTGAGTGAAATAAGGTCCAGGTAGTTTGAGTGACCTATCCAAAATCACACAGGTAGTAAGCATCAGAGGGGAGATTGGAATCTGGGTCTTCTAACTCCAGAACCAATTTCTTTCTGCCCAACTTATGAGCACCTCGTACATTAGAAAAGCTGGACTAAAGTGCCCTGGAGAAGAGAACACTCTCCTCCAACTCCTTGCCTCTCTCCTTAAACTCCAGAAGTGCTCCCATGTTTTCTGAGCTAGCATGTTCTCTTTTTAACACAGATTGGAACAGAACTAGGAAAGGAATAATGTTTCCAGTAAGCCATCTGCAGAGTGTGGGGCCTTTCAGGACCTTAAATAGGCCCTTAAACTGGTTTGACTTGTTTGCACACAATTAAAGGTAAACAAGGCTATTGTCCAGGAAACCAAGGGATTGTGAGGGTCCTCATAGGGAACTATGCCCTCTAGTTCCTGCAAATTTCATTTCCTACACAAGGTGGGGCCCAAGGGATTAAGAGGAGTTTCTAGCTGGTGTTATGGCTATAGTAAACTTTGGGAGTCATCAGCTAGAGGACAGGGTACCTGACCCTAAAGAGTGACTGAAGCTGAGTGGTATTGCTTCCATTCCATCTCACCACCTTCATTTAGCCCCAGGGTCCTCTTCCAAAAGGCAAACTGGATCTTCCTGTAGGCCTAGTCTAACTGAGACAATTTCCCTCACCCACCTCCTACCCTCATTAATTTCTGACATTGCTCAGCAGCTTCCGTCTCAAGAAACAAGTGAATATGGACATTCCGAAAGAAATGGTTGAAGGGTTCACTCTATCAGTAAGAAACAATTCATTTTCAGTGACGGTTCCCTCCATTACCCCACTCTCCATATCCTTTTCAGGTGCTGAACATTTCTTCAGTACCTTCAGATCAAAGACTGAGCAGATATCACTGATATTCACACAACATGAATGTCATATCCCCCACTACACACACACACACACACACACACACACACACACACACGCCCCACAGCCAGAGACTTGTTTCCTGGAGCCAAATAAAAATCTTCTTGTAGCTAAATAATTGTGCCTAGGTTATGAACAGAGTGCTAAACTTTGAGCCAAGAAGACCTGAGCTCAAATCCCACCCCAACTAGCTGGTCCACTTGCCTCAGTTTCCTCATCAGTAAAATGGGGCTATAGTACCTCTCAGGATTACTGTGAGACTTAAAGAGGAGATGTATGTAAAATCCTTTGAAAGCTGTGAAAGTGCTACAGAAATGTTACTGGTTTTTTTGTTTGTTTGTTTGTTTGTTTGTTTTTATTGTTGTAAGGGTGATAAGGCCAGCCCTGATAGCTGGACTCTTTTTCATGGTGAATATATAATTAGGCTATGGAATATCTGTTTTTATAGGATAGAGTAGAAACTTAGCCACAGTTTATAATGTTACATTTATGGGGAAAAGATGTTTCGAACAATTCACTTAACAAATTTTTGAAATACATTGAGGATGATGAGGGCTGCTGTATAATTATATATTGTGTTGGTGTGCGCTGTTTTCATTCAATTTTTTTGCTGTTGTTGGTTATCCATTAAATTATAAGCTCCTGGAACTGATGATTGATAGGGGCAGCAAAGTGACCCAGTGGACAGAGTGATAGGCCTCTAGAGTCAGGAAGACCTGGGTTCGAATGTGATCTTAGATAGTTACTTAGCACTGTAACACCGGGCAAATCATTTAACTTCTGTCTACCTCAATTTCTTCAACTCCAAAATTGGGAAAATAAAAGAACCTACCTCTCAGGGTTGTTGTGAGGCTCAAACTTAATCATATTTGTCAAGTGCTTAGCATAGTGCCTAGTACACACTGGGTGCCTAATAAATGCTTGTTTCCTTCCTTCCTAGAGGGAAGGGACTTCAAAGGCTAATACACATTTTTCTAGAATGGGGTCATGCCTTTGAAGGATATTTCAATACTTTGATGAATCTGTGATCTCCTCAATATGAGTAATCCTTCCAGTGGTACAGATCCTAACATGTTTACACCTCATCATCCTGAGAAACTCTTATCCATGTATTCCAATAAATCTACCACAAGAGGCCAATTCACTGGATCAAGGACCTTTCTATAATCCCTTGGCACTGCATGATTACTAATAACAATCTTGTTCTGTTCACCAGTTGTCTTCTGCCCTTGTTGACTGCCTGGGTATACATTTATCTTATGTCTATCTACTGTCTGTTCAAGTTATATGTATTGATGGGACTAGTTCTATGGGTTGTCCATAAAACTGCATTTTATAGTCTCAACAATAATCATTCTTCATCTACTTGGTATTTCCTGTGTGAATAGGAATTAGGCTGAATTATTTTGAAAATAGAGTTTTTTTCCCCCTTAGGGTGTTATGCAATTGACAAAATGTTATGGGCAAAAAATCTGGGGCACCTCACCATCTATAAACTGATCGTATGTAGGATAGTTCCTCTCACATAAGACATGTGGACACCTACTCTCTGGGCTGGTTCACTCACTTCAACCTACTGGCAGGTTTCAGTTTCTGGAAAAAGACCACCACCATAGCTTTATTCAAATACTCTTAGGGTCCTTCGGGTTATCTCGTTGAGGACTCTGTACCTTCTGCCTTCTTTGCTGTTATTGTACCATAATCACAGCAAAAGCAGAAATTGGGTACAAAGGACTGAAAGTCACTTTGTGTTTTTATTTGTTTTTTGGGTTGTCATGGCCAAAGAATATATCATCACATGCCCAGACTGCTAACAGTAGGCTTCTCTATACTTGGCTGGGTTAGTCCTTAGAAAGCAAGCATGGTCTGCTGCCTAGATTGTGAACATTTTCTATAGCTACATAGCAAATAATTATAGTTTAGGATGATGGTAATGATGAACAGTATTAGAGGTCTGGATGAAAATCACTCCAAATATTTATTATTTTCTCACTATTTAATTGGAATGACAAAAATCTAAATAATGCTATATTGGCCTCCAACTCTATCAATCAGCCTTCTCCCTTAAATAAAATAGGGCTGCAGAGGAAGAAGTAGCATGGTAGAGAAAAAGGAACATTAGATTGGGAGTCAAGAGATCTTGGCTCTGATCCTGAATGTTTGACTAACTATGACTGTAGACAAGTCACTTCATTTATCTAAGCTTCAGTTTCCTCATCTGATAAAGGTTAGACTACATCTTAAATGAGGAGCCATCTTTCTTTAGAGGAGCTAAACAAAGTCTACCTAAGGAGCCTCTATCAGGCTATAGATTATCCCTGACAATAGAAACTATATGTGACAAGTATATATCTATATATGTGTGTGTATATATATGTATATATATGTGTGTGTGCCTATATATGTACAAATATACACACACATATATGCATGCTGGAGGGAAAGACAGTTTTATATATAAAAGTAAACAGAAGAAAAAGTTGCATTCCTTCACACTTACCAACATTTTTTAAATGATGAAGAATTAGAATGACTCTTAAGAAAACTGTTGCATTCCTTCCCATTTACTGAAGTTGTAAATGAATTGCAGAAAAGCAGACACGTGTCCAAGTTAGCTGCAGAGCATTTAAAACAGAAACAGATTAGGTAAGTCTTTGAGTGATTCTAATATAGCCATTGCCATTGCGATTAAGAGGGAGAAAACAGTTATTGGTCTCCCCCCAAAATATTACTCCTCCAGAAAAATCTTAACAGTCATACTCTGCTGTAAGTCTATAATAATTGTTATTGAAATTAGTTTTCAGTTTACAGTGATTTAAACAAGTATGCAAAAAAAACAACACTAAGCCTCATAAAAGGTAGTATTGATAGGTTCTGCACCTCTAAAATATAGATAAACTTTAAGGCTCCTTCCAGTTCTAAAATGTCAGCTCTGTGATAATAAATATACACATGCATAATAAAGCCCATAAAGAGCTCCTTTGTTTATGAAAATGTGACTGCCCAGCTTCCTGATATAAAATATGAGACCCAAATGTTATGCCCATTCTGGAAACTCTCATTTATGAAATCCATCTATACTGTTGCTGTTGTTTTTCTGCCTTCCCTAGGGATTTGTCAGTCGGTCTCTTATTCGAATAGCTTTCTCAGACTGTCTTTGTTGTTGTTCAGTCATTTCAATTATGTCTGACTCTTCATGACCCCCATTTTGGGGTTTTCTTGGCAAAGATACTGGAGTGGTTTGCCATTTTCTTTTCCAGCTCATTTTTACAGATGAGGAACAGGGTTAAGTGACTTGCCCAGGGATACTCAGCTAGTAAGTGTCTGAGGCTAGATTTGAACTCAGGATGATGAGTCTTTGATTCCAAGCCCAGTGCTCTATCCACTTCAAGCCACCTAGTGGCCCTATCAGACTGTCTACATCAGACAAAACAAAACTTATTCAGCCGATTATTGGGATAAAAATCCAGATTTGGGCAACATATAGGTAAAATCTCAATATATATCATTAAAACTGTATTTGTTCTCTGTGAAGGTCAGATCTACAAAAGAAAAAAAATGATAAAAGCAAATTAAGTGAGATTAGTTTAGGAAAAAATAATATCTGGAGTTTTAATGTGTAAGTTTATAGAGCTTATTTTATAAAAATGATCCTGTCTGCCACAATCTCCTCCTTTCTCACATGATGTGTGGCCTTCCTCCTCATCAAGCTAAGCTTCTAGCTCCTCAAATGACCTCATTCCATCCTCTCTCTTCCAATAGATTTCTTCCACTTTCATCCCTTCTCTGTCACTTATTTTCAGTCTCTCCCTATCCACTGGCCATTCCCCTACTTCCTACAAACACGTCTTTCCCATCCTGAAAAAACTCTGGCTTGATCCTTCCATCCCTACTAACCGCTGTTCTATCTCTCTTTGGCCCTTTGTAACCAAAATCCTTGAAAAGGCCATCTACCACACCTGAACTGCTGTTTTCAAAGTTACCGATGACCTCTCAATTGCCAAATCCAATGGCCTTTTCTCGGTATTCATTCTCTTTGACCTCTCTGCAGCCATTGACCCTGTTGATCGCACTCTCTTCCTCAATACTCTGTTCTCTCTAGGTTTCTCTCCTGGTTCCCCTCCTTCTCATCTGACCACTCCTTCTCAGTCTCCTTCGGTCCGTCCTCATCCAGATCATGCCCCTTGTTTGTACATAATTGTACATGTTTGGCCTGGGCCCCGCTTCTTTTCTTCCTCCCTACCACTTTACGTGGTGATCTCACCAACTCCCATAGATTTAATTGTTATCTCTATGCTGATGATTCTCCAATCTACTTATATAGCCCAACCTCTTTGCTGACCTCTAGTTTTGCATCTTGAGTTGCCTACTAGACATCTGAAACTGGACAGTCTGTAAACATCAAAAGTAAACATGTCTAAAACAGAACTCATTACCTGTCCTTCTGCCCCTCTTACCTTCCCTATTACTGTAGAGGGCAACACCACGCACCCAGTCCCTCAGACTCACAACCTAGAGTCATCTTTGACTCCTCACTATCTCTCACCTTACCCCTGTATCATTTCTGTTGCCCGAACTTACCAATTTTACCTTTGCAGCTTCTATACCCCCTTCTCTCCTCTAATACTGGCACCATCTTGGTACAGGTTCTCATCACCTCATACCTGTGTTATTACAATAGCCTGCTGCTGGATCTGCCTGCCTTAAGTCTTCCCCCACTCCAGTCTATCTTTCATGAAGCCACTAAAGAGATTTTTTCAAGTGCAGGTCTAATCATATCATCTACACAACAAACTCGTGACTCACCATTGCAGCCAGGATCAAATATAAAATGTTGTTTGACATTCAAAGTCTTCCATAACCTAGCCTCCTCTTACCATTCCAGTCTTCCTGCACCATATTGCCCGACATGTCCTCTTCTATTCAGTGATGCTGAGCTCCTTGCTATTCATCAAATAAGACATTTCATCCTTTGGCTATAGATCAGGGGTGGGGAATATGCACCCTCAAGGCCATATGTGTCCCTCTAGGTCTGCAAGTGTGGTCCTTTGACTGAATTCAAACTTCACAGAACAAATCCCAATAAAAAAAGGATTTATTCTATAAAACTTGGACTCGGTCAAACTTTTCTTTTTCAAATTCACCTATTGACTCCTGTGTCTTCCTTTAAGTCCAAACTAAAATCTCATCTTTTAGAGGAAGCCTTTCCTAACCCTCCTTTTTCAGTGCCTTCCCTCTCTTATTTCCTATCCATCCTGTATACAGATTGTTTTTATATATTTGTCTGCATATTGTCTCCCTTTTTAGATTGTGAGCTCCTTGAGGGCAGGGATTGTCCTTTTGCCTCTTTTTGTATCTCAATTGCTTAGCACAGTGCCCAGCAAAAAGGAGGTGCTTATTAAATGTTTGACTGTTCCTTCTTCATTCTGATACCAATAGTGCTTATAAGAAATGCTATTGAAAAAGATCAAGAAACTAGTTAGACCTAGACTGAGTGATCCTGCTGAAAGAAATCACCTTCCCCAGGAACATGTCTTGCTCAGCTTCTCTTGCAAGCTCCCTAATAATAATTTGGGTCTCGCCTTAGATCTTGAGTGGTCAGACTGTGTCTATGTCTCACCTGTGTAGTAAACTATGTAGATATTTGAGAGTATGCTCTTAGGAAGCAACCATAATGGCTATCTGGCCATTGTGGAGTTGAAAGGCAGTTCAAAAATACCTTTGAGGCAGCAGGAGGGTGCAATGAGTAGAGCATTGGTCTTGGAATCAGAAAGACCTGACTTCAAGTCCAGCCTCAGACATTCACTAGCTGTGTGACCTTAGGCAAGTCACTCAACCTCTGTTTGCTTCAGTTTCCTCATCGATAAAATGGGGATTATAATGGCACCGACTTCACAAGTGTTTTTGTGAGGATAAAATGAGATAATATTTGTAGAGCACTTAGCACAGTGCCTGGTACATAGTAGCTGCTATATAAATGTTAGCTATTATTGAGATTATCTCAGACCTATGAATAAAAAAATAATATTTACTCAGATTCCCTTTGCTTCATAAATTTGGTTCTACTCTTACATTAGACTATTAATCAGCCAGCCATCCCTTCCACAAACAAAGATATTGGACACCCATTATTTGGAAGACACTGTGTTGGACACTCCGGGAGGAATACAAAGATAAATTGAAAAGCTCCTGCTTTTCAGTTTCATGGAGAAGATAACACAGGTACATAAATCACCATAATACTAGTATGACCCTTGCATCTGAAGCTTTCACATGACATGAAGGGCCCAGGAACACTGGGGGATTTTTTACATCTCTGGCTCTTTGCCTACATCTAAAAAACCTGCGAACTTCACAATATGACACCACCTAGAGTCTTGTTACCTGTTTCCCTTGCAAGCACACAGTTCACAAAGCTCAAAAAAAAAAAAAGAAAAAAAAAGAGGTTATTTACAGGCTGAAATGAACAAATAGAATTCTCAGAGCTTGTGGAAAATAACAGTGCCCACAAATCAAAAACTCTTCCCCAGATGCTTGAATAGAGTTTCCAGCTCTCACAGTTTGTCAATGGGTGGTACTTTCTATATCTTTCCATGACTCCAGAAGGTAGAATTACTAGCATTTTTCCCTCAGAGGAAAAGACTTTTTTTCAGCCTCCTCCCATCTCAGTATGGTGAAGAGTTTTTCAGAGTTCCCTGTTGTGGCAGCATTATAGTTCAAACACCAAACCAGGAAGGAGTTCCTCCATTTGGAAACCTCTCCCTTGAGCAATGTAATAATGATAATAACAATAACACTAATACCAATAATAGCTAATGTTTCTTTGGTGCTTTAAAATTTTCAAAGCACTTTGCCTGTTATCTGATTTGATCCTTAAAACAACCTGGTGAGATGTTATTTTTATCCTCATTTTACAGATAACACTGTAAGACTGAAGTAATTTGCATAGGGTCACATAGCTAATAAGTGTTTTTGTGATTTGAATTCAGGTCTTCCTCACTCCAAGTTTGGCACTCTATCCACTATACCATCTAACATCCCATGTAGTATCCATAGAATTCTGACCTCACACAAAAAGCTTGCCTAGTGGTAGAATTGTTGTTGTTAGTCCTTCATTTTGCGGGGGGGGGGGGCATGCTAGGCAACAGGGTTAAGTGACTTGCCGAGGGTCACACAGCTAGTAAGTGTTATGTGTCTGAGGCCAGATTTGAACTTAGGTTCTCCTGAATCCAGGGCTGGTGCTCTATCCACTGTGCCACCTAGCTGCCCCCTAGTCCTTCATTCTTGAAGAGGACCAATGACTTCAGGAGGATGATGTCTTGGTTTACAAGTAAATTGGATTTAAGTGAAGCAGAGCTTTGCAAAGTCATTGGCCTCACTCCCTCCTCCAGAGTCATCAGAGTCCAGTGACAAGACTTAGGTCAGAAGGGGAATATTGTGCACAGTAACAACAATGTTGTAAGTTGATCAATTGTGAATAACTTAGCTATCGTCAGCAATACAATAATCCAAGACAACTCTGAAGGACTTATGACGAAAAATGCTATCATCCCCATAGAAAGAACTGATAGAGTCTGAATACAGATTGAAGCATAATTTTTAAACTTTATTTTTCTTGGGTATCTTATTTTGGTCTATGTTTTCTCTTACAACATGACTAATATCAAAATATTTTTGCATATTTAAACATATATAAATTGCTGGCTTACTCAATGAGGGGGGTGAGGAAGGAGGGAGAGAATTTGGAACTCAATTTTAAAAACAAATGTTGTAATTGGGGAAAAATAAGTTCTTCCCTATTGTCTCTAAGTTAAATTTACCTCCTCATTTTAGATATTACATCTCTTCACAATCTGGCCTCAATGTATTTTCCTAATCTTATTGTACATTTGCCTTCACAAAAGAATTGATCTGGAGGGGAAGACCTTCAGAGTTTCTGGTCAGAACAGAAACAATTGCTATTTATGCTCATGGGAGAGATGGAAGACATTCAAAAAGACCAATCAATTTTATTGATTCCAAATTAAATATCTGCAGTACTGTCCTCTCTACTAACTCACCTACCACCTTGATTGAGCTTCTCCTCATCTTTTGCTTAGACTATTGCAACAGCCTCCCAATTAGTGTTTTGGTCTTAGGTTTCTTCCTCCTCTATTCCATGCTCCACACAGCTTCCAAAATTATTTTCCTTAAGCATAAATCTGTCATTCCCCTATTCAACAAATCAAGAGGGTTTAAACTGATAGGATGAAGGAGATAGTAGCTCATATAGATGTCACAAGCCTGGTACTAGAGAGAGTAGCAGATGCATCATAGGAGGAAGAAGGGCAGAAGAGAACATCAATAATTTGCAAGAAACAAAGAAATCTACAAAGGCAGCAATAAAACCCATGACTCCAAGTGTCTACAAATTATTGTGAACAGAGTCAATTAGAGCTTCCAATGCAAGGAGGTAAATAAGTACCACTAAAATTTGTGATTTGGGAATCATGGTTGGAATATGGATCTGGAGGGGTATACTTTTTTTCAAAAGAAAAAGGAGAGGTAATGGGTGGGCATAAGCATGTTGTATTAAGAATATATAATTGTATATGTAAATTTAAAAATCTGGGAATTGGGGAAGGAGAGGCTCACATGGCAAAGAATTTTTGGGTTAGGAAAATGAAACAGCAACAGTATTGTTTTTAGGGGAGACTATAGAACACTTGGTCAGAAAGGAATTAGATTAGGAATTTGAGAAACAGATCACAAATTTGGCATGAAAACATGATACTGAATTGATAGCGTACTACTATTGTCCACAAACCTTCTGACTTACTCTCTCTCAATGAAAAGCAGAGTATCTGATAAATCTGTGACTTGCTTTAATGATTATTCCAACCATTAAAAGGTGGAGAAAATGACAGAAAACTCCTTTTCTGAACCTGATTCCTACCAGCAAGGAGGAACTGGTTGCTAACGTTGAAAAGATGGAGCATAAAATTTGTAATAGAAGAGGAGAGGAATGTGAGACATAGTTTGACATTCACCCTAAATTTTTTGGAGAGCAGATTTCAAAGGAACCAAAGAAAAGAGAAGTAGAATCAAATTTTAAAGGTGCCCCAAATGGGTAAGAAACTCTCAACAATGAAAATTTTAAGACATAAATAATTCTAATGAAGAGAAGGGGAAGTTGCCTAAAGAAGATGACATAGAGGCCCTGGGAACTCAGGCATAAACTTAGATTTTAAAAGGGTACTTTAGATGATGGAAGAGAAGATATCACTAAAGACGAACAAAAAAGAGTGGCACAGTAATGTAAGAATCATGTCAAAAAAATCACTAGACTAAGGGGGTAAGGGCCAACACAAACTGTTAAGGATAAAAAAGAGTTTGTGTTTTGTTACTGTTTTGTTTGTTTGTTTGCTTTTTTAAGCTATGTTGGGTAAAAAGGATTGAAGGAGTTACAAGAACAGGACTTGGGGTGATGATAATAGCAGATTGTAAGAAGGCTGAATAATTCAAAATTTGATTCTGTTTTGAGTTCTAAAGAAAATGGTATTTAGACCACAAAGAATAGTACAAAAAAGATTAGTAAGGAATGGAAAGCCAAGATCAATGAGATGGTCACACAGCATCTATTTATACTTAGTGAGTTCAAGTCACTAGGCTGAAACTAAATAAATCCTAAAGTACTGAAGGAACTGACTGATGTGACTACTAAACCATGCTCAGTAATCTTTGAACAATCTTGGAGAATGAGACATATGCCTTAGGATTGAAGAAGGGCAAATGAACCAATTTTCAGAGAAAGATGATAGAGGTGAGACTGAAAACTATAGACAAGTGAAGGTGGTTCCTACTCTTAACAAAATTCTAGAACACATTCTAATGAAAGGAAATAGGGGCAGGAAGGGATTGGTAAAGTTTATTCAAGAAAAAAATCATACCAGGCCAAACTCATTTCCTTTTGTCTCAAGGTGATTAGACTGGTAGGTCAGAGGAAAGCTGGAGATAGAGCATACTTAGATTTCAGCAAAGCGTTTCACAAAATCTCTCATACCATCCTTGTGGACAAGATGGAGGGATACACTAAAAAAAAGGGTATATTCAGGGAGATTTGGATGTAGTTGAATGACTGGGACCAAAAAGTCATTAATGGGTTAATGTCATCTTGAGGAGATGTCCCTGGTAGAATTTCCTAAGGTGGCTTGATCCTGTGCAGTTAAAAAATTTTTTTAAATCAGCCTTTTGAAGACATAAATGGCATCCTTGATAAATTTATGGATGATGTGATAGGTGGGGGAAAAATTTCTTCAACTCACAGAGGTGATGGGCTCATGTGCACAATACTTAGTGGACCATAAGAGGACTTGATCCCAAGGAGAAGATATGGAAGTCAGAACGCAATGTGTACTTATGATAATTGGTAGAGGACTTTTTCAATGACATATTATTAGTCCTGGTCCTGAGTTCTGATAAAGAATTCTAGAGAATACATATGAACCAATAACCCAGCAGAAGTGGCTGAGACAGAAGGAGACTTAGCAGTCTTGATTTAACAACATGACTTAGCCAGTTTAATAGGAGGAGACCTATCAGCATGACCATGCCAGTACATCAATATTGGGTAGAAGAGGTGATCACAAGCAACAAATTGTATGAAACTTTGGGGAATCAGGTTGAGTCATACAAATCATAAACTCTCTAGCACACCCTGCATTTTGGTCCTGAATCCTTGTTCTGGCAACCAATATTCCCATTCATTTCAACCTCTTGGATTTCATTGCTACATAGATATCTTAGTATCAATTCACCTTGATTCTTTGATTTATATTTATTATTATCCTCACTTAGACCCCGCCTTTTCTGCCCCAAGCAAGAACTGTCCTTACTCCAGAGTTCCCATAGATTTGCCTAATTATTGGCCTACATCAGCTCTGATTCTAGAGAGATGTTACATAGCATTTTCCCCATTCTGCATGTCTGCAGTTGATTTTTTGAACCCATGTGTTTAGATTTTTTTTCCCTATTAAATTTCATATTATCAAATTTAGTCCATCATTCTACACTACAAATACTTTTTGGATGCTGATTATTTCATCTAACAGGAACTATTCTTCCTAGCTTTGTGATATTCAAAAAGCTATTTACTTATGCCTTCATTCAAGTCACTGATTTAAAAAAAAATGAACAGAACAGGGCTAATGATTGAAAATCATGGCATTCCACTAGAGCCCTGCACCAAATATACTATGTAACATGAGATGCACAAATTTAGAGACATCTCCATTCCAAATGTTCATATGGACTATATATGTCCAATCTGTGGTAAAGCTTCTGAACTCATATCGGTCTGATCAACCATAGTCAGACACACTGTAACTTGACCCCAACATAGTGATGTCATTTTGGTTTTCTTTAAGAATGAAGGACAACAAGCACCACCACCATCATATGAATAAAGATATGGAAGATTTCGTCAAATGACTAGCCAAAATCCAGGTACCCTTGATCTATGAACTTAGTAATTCTCTCATGAAAGGAAATATGGTCAGTCTGCCATGACTTGTTTTTGTTGAACCCATAGTAGCTCATAGTGATCACTGCTTTCCTTACCAAAAGGGTCACAGACTATATCTTTAATGTATTCTAAAACTCTGTTCTCCAAAGTGTGTTGATTGCACACTTATTAGTAAATAATTTTTTGAGAAAATCATGCATGTTTATATATTTATTTATTCTTAAATTATATCTGTGTAGTACTATAATAATTATATACAATATAAAATTTATGTGAAATACAAATGTGAAAGGGATGAAATAAAGATGAAATAGTATTTTGAAGATAACATTTTATTCCTCAATAGTACCAAAAATCTTTTTTCTTTCACGAAAAATATTAATGATGATAATTTTAGAGGGAACAGTGTAATTGAATATACTTCTTTATATTTAAAGTCTTCATCTAACACTTTGTAATACAATGATTCAACAGTTGGCTCTGAGTTCAGTTTTTTTCAGTGCTTGGTTTTAATTATTGTCATAGGTTAAAAAAAAAAGATACCTCAGGGAACTGTATAGATTAACATGGAAAAAAGATTCTCATCAGGATTCTCATTTTCCAAGCCTATTCACAAATCCTGCAAAAGATTTTGCTGAAATTCAGTTAATAAATTTCTATCTTTCCTGGTGTCAATCAATTGTTTTTTAAAAACTAATCAGAAGGTGTTGCATTTTTTAATATTTTTAACAAATCAATTCAAAAACCTACTGAAACTCTTCATTTTGAAGTTTTCAAAAACAGGACAGAAAAGTCTATTTACAGCTTGCCTAAATAAATGAGAGATTTTATATGTGACACAGCTATCATTTTCAACAGACCATAGAAGACGAGAAAAGATGGTTGACAATTTCAAATACTAGTGAGAAGTGAAGAAGGATGAAGATTGAGAAAACTACACTAGATTTTCCATTTAAGAGATCACTAGTAACTGTAAACACAGCAATTTCAATTGAGTCAAGAAGCAGGTATGGGGGGAGGGCAGGCCTTGACCAAGATGAAGAATGGTGCTGCACTCAGTGGAAACAAGGAAGTTTGGAGGGAGGGGGACAGTTGTTTCATCAGAAAGATAATGAAATGAGATCAGTGGTGTACATTGCAACCTATCTATGTCTGCTTATCTTGAGCTTATCACTATTTCCCACTCCCAAAAGAAAACTAGGGTGGTTTTACTCACCAGTAATTGCCCTGAATTGCAGAGTTTATCTATTAAGGGCTACCTGTGGCAGCCATGATATCAACTGGGCTGGGGGGGGGGGTGTCAGGGTTTATGGACATGTGTGTGCGGAGAGGAGAGTAGAGTTGGGGACCTTTCTGTTAGGTTGCCTTTCTGTCAAATTGTAACTTCTCTGAGGACAAAGGAGGCCACTAGTGAGAGGGAACAGAATAGGTGAGCATTGAGATATGATTGGTGAAGCAGGTATTATGGATTTGATGGAGACAAACCCACAATTGATTGAGATGTGACTCATCTTCCCACTTCCCACTTGATTTATCATATACTCATAGAGGTTAGTAGCCTTTGGAGGAAGAAGAGAAAAGGGTCAAGAACTGAACCTTGGGGGATTAGTAGACATGACCTGGATGTAGATCCAATAAAGGAAACTGTGAAGCAGTGGGTCAATAGGATATGGTAGTATCACGGAAAGCTGGAGAGAAGAAAGTATCAATAAGAATATCAATTACAACTTAACGATTAATCAACTAATCCACAAGTCCTTTCAATACCCACAAAAGTTGTTATTGTAGGGTTGGTGTCTTGAACTCACTGTGGATAACTAGGTTGTCTTATTTTTTTTTTAATTTTCTGTCTCCTGTTAGGCATACTTTGTTTCTCCTGAAATGAAAATCATTATCCAAAATAAGGAAGATCTCTTGTTAAGAAATTGTCAGATTTTTGTAACTTTTTTTTATGAACTCGTAGTCATAATAGGTTGTTTTGATTCTGCTTTATCACTTCATATAAATATAACATCTGTTCTCAAACAACTTCCTCTGTATCTTTTCACTTTTCCCTACGACTACCTCCATGTTTCCTTAATGGAAACTTTACACAGAAAATATAACATCTCTTTCAAGGTCTTTCATTGGAGCATATTTTCCCCACCATTCTTCATGACTCCTGAGGCCAGAAAAAGAGGCTCACACTCCCTGCTTCCCCAATTACTTTTAGAACATTCTTCCCTCTACCTCTTTTCTCAGCAACCTTTCTTCCTTTCAAATTCTTGCAATAATTTCTACCATAATTTCTTCATCTTTATTGTTCTGCTGGCCTCAAGGTCATGTTCTTGAGGGAGGAGGTGGCAATCCAATTTTCTCAATGACTTGAGTTCACATTTTTCCTCTTTTCTTCATCCTAGATCACTGTGTTCAAATTACCAAACAATTGTGCTCATTTCACATGCCAGTAAGGTTATGCTTAAGGTTCTACTAGCTAGGTTGTAGCAAATGGGTACTGAGAATTACCAGAAGAGCAGACTAGTTTTCAAAGAGGCAGGGGAGCTAGAGACCAAATTGCCAACATTTGCCAGATTATGGAGAAAGCAAGGGAGTTCCAGAAAAGCATTAACTTTTGCTTCATTGACTACACCAAAGCCTTTGACTGTGTGGATCATAACAAAATATTGCAAATTCTCAAAGAGATGGGAGTACCAGATCATCTTATTTGTCTCCTGAGGAACCTGTATGTGGGCCAAGAAGCAACAGTTAGAACTGAACGTGGAATAATTGATCGGTTTAAGATTGGTAAAGGAGTACAACAAGGCTGCATGTTGTCAGTTATTTACTAAACTTATATGCAGAGTATATCATGCAAAATGCCAGGCTGAATGAATCAAAAACCAGAATTAAAATTGCAGGAGAAATATCAACAATCTCATATGTGCAGATGATACCACTATGATGGTAAAAAGTGAAGAAGAATTAAAAAGCCTCTTGATAATGGTAAAAGAGGAGAATGTAAAAGTCGGCTTGAAGCTTAACATAAAAAACAACAACAACAACAACAACAGCCAAAAACCCAAGGTCTTTGCAATTGATCTTACCACTTTCTGGAAAATAGAAGGAGAAGAAATGGAAGCAGTGTTAGATTTTATATTCTTGGGCTCAAAGATCCCTGTAGGCAGTGACTGCAGCCATGAAATTAAAAGATGCTTGCTCCTTAGAAGGAAAATTAAGGCAAATCTGGACAGCATACTAAAAATCAGAGGCATCATTTTGCCAACAAAGGTCTATATAGTCAAAGCTATGGTTTTTCCAGTAGCAATGTATGGCTGTGAGAGTTAGACTATAAGGAAAGCTAACCAAGGCAGAATCAAATGTTTTGACTTACAGAACTGGAGAAGACTTCTGAAGGACAGCAAAGAGATAAAATCAGTCAATACTTAAATAAATTAATTCAGACCATTTGCTGGAAGGTTAAATGCTAAAGCTGAAGCTAAAGCTTAAATATTTTGGTCACACAATGATAAGACACAACTCAATGGAAAAGACCCTGATGTTGGGAAGGATTGAAGGCAAAAGGAGAAGGGTAGAGCAAAGGATAAGATGGATAGATAGTGTCATGGAAACAAAGAACATGAACTTAGACTTTGAGAGATAGGGGAGGATAGAAGGGTCTGATGTGCTATCATCCATGGGGTTATGAAGAGTCAGACACAGCTGAATGACTGAAAATTCATATTTACCCCCTCTAACATTCTCCACACAATGTCTCAACCTCCTAAAATCCAATGACCTCCTTTTCTAACACAGTCTCACACCAGCATGGTTATAACCTAGACTCAGCATCTCTTGAAGTTGTTCTACCTCCAAGGTCCTGAACTTTGAAATTCTACTTTTCAACCACAACATTCTCTTTCCACAGCAACCACTCTCTTACTCACATTAAATGTGTTATTCACACTCGCTGAACCCTCCAAACTCTTGATCCCTCATTATTCTTTCAGTCTACATCCATTATTCTGACTTCATTTACCTCCATACCAAGCTTTAACCACATTGTTTGCTACCCAAATAATTTACTAGCCACCACCTTATTATGAAATCAATATGTATTTATGGTGCATAACCTCATGCAGACCCTTACTGATCTTTACTAATCCTTATTCACTTCCTATTTCATTCTCCATAGCAGCTGTTTAAATGTTTTTCTTTCTCCTCAATCCCATAATCACACCCTACCCGCAGCCCCAAAAATATATTTCACTAATAAGATTGAGGACATCTGGCAAGATCTCTTTCAATTACCTATGTATTATCAAAACTTCTTGTATTCATCACCCACTCTCACTTTCTTCTCTTCTATCTCAGGGAAAGGGGTACTATCCTTTCTAAGGCTAATTTCTCTACTTATGCCTTTGGCGCCCTCTCAACCAACATGCATTTTCAGGCAAGCATCTCCTCCCTGTCATGCACCTTCAATCCCATCTTCTCCACTTGCTTTTTTATTCATTCCTCTAACACGTTCATATCCAACCAGTCCTAAGGAAAGTCTTTCTTTGACCCTACTATCCTATTTAGCTGCTGCCCCAGCTCTCTCCTTTTCACTGACAAATATCTTAACAGAGTTGTCCACTCTAATGTACCTACTTGCTTAACCAAGCATTCTTTTCTTAACTTCTTTCAATCTGTTTTTGAAATCCATAATTCCAATGTAACTACTCTTGAATCCAACAGCCTATTTTTTTTTCAATTTTCATCCACCTTGTGGGATTTAACACTGTTGACTACTCTGTCCTCCATATGTTTTCTCTTCCCTTTGCTTCCAAGACAACAGTCTCCTGTTTTCTTCCAATATATTTAGCCATTCCTCTGTCTCCTTTACTGGATTATTCTTTTCTAAAAACTGTAGGGTGAGTATTTCCCAAAGTTCTATCTTTGATCCTATTCTTGCACTACAGTTTCTCCCCTTAAAATCTCAACTTTTACCATATCTTCACAAATTGCTTCTAGTCACATGCCTCAAAAATCAGTATCTCCATCTTTCACTTCTCTCTTAAGCTCAACATCTACATCTCCAACTGCCTACAATATATGTCAGATTTGTTGTCCTACCAACATTTGAACTCATCATGTCTAAAACCTAACTTATTATCTTTCCCCCAAAATAAGAGTGTGCTGGAGTCAGCCTGTACTGACTCTTGAGAGCCAATTATTAAGTTCTCAATGTGAACATTTACAAATTTGAAATGATCAAGCACTACAAATCAGGGCTTGACCTGTTGTTTTGTTGATTGTTTAGACTTAATAAAGTGATGGAGAAAATGTTAATAATTCACACTAAACTTAAAATTGTATCATGCATTTGGGGAGCTGGTTGTTAAATATCTACCAGCAGACTACAGCCCTGAAACCTCCTTTTTTTTTTAAAACTTTGATATTTCTAGCAGTTGTACCTCCAGTCACCCAGCTTCTCAGCTTTAAACTTTAATGCTTTCCTCTTCTTTTTTGTTCACCTCTCTTATCTACTAAGTTATAGAGTTCTGTTGAGGATAGTGCAAATAGTAGATGTTTAATAAGTGCTTATTGATTGATTCTCCCTCTGCAATCTGTTCCTCCCTATTCCCACTTCCACCATCCAAATACTAGTCCTCATTACCATCACCCTAGACATCACATTTCAATAACCCTCCAAGAGGTCATCCCATCATTACTCCTTCTACAATCCATCCTTCATAATATGGATAGATGTTAACATTTTTAATGAATGGATCTGCTTATGTCATTCTTCTGCTCTGAAATCTTTCATTGCTCCCACTAAGCAACTTTCAAACTCTTTTGCCTGGTATTACATTCTCTCCACAATCGGATAAAATTATATTTCTGGACTGATCTTAAAATAATCTCCCCTACATATTCTATGCTTTAGCAGATTTGTAACAATTATAGGATAAACTCAAATATATTTTATGATTTTGCACCTCCATGATTTTGCTCATGCTGTTTCCCTTTTTCATTCTCTCCCTCTTCACTACTGAATTTTTACCTACCTATCAAAGACCAATCCAAATGCCACCTTCTTCTACATATATCCTCCTGATCACTCCCTTGGCAATGACCTCATCTTCATGTTTTATATAGCATGTTGTTTATACTTCTCTGATAAACTTATATTGTTTTATATTATAGCTTCTACATATGTGTAATCTCATGCTGGATGATAATATCCATGAGAACTTAGTGCCTAGGACAGTACTTTGTGTATGATATGCCTTTCAATAAATTCTTGTTGATTTCAATCAAAAGTATCCTACTAGAAGGAGAGATAAAATGTATAGATAAATAATTAGTATAAAATAGAATTACAAAACACCATGAGAGTGGTACAACCCCAAAATTTAGAAAGTGATTTCAAATTGATTGGTGAGTGACTAAACAAATGATGGTATATGAAATGTATTAGAATATTATTATGCCATATAGAATGAAAGATTTGAAGAATCGAGAGAAACATAGGAAGATTTGTATTAATTGAAACAGAGTGAAATAAGTGGGACAATGTAAATTAAAAGATCATTAAAGCTGTAGCTACCCTTTACATCTTACTTTAGGATTTGTAAAATGCCTTCCATATTTTCACTAATTTGATTAAAAGGAAACTGACTGATTCAGTAAATGAAATATCAGTAATGGTTCTGGAGATCAAGAAAATGAAACCTACATTCACCCTCTGGGCAGAAGGTTAAAGACCTACTAAGGCAAAATATTGTACATTTTTTCACTTTATAAGGTATTTGAGATTAACTAGTTTTCTTTTTTATTAAGGAAGATTCAGTTCTGGTGTTTGGTGGGAAAAGAGGGAAGAGAAAAATGGGTATTTCCAGAAATGATTGTGATGTAAAAACAAAAGGTATCAATAAAACATTTTAATAGCAATGACAAACATTATAACATGTTTCTACTCAGTTGAACATTAAATGTCAATAAACTTCTATGTTTCATTAAATATATTGAAGAGATGAAAAGCTAGTCTTTTGACCAGAGTTTCTTATTCTATTATCATGGTTCTGTCGCCAATATAATTCCATTTGTTCTGCCTAAATGACACCGGACCATCTGGCCAAATCAGTCAATTATCAGAATGAAATGACATCAAAAACTATTAGGTTGCCTGAAATTTCTGCAATGCCTGGACATTTTGGCATTATATGAACATAATCAGCAGATCTGCTTTATAACATATATCTAAATTCCTACTTACAATGGGCTACGAATCCATTCACTAATGCCTTTAAAAGCTAGTTGGATTTTTTTAATGTCCACATTAGCACAATTATTCTGTCTTTAGTTATTATCCATGGGAGCCAAGTCAATACATGTTCCAATTATGCATTCTGTTGTCTCATTAATCACCATTCATTGATGTCTATCATCACATTTTCCCCTTCATTATGTACTTGAGATAGTGTCAATCATCCCCTTCTAGAGTGTCACAATAAACTCCCTGGTTTCACCAAACAGCCCGCCTGATTTGGGTCGTGTATTTCTAGATTGTCACCTTTTTAACAGCACAATTCATGCCTTTATCTGTAATCATTCTATGTTTGGAACACAGTAGGTACTCAATCAGTGCTTACTTAATGAAAACATTCTGTGTTGTTTTATCTGCATAATTATAGCTAAACTGATACAGGTGGGCAGGATGCTGTTCTTTTTGTTTCCAAGTTTAAACTTGCAGTTGAATCACTTGTAGATTTCCTGACACATTACATTTTACATGACTAGGCTTTGGTGGTATAAAAATATGATCTTACAGCTTTACATACAGTAAAGAAAGTTTCTCAGTTTTGCAATCTGGGAGTAGTACAGGTTATAGCTGTTAATTACTCTTTTGCCTTCTTTGTGTAGTAGAATAATCCTTTCAATTTAAGTTTTAGGGGAATACTTTGTCATTAAAACTTTGATGCCCTTAGGCCTGGACTGGACCATTTTATACTTGTCTAGAGTGACAGAAGCTGTCCTCCCAGTGGATTTCACATTGGCTTAATCTGCTTACTGACAGCGAAGAACATTTTTAATATCTTTCCATGCATGAAATGAATGATTCTTCACATTTATTGATATGTGGTTAAAGGCCTACTTGCTTTTCTATTTGATGTTGTACATACCATTCCACCCCTATGTCTTACCTCCCTGACCTCATTCAGGTTGTATGTTAATCTCTCTCTCTCTTTCTCCCTCTCTTTCTCTTTCTTTCTATCCCTCTTTTTCTCTGTGTCTTTCTCTGTCTCCCCTCCTTCTCTCTTTCTTTCTGTCTCTCTGCTTTCTCTGTTTTTCTCTTTTCTCCGTTTTTCTCTTTGTCTGTCTCTTTCTCTCTCTCTGTCTCTCTCTGTGTGTCTCTGTCTCAGCTCTGTCTGTGTCTCTGTCTCAGCTCTGTCTCTGTCTCTCTCTCCTATTCCTTTCACCTCTTGGAATTTTTAGCTTCCCCTGAGGCTCAGCTCAGATGGTACTTTCTACATTTCCTCATCACCCTAGTTGTGAAGGCTCCCCTTCCTTCAAAATTCCTTATTTGCCTTTTACATACATTTTGTTTGCTCCTCTCTGCAAGGACTGCTTCATTTTTCTCTTTCTATCTCCAGTTCCTAACTCAGTATCTGGCACGTGGTAAGTGTTTAATAGATGCTTATTTAAGTTTATTTGCTCCCAGCTGCAAAGATTTACCACAGCCTATTTTTATAACAACACGAAAAGTAGCCTTGCACAATGAATAGAGGGTGGGCCTTGAAGTTGGAAAGAACTGAGTTCAACTCCTGCTTGTGACATATACTGGCTAGTAATGGGGAAGTAACCTTGGTCATGTCACAACCACTCCCTGCAGCTGGCAACTCTCTAAGACTGTAAGTTGCAGTTTGATTGCTGATCTGCACTGTTTGAAGGAGTTTCCTGTCCAAGAGTTCCCTTGATTTTTGTCTTGCTGCTGGACTTCAATGACTCTGGAAAAGAGAGTGAGGCTGATGTCTTTGGGCAACTCTGCCTCACTTAAATCCAATTCACGAGAAATTCAAGACATCACTCTCATGATATTATTGGACCTCTTTGAAAATAAAGGACAAACAACATCTACCTGTCTGTCTGTCTGTCTATCTATCTATCCTACCACCAACTATTCTATCATATCTTTAAATGTGTTGCTATTATTTGTATTTATACATACGCACGTATATTGTGTGCTTGTGTATATACACACTTGTGTACATGTATATGTTAATAAATGTTTATGCAGTCAGTAGAGGTCAAACCCCCTTCATGTGTCTATATTTACATTGTATATATCTTGACATATATGTATGTCTGTATATATACATATATATATGTACACATATATTTATGTCTGGTTTATATGTATATATGTCTATATGTGGCAAAATCTAAATTCTTGACATACAGCTGACTATATTTGTGCATACATGTATACATTATATGAATGCAGTGTGTATGTAGCCACACATGTATTTGCATCTGTGATTGTATATTGCATGTTTACATAATATATACACTCATGGATATGCATATGCACAAGCTAGCTACATGCCAGAGACCTATTCTAAGATCTAGACATCTGTGTCTATATCTGTATGTGCATCTACACAGATACAGACTATATATATATACATAATATATTTGTCCACACATGCAGGCTTTGTATATGTACATGCATGCATGTATGCACATAGATGGCCAAGCTGCATTTATCTGAGCTGCTCTGGGGCTATTTTAATAAGTGGTTGCACATGAAACCAGTACAATGTTTCAGGCCTAGCCCGTGTTAAAGCAGCTTGAGATATACGGCCAGTACAGTCCTTGCACCAACTGTATTGACTTCCACAAATGATCTGTGATTTCATCAATAAATATGAGGACTCCTCCTACAGAGGCTAATTTCAACCATTCCATGTCTTAGTGAACAGCTTCCGTGGCTCCCAAACCTCTTTATCTGGTGTCCAACCTCCCTGGAACATAGCTCAGCTCATCCTTTGATGACTCTCAGACTAGAAGACTTTCAATCTAGAAAAGAGCTTGGTAGGGGGAGGGACCCAGTCACTGATTAAGAACTGTAAGGAGCACTGGAGCCAAGATGGTGGAGAAAAGGTCGAGAATCACCTGAGTTCTCCCCAAAACCTGTCTGTACAGAGGCCATCTAGTACAACCTCCTCATTTTATAGATAAGTAAACTGAGGCCCAGATTGATTAAGCGACTTACCCAGGGTTACAAAGGTGGGGTAGGATCTGAACACAGGTCCTCTCATCCCCAGACCAGCATCTTTTCCATTATACCGTGCCAACTCTCTTCTGTATCACGCTATATGAACTTCCTTTCTGCTGGATAGCCTTTGAAAATACAGAGCCACCTTCACAGCACAATGAATTATTGATTGGAGATTTACCGAAAGTTTGTGTTAATTTACCATAACAAATTTCATTTATAGGTTAGTATTATGTCCAGGTAAGAGGCTTATGTTAGTCTTATTTAATTCCTATTGGCATTTTCCTCTTGGGCCTCATGTGACATGGAGGTGACCCTGAATCATTGAAAACTTATGCAGGGCATTCCAAGCTAGAAAGGTTTCAAGTAAGACCTGGATGGTGGATTTTACGCATGCCATCCAAGGATCAGCCAAACTAGGTTTAAAGAAGCTAGTTCATCACTAGAAAACTAAACACCAGGTGATGATATATTTGGACTCAGCAACTTACAAATATCATCTACTAAGGTCTCTCTCTTATCACTTCCTCAGAGGTGTGCTGGAGCCAGCTCCAACAGGTTCCTGATAGCTGATGTTAAATTTTCCCCAGAAATCAGCAAATGCTACAAATCATGGCTTAATTTATTGTTTTCTTGATTGTCCAGGGTCTTAAGAAAGTGATGAGAAAATGTTTGTTCAGATTAAACTTCAAAGTGTGTTGTGTGTACTTTTTTTTTCTTTTTGAGAGCCAGTTATTAAACATTTCCCAGCACTCTCTTCTTTTTAAATCTTTGCAGTTTAGCTTCCGGCTTCATCGCTCAACTGAAAATGCTCTCTATAAAGCAAAGGTTCTAAAACTTTTTTGTTTCATAGACCTCCTTGGCAGTCTAGTAAAGCCTCTAGACCCCTTTTCAGAATAATGTTTTTAAATGCATAAAATAAAATACTAGGATTATGACAGAAACCAATTCTATTGAAATACAGTTATCAAAACACTTCAGAAAACAAATGTCACAGGTACTGCTAATGCTACTACAGTTTATTGCCTACATTTATAATGAAAGGAAATGCTAAATTTCAATTAGAGGTTAGTGAAAAATAAAGATGTCATTTTTTCCCCATCCAAGTTCACAAACCCCCTAAAATCTACCCATGAGTTCTTTGGGGTTCTGTGGATCCCAGGTTAAGAACCCCAGCTCTAAATTTACCAATGGTTCCTTAATTGCCAAATCTGATGGTCCTTTTTTTAGCCCTCAATCTTCTTGAAATCTGTTGCATTTGACGTTGCTGACTATCCTCTCAACCTGGAAATGTTTTCTCTCCAGGTTTTTGTGACACTGCTATCTCTTAAATCTCCCTATTTCTCCTTTCTCATTTTCCTTTGCTGCCCTTCATCTGCATCATGGTCCCTGTCATTGGTCCTCTTTGAGAACAAAGAATGAACAACAACTGGTCTCTAACTGTAGGTGTTCTCCAAGGCTTTATCCTAAGCCTTCTTCTTTCTTTGCACTCTTTCTTCTGGTTGACTTCATCAATTCCCACAGTTTTAATGATCATTTCTATGAAAATGACTCACAGATCTATATATCCAATCTCACCCTGAGCTACCATCCTTCATCTCCTACTTCAGACTGGCATTTCAAACTGGATGTCCTTGAGAAATTTCAAAACCAACATGTCCAAAACAGAACTCTTTCTTCCCAAACCCACCCCTCTTTTAAAATTCTTTCTTTCTGCTAAAGGCACCACCATTCTTCCATTCTCCTTGGTTCATGAATTCAGCATTACCCTCAACTTTGTTCTCCCCCACCCCACATAATTTTTACTGCCACAGCTTTTTATCCCTGCTCTCATAGCCATTACCACCTTAGTTCAAGCCCTAATCACCTCTTACTTAGATTATTGCAATGGACCTCCCTGCCTCAAGTCTCTACCTACCCCAATCCATCCTGACACAGTTGCCAAAGTTCTTAAACATAGATATGGCCATGTCACTCCCCTACTCAATAACCTCCAGTAGCTCTCTACTGCCCTTAAGACAAATTTTAAATTACTCTGTTTCATTTTTTAAAGCCCTTCACAATCTGGCACTAACCTCTTTCAAGTCTCATTACACACAACTTTCCTTCTTGCACCCTAAGATTCAGCTAAACTGGCTTTCTCTCTGTTCCCCACACACAGCCCTTCCTCTTTCATCTCTGTGCTTTTGCATTGGCTGATGCCCACGCCTGGAAAGCACTTTCTCCTCATCTTTTCCTCATAGAATCCCTCTCTTCTGTTAAAATGCAGTTCCAGCATCACCTCCTACATGAAGCCTTTTCTCATCCCCCATCTAACTGCTAGTGCCCTATTTGTATTTGTTCTACATATACTTAAACACTCTTTCTTGTTGTTTTCCCTGGCTGGTTTTTAAAGCCTTTCACAGCAGGTTATAGTGGATATAATACTTACCTTAGAGCCAGGAAAACCTGGGTCCAAAGTCCAACTTCTGACACATACTGGCAAGTGACTCAACCTCTCAGTGCTGTTAGCAATTCACTAAGGCTATTAATTACAGAGAAGGTACTGACCTGTATTGTTAGAGAGAATTTCCATAGCTGGGAGTTTCCTATACAAATGGAATCCCAGGTCCAATCCCTCCCCCTTACCATAATTTGACCCCAACTTCTCCTGGCCTCATTGTTATTTTCCTTCTCATACCCTACCATCTAGTCAAACTGGCCTTCTCTCTGTTCTCTCCACAGATGACTCATCTCCCATCTCTCTGCCTTTGCAAAAGTGGGCCTCCAATGCATGGAATGTGCTCCTTCTTTATTTCTGCCTCAGACTTCCTATCTTCTTCAAGATATAGCTCAGGGGCCTCCTTATACACAAGACCTTTCCTGATCACCCCAACTGCTAGACTCTCTCCCTAACTACCTGGTAACCACCACTATTTCTTTATATTTACATGTGTGTATGTGAATGGCAACTTCCCCAATATAATTTAAGCTTTTTTTTTCCCCATTATTTGTGTAATTATCTCCAGAGCCTAACACAATGCCCGGTCCATAATTGTTGATTGATTGATTGATTGAAGAGTTGCAATCTATGTCAGTGGAAGGAGTACCTACACTGATGAAATCATAGCACCTTAGAGTATCACTTTTTATAGGCTTGACTAATATTTTTTGGTCTGTAAACATGTGGTCTAAAACCACATGCAACTAAATAATCTTGAACTGACTCCTAATGAACTGATAAGGAAGTCCTGAACTAGTTTTGGCTTTATAACATGGCCCTCAATTTGGCAGTCCTTTCTGTAGTTGGAAGATGTAAGACAATCCTTTTGACCATTAAATGCTGCCAAAACGAACAATAGAAAGGTCAGCTTTATGAACCTGAAAAACCCAATACTGTAGGCGCCAGTGGGTGACTGCGTCATAGGCTTTAAAAATATCCATATATCATACTCAGATTTTGTTCATTCCTGATTACTTCATCCATTACTGAGTTCATAAATGACCTGGCCTTTACATGCCTGTGATAGTCTTGAATTCTTTCTTTTTGAATCATGGTATTCTTTTCCTCTCACTACATAAGTAAATTTGTTCCTCTCAAAGGTATGTCATTCAGTTGTGGATAGTAGGTATGTCTATTACTGCTCCCTAGAGAAGTGTATCAGATTTGAAATAAATTGTCTTTTTTGGTTAAAGGAAAAGGTTTCCAGACGTCATCAACCAAGAATATTACTTCTGACTCATAGACTATCTTGCAGTAATTGCTTCATGTGAGAACTTACCAGGAAATCTGGAAATGAGTCCCACTATGATTGTTTCAGGGTCTTGTCAGTTTACAGGAAAAGCTGATGTTTCTAAGAATCCACCTGTCCAAGTTGTTGTTGTTGTTGTTTTTAATTTTTCCTCTGGAATCACATTACCACATTGCTTCATCCTTTCCTTTTTTCTGAAAATTTATTGAGCTGTAATAGGCCACCAGTGAAATGGTCCTAGGCCTCCAGGAGTTTATACTCTTATTAAGGAGATAATACATACAAGCATGACGTAACTCCCCTTTGAAAACCATATGGTCAAGAAAAACTGGACTACTGGATGTTCTCTGGGTTCGTGATCTATTTCCCACCTCTACACATTTGCAAAGTCAGTCTCCTAGGAGTGGACAAAACCCCTCCTCATCTCCCCTTCTCAGAATCTTAATCATCTTTCAAAGCTCAGCTCAGGTGTTATCTTTTCTATGAATTCTTGTTTTCTACACCTCCCCAAATTACTTTTCATTCACCTATCTGTATAAATGTTGTCTCACCCCAGGAGAAGGTATCTTTGTGCCTCAAAATTACATTTTTGGGGTCTTAACCTCTGAATTTATTGTTATAGGGACTGTCTTGCACCTAATACATGTTTGTTGAAAGGAATTTAAACAATGATGCAAGGCAATACATGATCATATACCAACTGCCAAAATAAGTGACACGTAAGAATAGTGAGAGCTACGATTTGTTTATTTGAAGGGAAGGGCTACAGGAATTTAAAGAAAGGGATGCTTAGCCAACTGGGGATGATCTCATGAGAAAGATAGGACTGATGGAAGATGGTAAGAGTTGGATAGATGGAGAAGAGGAAGGGGCATCTGAGTTGTGGCAAATTGGATAATAGCATTGGCAAATGGTTTAAGTTGAGACTGAGTATGGTACTTTCTAAGGATAGTGAGTAGATTGGCAATAGACTTTCTACAATGAGGATTAGTGGAAGGTAAGGTTGGATGGTTAGGGTGGACAAGATTATGGAGGGCAGCTAGGTGGCAAAGTGAATAGCATGCAGGGCCTTTGTCGGGAAGACTTGAGTTCAAATCTGTCCTCAGGCACTTATTAGCTGTGTGACCTTGAGCAAATCACTCAACCCTGTTTGCCTCAGTTTCCTCATCTGTAAAATGAGCAACAGAAGAAAATGGCAAACCATTCCAGTATCTTTGTTAAGAAAACCCCAAATGGGATAATTAGATAACAATGACAGCAACAAGATTATGGAAGGTCTTGGTAAATCTAGGGGTCTGTACTTTATTCCAAAGGCAATAGGAAGTTTTCAAGTACAGGAATAACTTTGACAAAATTGGGGTTGTAGAAGAATCTGGTAATAACCAATCAGGTAGATTAGAATGAGTACTGAAAGGAAGGAGACCTGCAAGGAGAATTCTATATTAATTCAGGCTTACAATGAGAAAAATCTGAGTTAAGGTAGCAGCAGTGAGAAAAGAAAGGAAATACCTACCCAAGTTTTCCAGCTTCTACTCTCTTCACTCTTTGATCCATTCTCTACATGACTGCCCAAATGACATTCCTAAAACACATCTGGTCATATTGCTCCTCTATTCAAACATCTTGAATGATTCCCTTTTGCTTTTAGGGTTTTTGTTTGTTTGCTTGTTTGTTTTTGAGGCTAGGCAAAGAAGGTTCTGGACCTATGATTTTTCTTGCTGTAGGGATTCCCTGATTAGGAAATGCCCAAAGTGGCCTCTATTCTGCAACCTAGAGAGTGAAAGTTGCCTAGGGCACTAATCATTATGTATAATTTATTTTGGCACTAGGTGTGTTACAACATACTGACTTGTATTATTATTTCAACTCATTTCATAAACACATATTAAGTGTTTTCTATATGTCCAACGCAGTCCCCACAACAATGAAATTAGAACCCAAAAAAGTGCAACATTACTCTGGTAGGTATTAGTGATAGAATACAAAGGCAAAGGTAGAAAAGTCCCTGCCCTCAAGGGGAGTACATTCTAGTGAGGATGACAAAACTTGTATACAGGTAAGTGAATCACAAAATAAATTTGAGGAGACAGAGAAAGGAAAAGAAAGACAGAGTCAGGGATATAGAGACAGAAAGATGAGAGAGAGAGAGAGACAGAGACAGAGACAGAGTCAGAGACAGAAACAGAAACAGAGACAGAGAAAGAGAGAGACAGAGAGATAGGGAGAGAGAGACAGAGAGCCAGAAAGAGAGATAGAGATAGAGACAGTGAGAGAGACAGACAGACAGAGACAGAGAGAGACAGGAAGAGGGAGAGACAGAGACAGAAGAAAGAAAAAGACAGGGAGACAGACAGACAGAAACAAAAACAGACAGAGAAAGAAACAGAGCGAGACAGGGAGACAGAGACAAAGAGACAAACAGACGGGAAGGAAGAGAGAGATAGGGAGAGACAGAGACAGAGAGAGAGAGAAATAAAGGTTTCAGGAGAGGATTCACTAGGGAGGGGGCACATGAACTAAGCCTTGAAAGATGATAAGGATTGTTAGAGGTGAGGGTAAGGAAGGAGAGCATCTGGGCATGGGCGAAATACAAATAAAGGGATATGGGAGTGGGAAACAGACTTGCCTAGGATCAAGCAGTCAGTACCCAATCCAGTCAATATATATTGGGTACCTACTATGTGCCAGGCACTGTGCTAAGGGAATACAATTAATAAAAAGAAAAACAGTCCTTGACCTCAAAGGGCTTACAATCTAAACAGGGAGATACTATGCAAAAGGAGGCAGGAAAGCAGTGGGGGAACCAGGAGGATGGTATGCCATGGAGTATGAGGCATGGGACATTCTATTCCATGGAGTTGAAGCCAGGCAGGGTAGTAGATGTAAAGTGGAGTGCGCTGTCTAGTATCTGCCCTCCACACATCCCAGACAGAACTTGAACCAAGATGTTCTTGACTCCAAAACTAACTTTCTATATATTATCCCAATATGCCATGCTACCTATTTCAAGTATAAAATACAAAATTCTCAGCATGGGAGTTAAAGCCCACATGGCTCCCTTTCCATCCTTATTTCATATTATCATCCCTCACATTCTTTCCATTCTTGACTGACTGAACTAACTAGAGGTTTTCCATATACATCATTCCATCTCTCACCTCCATACCTTTGCACAAGTGGTGTCTTACATCCAAAGTGCACTCCCCCTTCACCTCCACCCCTATAGGATTCCTAACTTACTTTGAAGTAGAGGTGGTGCATCATCTTCTATGTGAGGGATTTCCTTCTTCCTTCCTACTTTAGCCTTTATTACAGTTATTGGTTTACCTATTTTGTTTTCATACTAGATTATAAAGCCCTGAAGGGCAGGGACTGTATGATGTTTCATCTTTGAATCTCCAGAACTTAGCACAGGGTTACAAACACTTTGGAAGGTATTTTATAAAGATCTATTGAATTGAATTACTATTATATCCTGTTAGACTCATATGGTATGGAGATGACCCTGGGTTCTCAAAGTATAAAAATGTCAAATGTAAGCTGTGGAAGTTCATACAAAATATATAATATTAGTCAGGTTCAGAATTTTAAGAAACAAAGACAAAGTCTCACACTCAGCTGTTCTAACTACTGAGTTTATTTAATAATACACAAACCACATGGACAAACTCAAATAGGATGGGAATGAAAAGGCATGTGTGTTCACTGCTGTGTCATCTCTGCCTGGCCTGTGGAAATTAAGTTGCACCTATCATTGCCTCTAGAAAAGTCTACTAGGCAATAGCTAGATTGACCAATATAGTCCAAAGAGGTGAGGGGGTGTTCAGTTTTATACTGGGGTAGACAAAGGGAGCCCACGCCTTTCGGAAATCCACAAGTCAGGGTACTTTTGAATATACAAATCATGAGTAAGTAAGACAAAGCTAAACATAGGGTTGGGTAGATTCCTTGGGAGTCAGGGACTGAACTCACAGATAGTCTTCTACCATTGTAGCTGTCTTCATCTTTAGGCCTGCCTCCCCATCCCCCATCTCTTCTTTAGGGGAAGAAACCTGATCTACTGGCTTGAGTCACAAAGTTGGAAAAGGTCAAGTATGGACTCTGTGAGAACCAGTCTAGCTAAATTTGGAAAGGCCTATTCAGGAGGTTGACCACTAAATGATGAAATGTTTTGACTAGGGCAACTCAATAAGTACTTTCTATTGAGACATGAAGGAGTCATGATTTGCATTGATAGAGAAAGCTCATATTGATTAAATCACAGATCTTTTTCAGTTTAAGTTGAAAAATTATATATACATATATATGTACACACACACACACACACACACACCTATTCTTTCTGAACAAGTGACCAAATAGTATATTTCTGTATAGGTATGCCAATGATTTTTATGCACTAACTTTTATTAAAGTAGCTAAGGTTATGTCTATACTAAACCAAATAGGCCAATTTGGTCAGTTCAGCTACAAATCCAATCAGTTGTATGGGAGAGAGGGTTTAAGGGGGTTCAATGGAGAATGAGAAATCAGTTACCCCAGTTATTTGGCTGGCTTGAGAAGATGATAAACTGAATTGTTAACTTGTTCAAAATTGGCAATCTGCTCTTTCTCCACAGTTTACCTGCAAAATGATTTATTATCTATTCAGCTTCATTGCTTGATGTGATTGATCTGTTATTTCTGTCTATAGCACCAGTATTCCCAGGTCTTTTCCAAGTTTACTGATTTTTATTCTTGTCTTGCTTTTCTCTTATAACCTCATGTATAACTGCTATGTAATAAATCATATCCTGTCATTTGTCACAGCCAGACCTAATCAAAATTGACAAGTGGGGTACATTTTTCTTTGGTACCTTCTCACCATTTGCAATCCTTTCCAATCATGCATCAGCCCTGGATCCAGGTACTCAGTACTCTTAGGCTGCCCTTAGCTGGAGAATCTTTCACTGAAGTTCCATACACAGATTTGCCTTCCCTTTTCCCCTTCTCCTTATCAAAATGTATATAGTCCCTGGCCCTTTCCCTTTCAGTTAGCGATCTTATATGTACAGAGATCAGAGAAGAGATCAAGATATGATATGTTGCTAGGAGGACACAGGATAAAGGTCAATTGCCCTTTCAGAATTTTCTAGACAGGACAGATATTTATATTTTGTGTAGAACAGAGGGACTTCTGGGGTTAGGTTAAAATAGTTTATTTACCATAGTATCTCTCGATTCCTTTTCTGATTGAGAAAGTAGGGACCTGGAGATATTTGTCTCAGCTGGGGGATATAATAAGGCTTAGAAACTAAAATGAGTTTCTGATCATTTGAGCTTACAGTTGAGGTGAGAAAGGTAAGACAGTAGAGTTCAGCAGTTAACAAATAAGTTCAGAAGAAGAAAATGATGAATAGAAGAATTCCATGAAGAGGTAAAAGAGTAGACTTGATTTTTATCATAGGCCTCTGTATCTTCTGGTGCAGCCTGACTCAGGGGAAGAGTTTGCTAGCCATTGGCTGAAAGAATTGAATGGGAACACTGTTGAGAGCTTCATCCATACTGGCTAAAGGTTGTATCAGGGAGAGTAGAAGAAAGTTTCATAGCTATTGGCTAAGAATTCTAATTAAAAATAGCTTTGGCCTTCTCTACAGGGGAAATGTTTAAATATCACATTGCTTCCAGCAGATGGAGTTTCAAGTGTCTCCGAAGATGGTGCCTCATCTGAGAACCATAGCTAAAGAATAGGAGGTTGAAATGGCAGTGTGAAAGAACTGTAGTCCCCGAAGGATAGAGGCTTCTTAACCACAGCAACCTTCCTGACCTAGTAGATGGTAGAGGTGGTTAACAGAGTAATAATAATAATAACAATAACAATAGCAACATTTTATAGTGCTTTAAGGTTTGCAAAGAGCTTTATAACTATTATCTCATATCACATCGTCCTTGGTGGATGTTCTTACAAAGCATTAGGTGACCTTGAAAAAAATCCAGAATTGATAACAAACAGAAGTGATTAGCAATCCCTACCAGGAAGAAGAGAAATATAACACTTGGAGGGGAGCAACAAAAAGTATACCTGACAGAAAGCAGCAGAGAGTAAATCTGAAAGAGGAGTAGATCCATCAGAGAGTACTGTGATGACATCAGTAAGAGACATTAGCTTTGCAATGTTAGAACTGAATTGTGAGTTGCTTTTCCATACACATATGTGTTCAGGTCATATGTGTTTTCTGTGTGTACAACAGTTCATGTGTGGATGACCATATGTTCCCTGTGTGTAACTATGTCATACACACACACACACACACACACACACACACATACATACACACCTCATATAAAAAAATCGATTCTCCCATTCTTAGGAGAATGAGCTCAAGGTTTATAGGAGAATACTATATTATTATTTTACTTATGTTGCTATTTAATTAAAATGCCTTTCTTACTCATTCTGTGTTCTATGGTTTACCAGTGGGAAACACAGGAGTGGGAGCTTTTGAATGATGGTTTGGAGAGGATTCCTAATCCACAAAATAGCTAAAATCTAGGTGGTTACTTGGAAAGCCCAAAATGAGAAGTGGTCTGTGAGCTACATATAAGTGAATACCCAATGAGATGTTAATGAGGAATAAGAGCTAAATGTCTGCCTTTTTCAGGGGTAGTATATTAGATGCAATGGAGATATTAAAGCCAAGTTCAAAGCCTTCCTCTGTCACTTAATAGCTCTGACTACTAGCAAGTGAACTCACTTAACCTCTCTGATTCTTATCTGTAAAATGGGGCTAATAGCACTTCTAACACCTGCTTTACACAACTTTGGTAAAATTCAAAAGAGATGATGTATATAAAATATTTTACAAATGTTAAAATATTACATAGGTTATCTTACTTTTTTAATTTAAGAAAATTTTCCTGGAAACTTTTACTTCTAATAAATAAATCCCTAATGGAATTTCAGGAATCAGAGTGATGATACCTGAAAGCTGGTAAGAAAGACTTTCTTAAAAAAAAATTTAAAAAAAATAAAGACTTTATTGGGCAATTAGGATTTTCTGGCACTCCTCAAATTCAACCAAGCTGAGCACTGCCCATCTTGCTAATGAACTTGACTAGCCTTTTATACTCTATATTCATTCAACAAATATTTATAGATCAACTTATATGAGCAAAATGCTGGGTTGTGGGGGCAGAGGCACAAAAACATCAAAGATAAGGGTCCTTCCATAAAGAAGCTGATAGTTTAATAAAATAATCTCAAACTCGAAGTTTACATCTCAGTTATAGTCCTGATGATTCTTTTTTGTATTTTCACCTCCAGTACCTAGCACAGTGCATGCTTTTTGAATGGATTAATTTATCTCCTTTACTAATATCTAAATCTTTTTCTCACTTCACAAAGATTTGTCAATCTTATTAGATAGTCCTCTGAACAAAGGGACACGGTGGGGGGAGGTGAAGAGGCTGTCGTTAAGCTGTCTAAGGTTGTCTTGGGCCAGGTCAAGGGTTTGAGACCCCAGGACTGGTATATTTCAAGTGTATCGTCTTATTTAGGTATCAAGATGGATTCTGATTATTCAGTCAGTGATGTTACCCCACTTTTATAGATGTGGACCCTCAGGTGAATGTGTCATGATGGACACATAAGAAGTACTCAATGCCTAATTGATTTCCTGATAGGTCCTTCTTGAATATAGTCTACAATCTCTCTTTTTTTTTTCCAGTCTTTATTTTCAGTCATTTCCCTTTCTTCATAATCCCAAGTCTAACTCTGTGTTCTTCATTGACTTGTCTTTGGAAACCATTTGGACATATCACATGGGATGGTATTTATTTTGGCCTCAGGGAGATGGTTGCCCTCAAGGACTTGCCTGCAGCTTGTGTCATTTTGTGCAATGAATCTGGCTGACATCTTGGGGTATTTGCTGATAAAATACTGATATGTTACTTGTTTATTTGCTGTAATGCCCTTCTTTGCTTCTATTGGTAGCTTTAGTCCTATGATGGGGTGGCTAACCCTTCTAACTGTTTTCTCCGTTCTTTCTTGTCTACTTATTAATCTGAATGCTGTATGCAGACAGAGTAGTTAGCATGCTGCCTTAAATGTAGTAAAAATTGATGAGTTGAGTCAAGGCAAGAAGTATTTATTAAGCACTGACTGTGTGCTAAACACTGTGATAAGTGCTGAGAAAGCAAATAGAAACAAAAAGGAAGATTATCCCTTTTCTAAGGGAGTTTTTATTCTCTTGGGAGAATACAACACATAAGAAAAAGTTGAAAAGAGGGGAAGGGGGAAAAGGCATTTGCTTTGGGGTATGGAAAAGAAAGAAGTCTAGAGAATCAGAAGCAGAGCCCAGATAGGAAGGAAGGAAAGAAGGAAGGAAGGAAGGAAGGAAGGAAGGAAGGAAGG
>NW_020954720.1:9278124-9290381 GCF_900497805.2 Vombatus ursinus
CCAAAGAGATCTTCCAGGGTGGGAAAGACTACTGGAGAATGATGGTGAAGGCCTCTTCTTTCAAGGCGACATGATGAAGAAAGAAATATGAAGAATTAAGAGCAGAGTCCAGAGAGGCCTGAAAGAAAGCTGCTTGAAGGTATAAAGGCTTCGAGTCAGGTCTTAAAGGATGGGTAGGATTTCAGCAGGGAAAGAGGAGGAGGGAGAACATTCTAAGGAATGGAGTGAAGACGGGCAAAGAGATAGAAGATAAGTACCAGATCACAGAACTGGAGGCACTGGGTAGTAATTAAAAGACATTTTTCCTCAATGTAAGGAAAAATTTTCTAACCATTAGAGCTCTTAAAAATGGAATATGCTAACTTCGCAGGTTTCCATTCCTCCTTCCTCTAAGCAAAATCTGGGTAACAATTTGTTGGAAATGAGGCAGAGGGACACTCTTACTTAAGGAATAGATGACCTCTGGGATCATATAAAATTCTAATATTCTGGGAGTCTGGGTGAACACAGCATGTGTACAGCAGGCAGAGAATGGTCCATTTTAACTGGGCCAAAAAGTACAACGTAAGGAAAGAATGAATAAGAGATAAAGCTGGAAAGCCAAAGTGGCTCCATCTTGCAAAAGGCCTTAAATTCTAAGAAGAGAATTTTGAACTTTCCTAAAGAGACAATGGAAAGCCACTAGAGTTTGTTGAATGGAGGAATGAATTACACAGATCTGCATATAAAAACGATTACTCTGACAGCAGGATGAGAGGCAGATTATAGCGGATGTGAGGAGAGGATTGTTAAATGACTCTGTGTTGTCTTTTACTGCAATGTGTCCCCTTCATTATCTTGAACATAATAAGGGGCACACATTCTGCAATGCTTCAAAGGTCTATAATTTTTGGTGAGAAAGAGTAATTCCTACCCATCTCCCAACTCTTTCTTTCTCTCCAGGAAGAGAATTTTGCATCGGAAAAAATGCTAGATTTTCTAGCTAGAAATTCTGGCATTCTAGGGGAAGCTAGGTGATGCAGTGGATAGAGCACTGGCCCTGGAGTCAGGAAGATTTGAGTTCAAATCTGGCTTCAGGCACATAACACTTAGTAGCTGTGTGACTCTGGGCAAGTCACTTAACCCCAATTGCCTCATATAAAATTTTTTTAAAAAGTTAGATTTGGATTCAGAGGACTCAGATTCAAATACCTGCATGATCTTGGGTAAATCAACACTTTTGGGTCTCAATTTCCCCATTTGTAAAATAAGGACTTGGGCTAGATGACCTTCTAGGTTCTTGCTAGTTCTAGCTCTGTCTGCCTCTGATCACTTAGTTAATAGTCTTTAAATATTTTTTACCCCATAGCCAAATGTGTGATAATGTTTAGCCAACAAAGTTGGCTAAGTTGGTCCTCGGAGAGTGAGTATCCAGTATCTGCGGGTTCATGATTAAAACCTTTACAGCTTGGTGGGGACTGCCAGATTTTGTGTTTTCCTGATGTGGCTTTCAAGAAGCCAGCATCACCTCCACTCCACACTGAGGCATCAGAGCAGGACTTTCCTAGAGGACCCAGAAAAATACTCATTGATTCATTGATCTTATTATTGGTTTCATTCATTCATTGTTTCATTCAACAAGCATTTATTAAGTTTTTACTATGTGCATGACACTATAAAAGGTCACGTGGGGTATACAGAGTCACAAATTACTTTCGTCTTTGAAGAGCTTACAATTTAGCTGATGAGAGAAGACAGTACCAGGAGATAAGTACCAGCCAGTAATATGAAGGAAAATTTAAAACTTCTTGAAAGGTAGCAGGACAGAAAATAACCATTGTGTCTAATTCTTCCCAGAGCACAATACTCAATGCAATTTGATGTTCCTTCAATGTTTATTACTATTAGAATCAATTATGACCATTATATTCCTCAGTTTAAATTTCCTTCATTGCCTAAGGCTTCACAATTTATATGACTAACCATAACACAGACACAACAAGAAGGCCGCAGGTAAAAGAAATCATGGGGAAACAACAGAAAATCAGGCCTAAAGAAATGCAAAATATATACATATATATTCTGCCTCTCTAGGTGTGTTTCCCATTTGCTTATTTTTCAGTAGGCTCTAGTGGAAGAGGCCTTTTAGACCATTTTAAATGATGACAAATGGTATACAGTATTGATACTTAAAGGCTACAGTTCCTTAACATCCAAAGATAATCTCCCTCATGAGATGCTAAATGAAAACGGTTCTTTCAAAATGGTGTTGTCTGTTGGTTTGAGGGCATTTTATGTTTAGTAGCCATAGTCTTCTGGCTTGCTAGTACGCAACTGCCATCATTTTTCCATACTGCTTGACAGCATTACAGGCCATGCAATAGCCTCCAAAATAGTATGGCCACAGTAAGGGAATAAACAGCATCCTTGGAGCGAAAGCACTTAAGTTTGAGTTTTAACTCTAGTATTTATAAACACAAGCAAGTCATTTAATTTTCTCATTTTCATTATCTGTAAAATCAAAGTAATAATTCTTATATTTCCTGCCTCAGAAAATGGCGAGAAAAACCATTGGTAAGCCTTAAAACATAAAAAAGTAGATAGCCTGGGTTCCAGTCCCACCTCTGACACAAATTGGCTGTATGACCACGGCCAGCCATTTAACTTCTGTATGCTACACTAGGCACAAAGAAGTTTCAGAGAAGGGGTAAATCTGCTTTGGTAGAGAGTTTCCTCACCCAGGAGTTTCCTATACTAATGAAATCACACAAGCCTTATCATTATTATTCTGGGACACCTCCTTTTTCTCAGCCAGACAGACTGGGAAAGGGTTGCCCTAAAACAATATTACATGTATGAAAAAGTGAATGTCCTTGGCATGCTGGCAGCCCTGTCTAGGGATACTCAGTAACCTTTCCTCTTTTACATTCTCTGTAGAAATGGCTTCTAGGATTCAGGCTGAGGGCCAAAAGGAAGAAAAGCTCCCGGAATAGAATAGCAAAAATCCCATGAGAAATAAATACAATTCAACAAGCGATTATTAAGCTAGTGCATTATGTGCCAGACACTATGCTAGGTGCTAGAGACACTAAGACAAAAATGAAATAGTCGTTGACCTCTTGGAGCTTGTCCTCTCTTAGAGAAACCTCATATTGATTCCAAGTGTCCCCAGGCCCATTTTCTTGAAGAAGTACTTGAAAACTGAAAATTAAAGCAACTCCGAAGTTCCACGGCATACCCACCAGATCGGCAAAGTTGATAAAAAAAGGATATGATAAATGTTGGAGGGACTGTGGGAAAACAGGCATATTAATGCATTGTTGGTGAAGTTGTGAATTGGTCCAGCCATTATGGAAAGCCATTTGGAATGACGCTCTAAATCTAAACTTGGGCAACCCCTTTGACCCAAAGAGATTAAAGATGAAAAATACCCATAGGTATAAAAATATTTTTACGGTGGCAGCAAACTGGAAATTAAGGAGGGTCCCCATCAATTGGGAAATGGTTGAACAAATTATAATATGTGAATGCAATGGAATACTATGGTGCCATAAGAAATAATGAAGGGGGGGAGTTTCTGAGAAACCTAGAAAGACTTGTATAGACTGATGCAGAGTGAACTGACCAGAACAAGAGAACAAATTATATTATGACAACATTGTAAAAATAAACAACATAGAAAGAAACTTTGTTGGCATCCTTCCTACTCTCCTCAATCAATGCAGTGACCCACCATGATCATCTCCTTAGAGGGAGGGAGTGATTGTGAAAGGGAGGAAAAGGAAAAGGAATAAGCACTTTTGATTAAGCACCTATTATGTCCCAGACATTGCTAAGAGCTTTACAAATATTATCTCATTTACAATAACCCTGGGAAGTAGATGTTATTGTTATTTCCACTTTACAATTGAGGAAACTAGAACACACAATGGCTAAGTGACTTACCCAGGATAATACAGCCTAAAAGTGTCTGAGCCCAGGTCTTCCTGACTCCAGCCATAGCACTTTATCCACTGCATCACCCAGGCATCAGAGAGGTGATAGACTAAATATGGAGAATGAAACATATTTTTTTGGACTCACTTGATGTGGGAATTTCTTTTGCTTTACTATGTGTATTTGTTTAAAAAAAAAAGATTTGTTCCCACCCCCACCCCCCTCAGTGGAGGGAGAAATAGGAGGGAAAAGAAAACATATACTTGTAAATTTTAAAAATTTAAGCTGTTATTAAAAAAAAAAGAACTAAAGAACAAATCAGAGAGTTGAAGGAATAGCCAGTGTTCATGGCTAGGCCATGCCAATATAATAAAAATGAAAATGCTAAGAAAATAATATTTTAAAAATTAATGTATCCAAAATATCTAGAGTCAGGGTATCTAGGTGGCAAGTAGTATTGTTACAAAAAATATACCTGTCATTTTTCAGTCCCATCTAAGGTCCCATAAGCTCACTAAGTTAGATCCCCGAATGTTTCCACTTAATTTGTTTCATCAGACAGACAAGTGAAAAGGATCAGAAAAAAAAAAAATTAAATCAGATGAACAGAGTAGATTGTGAAACACTTGCCCCAGGTAGTCACAACCATTAGATATTGGTTATAAACACATAAGCATTTCTCTTACTCCAATAGAGAGCAGTAGAAAGAGGAGAGTATGATAATTATCATAGTATCACAGACTTAGAAATAGAAAAGACTTATGAAGTCATTTAGACTAACTCCTTCATTTTATAGTTGAGGAAACTGAGGTCCAGAGCAATTAAATGATTCTCCCAGTTTCACACAGATAAGACGCAGAGCTAGGATTTGAATCCAGGTCTTTTGACTCTAGTATCCGAACACTTTCCTCTGCAAAGTCAACAATATGGGCAGAGACAATGAACATAGTGAGGCCATGCAGAATTCTCTCCAGTTGAAGGCATTTTGAAAAATATTGTTAAAGCAACCCGGAGCACGTCCTTGTTTGGAGAGAATTGCATTAGTCCCCCTCTGACCCTTTCTACACCATCACCAGGAAGAGAGACATTCCCTTGCCTAACCTAGGAATTGGGTCTTCACCCTACAACCAAACAAAGAGATTACTCCCAGCCTAGGCCTTGGCATCTGGTACCTACCTACTTTCTTGATTTCTGTGTCTGGCATTCTAGCCTCCTTTCTGTCTCTCTGTCTCTCTCTGTCTCTCTCTCTTTTTCTCTTTTTCTCTCTTTCCCTCCCTTTTTCCTGACCCTTCTGGCATCATTCTTCTCTCTAGGACCTCTCCCTCATCAATCATCTGAGGTGGAGGGTAAGAGGTTCCCTTCAGCCTCCTAGTCAGAAGGAAACCTTTATGGGGAGACCTTAGACTGGATTATGTGGGGACTTTCTATGACTCAGTCGGTGCCTCCTTAATTAAAAAAAAGTGTCCCTGCCAGGCAATGTCCTTATTCTATTCTGTAAGGAAAGACCACTTCAGAGATAAAACTCCCACTTTCAGCCAACACCCCCCCACACACACACACTTCTTATACCATTGATCTTAAACTCCAGACTCACTGGCATCCAGTGTCTTCCATGTGTCCCAACCAAGTTTTCACGATGCTTGCTGGAGTTTAGGTTCACCCAAGATAGTTTACCCCATGTCCTTATACCCCTAAATGAATTTCTTCCCATAGAAAGGGAAAGTACCTTCCTTTGAGCAAAGCTGTTAATAGAAGCTGAACAAGCTCTTTCTCTGTTTTGCCAATCTGTGTAGGTTAGAGAACAAATTCCTACTGTTTGTCAAGTTTCTGTGAATTTAAAAAAAACAGGCTTCCCAGACTTTCAGGTACAAACCTCAGAAGTCGGCATAGAAAAACATCCTAGCACAAAAAGGCATTCAATTCTCTTAGAAACACTGCTCTTATTAAAAGCATAAACACTAGGTACAGAAAGTTCGGTAATCCTTTTCCTAAGGGCAATGATTGGGGTGTTTTTTTTTTCTTCTTCTGCATTACAGAATTAAATGGTTGAGCTTTTATTTGAGGCTGAAAATAACATCCTGCCAGTTGAGAGATGCAAGAAACCCCAAGCGAAGGTTGTCGACTGGCCTTTTATGAGGCATTCAAGTCGAAGGGCTCACGCCTACATATTGTACCTATGTTTCTCAGGCCTCAATTGCTTTGATCTATATAGTAGGATCAATGTCAAACTCTCAATTCTACTGACACTTTGCTGGTGTCCTTCCCACTCCCATCACATCATCTCCTCCAACACCATTGTTACCTCCAATTTACCTCGTATATCTCTTGTATGTACATGGTTGCTTACATGTTTTTTCCTCCATTAAAAGGGTACTTCCTTGAGGGTAGGGATTGTTTTCAATTTATTTGTATCCATAGTGCTTAGCACAGGACTTAACACATAAGAATTTGTTGTTTAGTCATTTTTTCAGTTGTGTCTGACTATTCGTGACTCGATTTGAGGTTTTCTTGGCAAAGATACTGGAGTGGTTTGCCATTTTCTTCTTCAGCTCATTTTAAAGATGAGGAAAGTGAGGAAATAGGGTTAAGTGACTTGCCCAGGGTCACAAAGCTAATAAGTGTCTGAGGCCAGGTTTGAACTCAGATCTTACTGACTCTAGGCTTAGCACTCTATCAACTGTGCCACCTAGCTGCCCCAACACATAGGAAGGGCTTAATAAGTATTTACTGACTTGACTTGCCATGACCAGTGATCAGTATAAGCACCCTTGAGCCTTTTCAAGGAAAGCAGAAGCCTTCCCCCAATTCCTAATTTAGTGTAATGACCTTTCTATATCAGGGAGCACATCACTCCTGTGTGTTCCATGCAGAATAGATACTCTATGGAGTAAGACAGAGAAAGTATGTGGTTTTTGCTAGGCACTTTGTTTACTAGGAGTGCAGTCAGTGCATGGAACCATTACTGATTGCATTGTTTCCTCACAGGCTATGGAGATGGGGAATAGGAGAAGAAAAGGGTAGGAAAGGAATAGAAAACCATTCAAATGTAGAAAATAAGTCATAGAAGGCTAAGGGACTTGCACTGGGTCAGTGAGTCAGAGTGGTACGTGGACTAGACCACATATCTAGCTCTTGGTTTCTATTTTTATCGTGCCAGAGTATCCAGCAAAACCAGTCAGGTTGCTGTTCCCCAAGCACATCACGTACTTTTCCGTCTCCATACTTTGGCTCACGCTATTCCTCATACCTGGAAGACTGTCCTCTTCCTTCCATCTCTCCACTCCATTAAGTCTCTACTAGTTGAAATCTTACTCATCCTTTGAGGTCTGACTCAAATGCTATCTTTTCCTTTCAGTCTTCTCTGATTGTTTCCTCTGCCCTTCCCCATCTCCCTCTTGGGGATAACCCTTCTTTCACAGAGTCTCATAGGGCTCAAACAACCCTTCTTTGGCCATGGTTAGAGTGCTGGGGGGCTGGAGTGAGGAGGACTCTTCTTCCTGACTTCAAATCTGACCTCAGACACTTAGGGACCCTGGGAAAGTCATTTAACTCTGTTTGCCTCAGTTCCTCATCTATAAAATGATCTGAAGAAGGAAATGGCAAACCATTCCGGTATCTTTGCCAAGAAAACCCCAAGGGAGGTCACAAAGAATCAGAAACTACTGGAAGAAAAAAGAACAAAAAACCCCTTCTTCAGCTTTGCCACCTTTGTATTAGAATTATTTGTATATGTGCCTTTTAATTTTAATGGGCTCTCCTTAAAGATTAAATGGACCGCAGTATGGAAGGGCAGGGAGTGGGGAGCTTTCTTGCCCTTGGGTTGGCCTCAGAAAACTGACTGAGAAGACCCTTTCAGGGAAGGATGGATTTTAGTGGATGATTACATTATTAAAGCTGTTCGTGTTCCTCTTCTCTCAAAAAGAAAAGCAGACCAAGTGTTACAGACTGTCTACTGATAGTATTAATAATCACTATAGCTAACATTTATATATGTGCCAGGCTTTGTGCTAAGCACTTTACAAATATTATCTCATTTGATCTTCACAATAACCCTGGAAGATAGGCACTATTATTATCCTATTTTATAATTGAGGAAGCTGAGTCAAATAGAGGTTAAGTGACTTACCCAGAGTCGCATAGCTAATAAGCATCTGAGGTCACATTAGAATTCAGGTCTTCTTGATTCCAGGCCTGATGCTCTAGCCACCATGTCACCTATTTGCCCTCAAAGAATGTCATCCGGACCCCTCCCTGATATAATTTCTTTTTTTGTTATTTGTTTCTTTTTCTATACGTAATATGCAGATTTGTCACTTACTAGTGTTTCCTAGTAGAATGTAAACCCTTTGAGAGCACAGATTATCTCACTTTTGTATTAGAACCCCAAAGCTTAGCTAGCTAGGCAGATGGTTGCTGACTGATTGATTATATATATCTTATTTTCCCTTACCAGGCTGTAAGTGCCTTAAGGGCAGGGATCGTGTCTTTCTTACTTAGGTTTACATTCCCCCTCAGAGACTGCCAAAGTGCTCTAAAGATGGTAAAACCTAAAAAATTTAATTGTGAAATCAAAATGAATTGTTTTAGTTCTCTTGTCTCCCAATAACTTGGAATCATCCCTTTGACTTCCATATTTTAGCTTCAAAAGGAAGTGATTTCCCCTGAGTATGAAGTGAGGAGGCAGGGACAGAGCATTGGCTGCACAGAGGAACCCATTCCTCTTCCTCCCACCCCCAACCTATGGACAGTCTTTCAACTGTTACAGCGGACAATTCTCTTTCTATCCCTTTGTGATGAAACTGTCAGTGCACAGGTAGCTTCCAGCGTCCGATCGACTCTCCATATTTGCCAGAGATCTTAATTACTGACCGATGGAAAGTGGATTATGACATGACAAGTAAGGTCAACTTAGTATTCAAAAGCCGTATCACTGAGACGAGTACTGTTTCGTTGCGTATTTATCCATTTAACACTTTGAATTCATTGAATGTTTAAGGTACCATGCAATAATGGAAAGAGGGTTGAGAGACAAAAAAGCCTGGGTTCCAGTGCTACTTTTAGGTCACCCCTCACATCTCAATGCTCACATAAAGTCTGTAAAATTGTAAGTTTAAGAAGTTGCACTGATTCCACATTAGGTGTTCTTTGTGCTGATGAAATCACAGACTCAGATTTTAAAAGTTGAATGCCTGCTAATGTGCTCAAGACTATACTTACCAAGGTGTGGGAGGCAAAAAAAAAATCTGACAGTAAGGAATATAGTGTGTGTATGCGTGTGTGTGTGTGTGTGTGTGTGTACACACATATTTATGTGGATATGAGTATCTGCTATTGCTATTACATCATTTTAGTTGTATTCAACTCTTCATGACCCCATTTGGGGTGTTCTTGGCAAAGATACTGAAGTAGTTTGTGATTTCCTTCTCCAGCTCATTTTACAGATGAGGAAACTGAGGCAAACAGGATTAAGTGACTTGCCCAGAGTCACACAGTTAGTAAGTGTTTAAGGCCAGATTTGAACTCAGGAAGATGAGTGTTTCTCACTCCATGCCCGGGGCTATCCATTTGGCCACCCAGCTGCCCTCTGGATATGAATATCTACATGTGCATAAAGTTTATAAATGGAATTAACATAAGCAAAACTTTCATATGTGTTAAAAAGTTCAATAGTAATACAAAACAATAATACAAGACAATATCTGAATAAATGACCAAGTATAGATCATAAGTTTTCTGAGTTTAGAGGAGGGAAAGACCAGTCTCAGTTAGCATTTCCATGGAGGAGTTTGGGTTTGAAGGGTAAGTTTGGATAGGAATAGGGAAATAAAGGGGCCAACCAAGTGGCAGAAACAGCATAAGTAAAGATATGGATGCAGAAATGATGTGGTTGATTCGATATTTTATTTGGGGCTTCTTTTATTTTTAAAAAATTTGCTAAGTATGTGTCATATTTAGAGCAAAGGAATGGCAAATCTTTTAATGGTAAATCTTTTCCCTGTAATGTCATATCACCAAAGCAGAAATATGAGAACAAATGGGGATTAAGGAAGTGATTAAGGTAGTTTATGAAGTAATGAGTAGATGGGCTAAGCATGCGGCAAAATGTTATGATAAACTGGCTTTCTTGCCTGGGAGGTTGAATAACCTGTCAAAAAAAAAAAATCCATTCTCTTAGCAGATCAACAATTCAATGGATATACTCACTAAAGAAACTCTCCAACATGTATTGAACTCAACTTGCTGATGACAAAGAGGGCTGGTAATGTTAATGTGAGCTTATCCACAGGAGAGTCACAAAAGGATGAAGACAAGTTGGGGTTTGAACATGGAAAAACTTAGTTTCTCATAAAGATCATGGGATGTTGTGAAGAGACTGTTTTAATGAATATTTAGATAACTATAGAAGTCATTTTTTGAAACTAAGTTTGGAGATTAAGGAGAAATACTAGGAGAAAAGACATGAAAACAGAGAAGAAACAGCAAAAGGAAGGGTGGGGAAGAGTAAGCAAAGGCAAATCTGGATGGAGATAAGCAAATGGTCATAGGGATCTGCCTAAATCCATATTTCACAAAGGACTTATAATGATGATAGCTCCCATCTGGTCTCATTTCGCCGCTGATAATCAGAGTAGTATAGGGAGGGGAGACATTGCGGTAGTTTTAAAATCATACATTTAACATGACATATTAAAGCAGAGCTATCGGTAGTATTTTTTTTAATAGAGCTAAATTATTAGTCTTTTGAATGTAGATGTTCATTATAGTTATAGGATATTTATAACTAAGAAGATAGTGAATTGGCAAAGCTTTTAACTTGAATTTGTGTCTAGCTTGCTGGAAGGATTTTCCATTCCTAGAATTTCTGAAGGAACATTGGAAGGTTGGTGCAAAGCTATTTTGATTATATTATAAAAAGTGATGCATAGAAAGGAATTTTTATAATTGGCACCATTTTAACCTGAGAAATTCCTTTGCTCTTTGTGTACCATACTTTTCTGTAAAACCCAAGAGTTAAAGAGGGGTCATTCTCTAAGCCAAAAGATCACAGGCTACTTCTGTGAGATGTTGGCCTTCTACCCTCAAATATTTAGGAAACACATTAGACTTGAAATTAGCCCTCCCACGTTGAAAAGAATGATTCAAATCTCACCAGCTGCAACCAAACTTTCCTTCATCTCAACTTCTGTACCTTTCATGACAACCAAAGTCGAAAACTTTGGAAATATAATATCAATGTGGATAATATCGATGTTTTTAAGTTTTACCTCACTTTCTCTCCCAGGTGAAAGACCAGGTGGTGGCACTTTCTAGTCTTTGAGCTCATTAGGACTGCTTGGAAATGAAGAGAAGCCCCTATCTAGATGTAAAAAGCTCCTCGCCCCCAAATGTAGAAATATATGCAGGATATTAGTTGTCAAGGAAGGTTCTCTTAAAGACCATGTTGCTAGGTGGTTGATAAATAAAAACAAAGCAGATTGACTGCAGAGTGAACCGAGTCTGAACATGACTTTTTTGGACTGGGAAATAAGTAAAATACCAGTTAGTGAGGTAAGAGGAAAGAGATTAAACATGTGAGGTTTATTTGCATTTTTTAAAGAAGTAATTACACAAAGACAGGTGCAGTAAGAACTCACTGGTCTAGAAAATAGAAGACCAGGAAGAAGAAAGGAAGTTTATGTTTAGGTGGGGCTGAAATGATGATGTTAACCCTGTGACACAACTAGGCATGTACTCATTCATCTGCAAAGATTATTACTTGGATGAGCATTAAGTCCTCACTTAAAGACACAGCTTTTTGGTAAGAACATTGTGCTTTGAAGGCAAATTGGATTTTTTTGCTGCTGTCTACATGGTGCCAAAAATGTGGATCTATTAACAAATCACTGCTGGGGTAACTATACATTAAAAGATGAGAATATTTATACTATCAAGCACATTAAACCCTAAGCAATAATGCTACCATCTTCAATCACTCAACCTACTTCTCCAACCTTCTTTCTTATTCCTTCCCTACTCAAACCCTTTGCTCCAACCAACTGTTCTAATTATAGTCCTCCAATCATGTTTTCCCCCTTTTCACCTTTGCACTTTTTCTAAAAGGACCTCTTCCTCCTCCTCCTCTTCCTTTCCTTATGATGCAAACTAATCCTTCATGGCCAAGCTCAAGTCCAAACTGTTCCATGAAGCCTTTCCTCATAACCTCAGTGCACTACGATCTCTTTCTTCACAAAACTCCTATAACACTGTTGTCTGGACCACTTTTTTGGCACTTATACTATGCTACCTTGTCCTGCCTATTTTTTTTTTTTTTTTTTTTTTTTTTTTTTTTTTTTTTTTTTTTT
>NW_020954720.1:9290390-9318516 GCF_900497805.2 Vombatus ursinus
GGAGCATGTTTTATACTATTATTTTATCTCTCACAAAGCCTAGAGTAGTCCTGGATATAATAAACATTTAGATCAACAAACAATAATTTTTGTAAAATGTAGTAAGTGCCTATAGGGTGAGGTGCTTATTGATATAAAAAGATAAATATGAAATTGTCTTTGCCTTGAAGCGTATAATTTAATAAAAGACATAACGTGCTATAACACATACTATGCCTATAATTCTAAATAGAAGCTAAGTGCCTAAAGAGATATAAAATGCTATGAGAATTTAAAAGTAGAAAACATTGTTTCCAGCTGCAGGGATTTGGAAAGGTTTTGTGGAAGAAGTGACATTTCATCTGGATCTTGAAGGCTGAGTGGGATGAACGGGATTTTAGCAGTCAGCAATGGGAAGATAGCCATCTTCCCACCATTTGCCCTCCTGATAACAGACAGCCAGAGCTCATGCCCTAGGAAACTTAATCCTCCCAGCTTTGGACCTTCTGGCATGGGGTCCATGCTGAGCTGATTTGTGAGGACATCCTTTGGTCTACTATGGCGAACCTACCCCAGTCATCCTCCACATTCCAATGAGGCCATTCATTTCTTGCCATCTGTCCTGCTGGTGGGGTGCTTGGGTGCTTGTACTGGGACCCCACTTCCAAGATCATATTTCTCCCTAGCCTCAGAAACACTACCCCTGACAGTTTCCTTCCAGCCCAAGGACCCTATCTCTGGCAGTGACTCATGAGTGGGCCAAGTGAGGCAAACTATCTCTCCCTGTTACAAGAACAAGCTGACCACTGTAGAATTTCTTTTGTATGAACAAGACTATCTTGTACCAGCAGAACTATCAGGTACTAATGTCTGCAGTTATCATATACAATCCAGAGGTCAAGCTATAGACATCAACTACCAAAGTTATCTTTTTACAGACATAACAGACCAAAAATATACCCTTTCTTCCTCCCCCTCCCCCAGGTTCCAGTAGTGAATGACATAGTTGTATGTTATCACCTAATTAATAATTTACTACTTTTCGTATATAAGCTTTAGCATCATTCCTGTTAGGTTGCAAGTTCCCTAAGGAGCTCTGCCCACCATAGTAGAATTCCTTAAGGACCTCTGCCCACTTATAACGTAACAATACATCTTTGCCACCTTGACTTAAAGAATGCTTGAGTCTGTGAATTCTTTCCAGACTACCCTGTCCTATACTCTGGTCCTTGAGGGGTCTAAACCTCTCAGACCACGACACTGCCAGTATCAGTCCTTTTCCAATTTTAATCAAATCAATACTGCCATTGCTACTAGAAAGGACATGTCAATTAACTCCCCTTTAGCTTCACTCACCATCCCTTCTCAAACCAAAATGCCCCTCCCCATAGGTGTTCTCCCACATTTAAATCCAATTCACTTGCAAGTTTTGGCATCACCTTCCTGATGTCATGGTCTCCTTCAAGAACTAAGGACAAATAACAACAATAACATCTATCCCCATTAGAATATAAGCTCTTTGAAAACAGATATTGTCTCACTTTTATATTTGTATCCCTTGTGCCTAGCAGAGTGGTCAGTATATAGTAAGTTTGTAATAAATGCTTTTTCATTCATTAATTTCAAGAACAAGGAACATCATGAGCAAAATTATAAAAGCAGAAAAGCATGAGATATGTTTGCAAAATGGCGAATGGTTCAGTTTAGATAGAAAATAGGGTCTATAATGGGAACAATGTGAAATATGGCTAAGAAGCCACATTGAAACCAGATTCTCCACATCCTTGAATGCCAGACTAAGAGGGGAAGGGGAAGGGAAGGAAAGGGAATAAGCATAAATATCACCCCTACTCTACCTTCACATGATTTCAGAGTGATCAGAAACTACTTCTCAGGTCTTTTCACTTGGTACTGTACTAAGCACTTTTTACAAATACTTTCTCCTTTGATTGTTACAATAACCCTGAGAAGTAGTTGCTATTAATTTCCTTATTTTACAGTTGAAGAATCTGAGGCAAACAGAGGTTAAATGACTTGCTCAAGGCCACATAGCTAATAAGTGTCTGAAGTCAGATTTGAACTCAGAATTTCCTGACTCCAGGCTCTATCCACCTGGCCACCAGCTGACTCATTGCCATTTTTATTGGGTAGACAATATGTACCCATTAAAGGGTTTTGAGTAATGGGATGCGATGATCAGAATTTTGCATTAGGAAGATCAATCTGGGAGCAGGGTGTGGATGCATTGGAGCAGGGAAAGGCAGAAGACAAAAAGACTCTTTAAGAGGCTATTGTAATAGTGCAAATGGGAGTTAAAGAGGGACTGAGCTATAATAATGACTGTGGTTGTGTGTGGTTTGTCCTTCATTCTCAAAGAGGCCCATAACATCAGGAAGATGTTGCCCATAACTTGCAATTGAATTGGATTGAAGTGAGGAAGGTCTGTGCAAAGTCACCAGCCTCACTTTCTCCTTCAGAGCCATCTGGGTCCAGTGGCCAGATAAAGATCAGGACAACTGGAGATGGCCCAGGAAGAAGTGGGAAACCTCAGGTTTTTTAAACTAAGGTCTTTCTGAGTTCTTACTTTGAGTGAGGCAACACCCATTCAGTGATTAGGCTTGGTTAAGAAGTGAGTTAAGAAATAGCCCTTTAATCAAAAGAAAAAAAGAAAAGAAAAAGAAAAAAAAGATCAAACTGGGAGAGGAAGGCCCTCAGGGTTGCAGTAGGAATGTAAAGAAGGGGATAGAGGTGAAAGATACTGTAGAAGTAAAATCAGCAGGACTTGGTAACTGATTGGATTTAAGAAGGATTTGGTAGAGTAGGATACATGGATGTCAACCATGATTATGAATATGTATAACTGAGAGAATGGTAGAAATAGGTTGATTAATTGGTTGACAATATGAGCGCATAGCAGAAACCCTTCCTAGCCAGCAATCTTTTTTTCAGCTAATCAGGAGGGAGTCTGTCCATGTTCAAGCGACACTCCCCATATGATGACAGCATGATTAGGAAACTCCTAACAATCTATAGCTTCATACAGACCTCTCTACATCCAAATGACTTTGGAGAGGTCAGGAATCACTTATCAGATCTCCACTTGGAAAAGGGAAGTAGTTTTCCCTCTGCTGCCCATGGCTGAAGGTTGAGCAAGTTGCAAGTTGGAATGGTTTATGTGCTTCTCACCTTCCTAGCTAGAAGCCAAGTTGAAGGGTCCCTTCTACCTACTTAGCTCAAATTCCCCACTCTTTGATCTTCTGAATGAAACATTTTGTGATCTCTCAACTGCTAGACCCCTCCATCTAAACTAGAAACTTGTATTTAACTACTTTGCATTTATATGCACCATGACATGCATACACTACTTTTCTATTTATATCATCTGCACTTTTATACGTACTTGTCTTCCTCATTAGAATGTAAGCACCTTATAGTAGGGATCTTTTCATTCTTTGTACATGTATCCCCAGTACCTAGCACAGTGCCTGACTAGATATAGTCACCATTTAATGAACTGATAGATGGATAGACACAGGTATATGAGTACGTACATCTACTGCTAACAAGCCCAAGTAGTGGAGACAGCTCTCTTCAACTATCCCCATCGTATCACTGTGATGACAGGTGATAATGGTCACTTGTGCCTAACATTTTAACTGGTAGATGTGCACAGGACAGGGGTTCCCAGCTCTAGTGTAGTTGGTTTCTGATTTGATTAAGGGACCAACTATTAATGTAGTAATACCCCCCATGGTAAAATGAAACTATAGTCAAAGTCAAATACTACCTATCTTATCTAATACCAAAACAATTTTAGTAATCCCCTTAAAAAAGTTCTAAACCTCGTTTTCACTAAAACAATCATATTTTTTTTTCTAGGAAAGATTGGAATGTCAAATACCCACAAAAACCCTATTCAATGGTACCTATATGAATGTGCTCCTTGTATTTCATGTAAGTTATTAAATGAACCCATTAAATGAAATAATTGACCTTTTCATGTTAAGCTCCTACTTGTACTTTACCAAATACCAAAGGAGAAGTTGGCCTCAGAACTGCTCATTTCTGGATCAGTATAATTGATTCCAGTTTTGCCACATGAGGTAGACTATTGCTATCAGTGAGAGCTTCCTTTACTAATTAAAGCAATAAGGATTTCATAGAACTAAAAAGCAAGCCATTTAAAGATAAACTAGTGATGAAACAAAATCTTCCTCACATATTAGAGTCTCTTTTGAAGACATCAAGGGACCAGCAATTAAACTGTAAGCAGTCTCCATTCCATGACCTTAACTCTGACCCAGCAACCACTTACTCTCTCTAGAAATGACCCACCCTCCTTTGGAAGCCTGGATGACTCCTTTAATTTTAAGCTGTCACCATTTAGCTAGTGTGTATTTCAAATTGTTCAGGTAAACTACCTGATTCCTTTATTAAGGAATGGTAATAACACAAAAGGGGAGGGGGAGTAGAGATGGGTGGAGAAAGAGAAAAAAAAAAGTATGGTTTCCACGTTATAAAAAATGTTTTGAGCTCTACGAATAGTGTTACAATATATGTGATAATACCCTAATACAAATGAGACATTGTTGATTGCTTTATCAAAACACTGTACTTTTAGATTGCATGGAGAATTTTGCCAAAACAAATCACATAAACTCTTCCTATAGAAACTGGAAGAGTGAATTAAGCTCATTTCGCTCAAAAGGAGCTGAATATGTCTGAAACTGAAGAACATTGTCAACCACCTCCACTCGCTCCGGGCACTGATGCCATGATTAGGTATGCAAGATGCTACCTGCTATTTTAGAATTATATGAAATTGCCTCAGGGGATCTACAAGCTTCTCACGCACAAGATACTGAGGGTTTTTTTTCCCCTTCTTCTTGGCTTCAAATCCAGTTGTTGCTACATCCAAGCAAGTACTATATCATAGATTGTTATTGCACAAGCTGTCATTAAGGGAGCTTGCCTTCTTCTCACAGAAGAATTAGCCTGCAAACAATAATGGTTTGTTCCAACCCCTTTCCCCCCTCCCAAAGACTTCAAGACCACTCACATTTTTTTCACATAGTAACTATTGCTCTAAAAGATTAAAGAACCTGAGATTTCATTTCTAAGAAGGACTTTTATATGAAAGAAAAAAATAATAGGGAAGAGTTTTTTTTTCTTTTGAAAATAAATGACATTCAATCTTAAAATAGTAACTAAATTTATAGGAACAAAAGAATAACTCAGTTGATAGGTATCTAACCCAGGTTGCTGCCAGTTTACACAGTATTACAGGTAGTTTGGAGTTCAACATGTTTCTACCTGAGGTACATAGATTTTATTTTGATACCAGACTTCTTAAAAACATTTTAAGATAAAAATGTGATCATGAAAGTGAGCAACTGACAACTTAGTCTTCAAAAGGCAGACTTACTAAGGGCAGATATTTTGTGTGTTTTTCTCATTAAATATATCAATACAGTTCACCATTGACCTATAATACCCCTGCTAATTCATCCATAAGCTTCTCATGATTTTGCCAAACTGAACCCTCAGATGAAGTGGAGAGTAGACAGCCATTACAGTTTGAACTGAAAACATCCTTAATCTTCACTTTCCATGTCAGACTTGAAGAGACTAACTATCAGATTCTACTATTAGAGTACTTAGACTTAACTTCTTTCTGAAGAATTGATTAGTGGACTCAGGGATGTTAGAGTTAAGTTTTAATTAGAAAAAAAGAAAGAAATGGGAAAGAAGGAAGGAAGGAAGGGAGGAAGGAAGGAAGGAAGGAAGGAAGGATCAAGATTTGAAAAGATGCCTAGTCTAGTTCTATGTGGCTCATCACAACTGTGCAGCTATAGGTAGGGATAAGAGATCCCAGAAGTGTCATTCCAGTGGTATGGGGGTGGGGTGGGGGGAATAGGGTAGTGTAATGAAAAAGGAAACTGAGCTAAAAGTGACACAAAATAGATTCTATTTTCATTATGCTGTGCAACCTTGGGCAAGTCCTAAAACCTTTCTGGGTATCAGTTTGCTCCTCAGTAAAATCAGGGTCCTGAACTAGATAATTTCTTGGGGCCCTTAGAGCACTACATTTTATATTTGTATATAGACTAACTTTCACAAACCAAATTGCTCATAGATTATGGTTCTGGTCTGGGGAATAATGACTGTTGCCTGCATTGGTTGTTGTGGGATGTGGGAAACATGTGATAGGAAATTATATGAGACAAGGCAGATAAAATAGACAGCAAATCAAAGAGAAGTGCCTTGAACACAATGTTAGAGAATTTGAACTTTATTTGGTAGGTAGGGAGAAATGGAATCTTCCTGAGGAACAGAGTGATGAAATAAAATCTTGCATTAGAAAGATTAGTTTGATATTGGTGCACAGGGTGGAATGAAGGTAGGAGAAATTTATAGTGAAGTGACTTATGAGAAGGTTATTACAATAATCCAGACTAGAGATAATGTAGACCTGATTTAGATTAGTGGCAGTGGGTATGGAGAGCAGGTTATAAACTTAAAAAACATGGTAGAAGTAAAAGTAAGAGGACTTGGTAAGTGATAAGACATGGAAGGCAAGTGAGATGGAGAAGTCAGAATAAATAAAACTCAAACAGATTTTGAAAATAAGTAATTGAGAAAATGGTGATGCCATTGACAGAAAAAAAGAAGGTCAGGAGTTAAAACAGGTTTGGGGAGAAGGTGAAAGTTCAGTTTTGGACATGATGAGTTTCAGGTGTTCATAAGACATCCTATGAGATGCTCAGCATATAATTGAAAATGCTAGTCTAAAACCCAGGAGTAAAATCAGGGCAAAAAAAAAACGGAAGTGATAAGCAAAGAGACAATAGTTGAAGCTATTTGGTCTGGGTGAGATTAGCAAGAGAGGGGAAAAGAGAGAGAAAAGAGGGTGGAGGGCAGATCTTTGGGAAATGCCTATGTACTGGGGAGGGGGGGGCGGGACAAGAGAAGAAGAGCAATCAAAGAAAACACAGAAGGTACAGCCAGAGAGGCAGCAAGAGAACTAGGAAATTGTAGTATCATGGAATCCAGGGGAAAAGAATAAATGGTCAATGATGTAAAAAATACAACAGAGAGGTTAAGAAGAATGGGGACTAAAGAAATGCTATTAGATTTTATAATTAGGATGGCATTCATGACTTTTGAGAAGTTATTTTAGTAGAGTTGGGAGGGTATGGAAGCCAGATTGCAAGAGGTTGAGGAGTGAGTGGTTTTGTGAGAAAATGAAAGAAGCAAGTGTAGACTACTTTTCCAGATGTTGGCAGTAAAAGTGAGTAGAGTTAAGATGCTAGTTTAAGGAGGTAGTAATGTCAAGGAAAGTATTTTTAGGACAGGAGAGAAATTATTATGTTTGTAGATGAAGAAGAAAAGAGCCAGTGGAAAGGGAGATATTGAAAATGCAAGAGAATAAGAATGTGGTTATTAGAGTGGAGTCTTAGAGAAGAGAATCAAAGGCACAGAAGGAGTGATTAGCTTTGGTAAAGAGAAGCACTAATTCTTCCAAAGAAAAAAAGGTGTTTGTGGGTAGGGAGAGAGAAGTGTTAAAGTATAAAGGAGGAGAGGGGAATTGCTTACATTTCATAGCTTCAACTACTCAGTAAAATAGGCAAGATCATCTTCAGAGAGTGAGGGATAGATAGGTGGGGCTCTTGAGAAAAATGGAGAAAAAAATTAGAACCACCATTGTGGACAATTCAATGTGGAATCAATAAAAGTTCAGTTGAAGTTCAATACCACAAATTTTGGTAGTTCAAATAATCTAGAATTCATTACTTTCTCTAGGCATCAGTGGAAGCCACAAAATGGAGAAAGTGGACCATTGGAGTCACCCAGGATCTCTAGGATGGAAACACCAGAAGGTCAAAGGGACAAAAGATTCTAAGGTGATGAGAAGGCAGAGTTGAAGTGGCTGGCTATGGATTCAGTAAGAAAGTAAGGAAAACCATAAAAGGCTGTGGTAGGGGAAGGTTGAAGGAACAGAGTGACCATGAAGATGAAGATTAAACTTGGAATAGGAATGGAAATAAACTTCATAGTAATGAAGTAGAAGGAATGATAGAAATGTAATCCAGGTTTAAAGTCCATTTTGCATGACTCTTCATTGGTGGAAACTCAATGTTCCACACTTACATGTGGGGTGGAATTGGTGAGAACTTGGGATAAAAGAGAAATCTTGGTCATCTGGCTTTCAACCTTGAGAAAGAAGACAACACACTGGTCCAGAGTATCTCCAGTTTCCTGAAAGGAGAAAAGGACATTAGGAAGAAGCTGACGTTTATGGTCACACAGATGGGAATTTCCGAGATCAGAATTTTGAAAGTAGAGAATGGATCAAGGACATAGGAGAAGATGTTAAGACTGACAAAGATAAGGACCCCCCTCTTCTTCTAAAGTAGGTAGGAAGGAGTATGAGTAAAGACACAAAAGGGACAGTGGATGGAGCACTGGCCCTGAAGTCAGGAGGACCTGAGTTCAAATCAGGCCTCAGACCAAACACTTGACATTTACTAGCTGTGTGACCTTGGGCAAGTCACTTAACCCCGATTGCCTCACTAAAATAAAAAAAAAAGACACAAAGGAGGATATTCTCTACTAAATTCTTTTGACATCTTAAGTCAACAGCACAAATGGTGATCCTTTTTTTTTTCCTCACAGAATCATAGAATTTTAGGAACTAACAAGCATATCTAGTCTAGCCTCTCACCTGATACAGCAATCTTCCCTATAATATTGTATAAAATCTTAAAAATCCATTGAAATGTGTGGTTATATTACATGTGTGAAAAAGATAATGAATTGGAGAAGAGTAAGGAGAATTCCAAAAGGACACAAAGTACAATGGAATCCATAAGTCATGTTGTGCAACTAGAAATTATTTCACAATTTATTCATATTTCTCTAAAGATAGGATAATTTCTCTAATCCTGTGCTTTTTAGGTGTACTTTGTGGCAGTGTGGTCTCTTTCACCACTCACAGTTCAGATAATTCCACCTCAGGCAATCTTTTCCTCACACATGCACATATCTTTAATCATCTTTCTCCTTCTCGTTAATCATCTTTCTCCTCCTCTTTTTTCCCTCACTATCTTTCTAGCTTTTGCCTAGTTAACTCAATTCAAACTCAGCTGGTTTCTACAAAGCAGGAAAGTTTTCCTCTCTCCCTATTCCTCTGAAAATTGTTCATAAAGAAAATTAGATACAACAAAAAACCAGAGCAATGAGTCTGTAAAGTTCATAAAAAGTGCCCAGAAGTTCCTGTTAGGATTTCCACAAATACATATTCTCCAAACTCATTGTCCTTTTTCCAGTCATGATGTTTTATCGTGAGTACCAACATTAAAGAAAAAATAAATTCCATTTTCATTTTTGTCATAATTACTAGTATTAAAATAGCTTTGCTTTCTACTTTTTTTTTCATTACAAATGCATTCTGTTTCATCTGAATTATGGTTTAACTTTTTTTTACTACAACCTTAGGTGGTGCAGAGGATAGAGTGCCACGCCTGGAGTGAGGAAGACTCATCTTCCTAAGTTCAAATCTAGCCTCAGAGACCTTCTAGTTGTATGACCCTGGATAAGTCACTTAACCCTGTTTGTCTCAGTTTCCTTACCTATGAAATGAGCTGGAGAAGGATGTGGCAAACCATTCCAGTTACCTTGTCAAGAAAACCCCAAATGAGGTTGAACAACAACAACAGTGTGTGTAGAGATGACCCTGGATTCTTGGTGGCTATGCCAGGTGATTGCTAGCAAATCTAGGAGGCCTGACTGAGCAGAAAAGGCTCTGGATATGTGGGTTGGAGGTAGGCTATATCTATTAATTCAAGGACAAGTCATGTAGGGAGTTCCATCATCAGAAAAATAGCCACCAGGTGATAAAATTTTTGGCCCATGGCAACTCAGCAAATGCTACTTAGTAAGGCATGGAAAGATTTTAATTAGACTCAGTGGAAGAACCACCCCAAAATGGATAAAAATCATTGACTCCTCGAAGTAATGAGCTGTAGTTTAAATAGGCTTCTGTACCCAGCATGGGAACCTAACCCCTACTTATTATTTCAATATGCACATGTGTTTTAAGTTCCAAAAAAACTGACTTAAAACCAACTTTTGGAACTCACACCATTTGTAATTTCAGGACTAACAGAGCCTGAATTTCAGATTACAGAATGTCAGAAGGACCTTAGAAAAGTTCTCCTTTTAGAACTCTCATGAAGAAACTGACCATTCAAAGAAACTAAAATGGTTGACTCACCATCACACAGGTAATTCATGGCAGAATTGTGTCTTGAGCCCAGGTTTTATGAAAAAAAATCTTGGGCTCTTTCTTCTACCCCATAGTCATGAAAAAGAAGGTCCATGTTGCTGTGTTCCCCCCCTGCCAAACTGATAATTACACTTAGACACTGCTATAAGAAGACAGAAAGGCCACTTGAATGTTTTCCTTGTAGTCTTTCTAGACACAGACTGAAGTTATGTTTTAAAATGAGTTGTAACCACTTTTTTTTTTTCCTTTTTCTGTTCAGGTGTAAACTTGGCATGTATAACAAGCCCTCCTCCTTACCCCCCAGGAATGTAAAGAGTGACATTGTACATCTGATTGGTAGTATTTTATTACAGAATCGACAGCCAATAATTATCTGGGTGACTAAACGTAAGTTGTACTTTAGTTCTCATAATACCTAAATAGGAAGGAAAGTTAATTAAAGTCTGTGCAAATGGATACAAATCTGACAGCCTGGCTGGGTTTCTCAAAAATCACCCAATTTGATGAGGTAAAGCCCCTTAAAATCTGATTCTCATCAACTCTTCGTGAACACACAACTAAATTAGTCATGTGAAGAGGAGCAGATAGGTTTACAAGACGGGAACCATGCCATTCTCTTCTGTTTACTGCAGACCAAAAGGTATAGGGTTACAAAGTGTTTATTATTTCTGAAGATGTGCTATCGCATAAACACCTGAGTGAAATTCTCAAAGTGTACGCTCTGTTTAAAAACAAGTCCCTACTATACGGCTCGGCTATTGTGGGGGAACCCCGACCCATCAGTTAAGGTGAAATGCCTCATTCCCCCCCTACTGTCAGCCTCTAGTTTAAGATGTCACTTGCTTAGCTGAAATTGAATGGGAGTGTCTACTGGCCAAGGAGAGAATAAAGGGTCATTAGGAAAACACATGTGAGCAAGAGGCCTTTCTAAAATGGATCAAATATCTTTAATCCTGTGTTCTGGCCTCCAGATGATTTATACTTCTTATTTTCTTTTCTCTCTTTCCTTGTAAGGCTTGCCAAAGTAGACTTTAACTCCTGCCTTGAAACGTGCACACACAGGGTTGTGTCTTCCCCAATGAACAGAATGTGTGCTGGCTGAACATTTTCACAACAAGCCTAGTCTGTGAAAGAAGGGACAAAGACTCATGTATTCTGGGCTAATAGAAAGTGTACTGAGTGGTTCCCTCAGCCTAGGGTTTCTAAAGTTATGTTCGTGACCCTCCTGGGGCAAAAGGGGAAGTCCCAAGGCTATTCCGAGTGAACCTTCAAGTAAAGGGCAGGAGAAGAAGGACTGCTGCTGTAGCCTCCCTGTGATTGGCCGATGGTCCTGCCTCATTTTCAAGTGACAGGAGCCTGCATCAGTTTTCACCCTACAGTCTTGACTGCCAACCATGGCAGTCAGGGTTGGTGATGTGGTCAATTGCTAAACAGGTAAAAATTGTCTTTAGTACCCCTATACCTTCCTTCCCTCTTTCCCCCCTTTCAGAGCTTTTTCCCCTTCAGGGAAGAAAGTGATCTGATCAATTAATTCCCACAAGGGTATTAAGGACTTATCCTGGAACCACTCCCAGTGCTATTTGTGTAATAATCAAGGAAGAAGCAATGTTTAATTCAAAGGAATTAATCTCTAATGGTGGAATTTCAGACCTTATGGTGCCTGATTAGGGGCAGATCTATGCAGAGGGGGAATTTCCTAGAATTCTTCAAATCTTGGCACATGTCTGGCCTTAACTGCAGTCCTCTCCCTTCAGGCTAGAGAAGAGCTGAAGCAATTAACCAGCCTGTTTGCTCACTCCCTCTATCTGTTCTGAATGTTATGGGGTCTCATCAGCCTCTCCTATAAAATGAAAAATCCCTCTGCCTCACAAGTATGATACTTGACCCCTAAAGCTGTGACCAAAGCCTATTGGATTTGATTTGATTTGATTTTAATTTTATTTTATTGTACTCTCAACCACAACCTAGGCGATCACTTGATTTCCTTGGGCTTTACCTCAATCATTTGTAAAACAGGCATAATTACACATTTCCTGTCTTCAACAGGAAAAAGAGCACTTGACATAAAGACTAGGACGCCATTCAATCTCCCATTGCTACAGTTATAAACTGTGTGACTATGGGCCAGCCAGGTAACCTCTATCTCTTCATCTGTAAAATGGATTTAATTAATACTTGGACTAGCTATTTCTCAGGTTGTTGTGAGGATCATATGATACAATGCATGTGAAAATGCTTTACAGGGGCAGCAAGGTGGTGCAGTGGATAGAGCACCGGCCCTGAAGTCAGGAGGACCTGAGTTCAAATCTGACCTCAGACCCAACTCACGACACTTACTAGCTGTGTGTGACCCTAGGCAAGTCACTTAACCCCAATTGCCTTACCAAAAAAAAAAAAAAAAAAAAAAAAGAAAATGCTTTACAACCATAAAAATCTATATAAATATTAGTCATTTTTATTATTTGTACTATAGATATTCTTCTCTCATCCAATTTGTTCTTATTGTTCTATAGTTCCATCTTCTTCGTGAATGCTTTTCTGATTCCTCTACCCACTGACACCCTCCTCAAACTACCATGTATGCAACTACTTTGTATGTATTTGTATTTATTCATTTAATAAATACATGTATATGCATATATATCTATTAGATATACTTAATGTTTCCCTCTATTAAAACATAAGCTTCTTGTAAGTAGGTATTTTTTCATTCGTTGTACTTGAATTCCTAACACCCAGCACAATGCCTGACACATAGTAAAATTAAATCAATATTAAAAATTAAGTTCTCCATGCATTACTTAGAACCATAAACTATTAGAGCCAGATGAGATTTTATGAGGTCATTTATTCCTACAACCCTCTCATTTTACAGGTGAGTATATACTAAAATCCAGAAAGGCTGAGCAATTTGCTCAAGGACAAACAGATAATTGTAGATACAGTATTAGACCCCATCTCCTAAATAGTTCAGTGTTCCTTCTCCCTAGATCACATAGTTGGCCTAAAACAAGAAATCAGATCAATGGATATGTTTTGGAAAAATCATGAGTAATAAAGCTTGTAACAAAAAAGGATTTTCTGGTAAACCCTCAGTTTACTAAAAAGAAGCTATTACGTAGAAGCATTCCCTAATTAGGATTTCTAGTTAATTTAGATTACATGGTAGACCTGGCTGTTAAACCTGGTATAAATCTCTTGACACTTTTTACAAAACAAGCTTACTACCAGGGCTAATTATTCTACTAATGAAACCAGGCAAGTGCTGCACAGAAGTATTTGAAATCCTTTATCACCACGTGAAATAACAATAGCTGATATTTATAGTGTGATTTAAGGTGTTCACAGTGCTTTGGACTTATCTGAGCTTCCCTACAGTCATAAGTACCTATTTTATTTTGCAAATGAGGAAGCTGAGTCTCAGAGTGGTTTACTGATCTGCCCAGGATCATGCACCTAGTAAGTGACAGATTCAATTCAGTAAGAATTTTTAAATTGCGTATGTTAACCGTTGAGGAGGCAACAACAAAAATGAAACAATTCCTGTCCGCAAGGAATTTATATTCTACTGGGGAAGAAACATGTACGAAAAAGAAATAATCATTTTTTTTTTTTGGTCTAGACGTGTGATCGCATTGGTAGATTGACCTCCCAGTATGGAAACTCCCTCCACCAACAAAAATCAGCAATTTTTCTTCAAGTTGGAGTCTATGAGAGTTGCCTAGAGCAATGGTGTCAAACTCAAATTGAACTGGGTCCCTGTAGGCCTCACATTAACTTAGAAAACCACACATTAACAATAGCTCTATTGTATTGTATTTTATTAAACATTTCCCAGTTACTGGTTTTTGTAACTGCTTAAAGCCTGTGGCCAGCAAGTTGGACGCCTCAGGCTTTGGGTACTAGATGGTTAAGTGACTTGCTCAGAGTCACACAGCTAGTAAAGATTAGAGTTGGGACTTCAATCCAGATCTTCTTCACACCAAGACCAACTATCTACCACGCCAAGGCAACCCAAATGTAACCTATACGGAAAATAAATACACACAGATACATTGGGAAGGTAGTACGAAGAACTGGGAGATGGTACTTGAGCTGAAACTTGAAAATTGCTAGGGATTCCAAGAAGTAGGGGTGAGGAGAGACAGCATTCCAGACACGGAGGACAGCCTGTACTTACAAAGTCACAGCGATGAGAGATAACTACGTACAGGAAACAGGAAGTTGGACACCGAGTTTGGCTGGAACATGGTCAGCAGAAACGGAGTAATGTTCAATTAGTCTAAAAAGACAGGTAGGCTGGAGTAAGACTATGAATACCAAACAGAGAAATGTGTATTCTAATCTAGAGAATCTATACCAGCTGAAGTTTGGGGAGGGGTGGAGGGATGTCCGAGGTGGGGAAGGGAACGTGCCAGACCTGTGCTTCAGTAATATGCATCGATTTGGCAGATCTGTGGAAGACAGATTTGGAGAGGTCAGAGAGACCTCTTAGGTGACTACTATAATAGTCCTAGTGAGAGGCGATTAGGCGTTGAACAAGGACAGCAGCCTTGTGAACGGGAGAGATGGGAATGGAGGTAAGATGTGTGGGATTTGAAGCTAAGTCTTTTCTGAAGCCAAGACCAGAAGTGTCAATCATGTAAACCAAAACCTCAGTAAGGCCCAAATCAGATTAAAATGTAATTGAGAAATAATTAACAAAATAAATAAAATTATAATAGAATATAAATAATGTTAATATGTCATTTTCTAAGCCAATATGCAGCCTATAAAGATCCTTACATCTGATCTGGTGGCTTCCATTTCTATCTGAGTTTAACACCGCTGACCAACGTTCTGTCTTGTCACATTGCTTCTCATGCAAAGGGAATGTGACTCCTTTGGAAGTCTTTAAATATAAAGGCCAAGTACATTCAGCCATAGTTAACCAACCTAGAAACACAAAATAGCTTGCTTATCAGCTGCTAGAACTGGAAGGCACCTTATAAATAATCCGGTCAATTGATTGCTTTTACATACTGAGGAAAATGAAACTCAATGAGAAGTGAAAGGTCCAGCATTGCAAATATAGGCAAATCTAACCAGATCTTGTGATTCAGATCCAGTTCTCATTCTATGATCCATTCCTGGAGAATGTAAGCTCCTTGAGGGTAGGGAGGGTTTTAGATGTTTGCCTTTATATTTCTAGTATAGTGCCTAGCATATGGTAGGTGCTTAGTAAATGATAATGCTAATAGCTACCATTTATATTGTGCATTAAGGTTTGCAAAGCACTTTTTGCAAAAAAAGTTTGTTTTGCAAAGCATTTTCTCATTTGATTTTCACAACTCTGTGATATTTGGTGTTTTTATTATCTCCATAGCTAGTAAATGACTGAGGGAAGATTTGAATTCGGGTCTTCCTGACTTCAAGTACCCTGATATGCAATGTTGCTTAAATCATGTCTTAATAAATGCTCATTGAATTGAGATGAATTGAATTGAACTGATACCATCAAGGCTTTAGATATGGTTCATTCACATGGCAGGAGACCAGGAATACTGTACTTAGTTTCATTCTCCCACAGTATTAATATGAGTAAACTGGGCCAACTCTTATTTTGTAGTCACAAATCTGCCTCACCCTATGTAAAAAGAGAAGCCTCTTAAGAAGCATAGCAACTAATAGTAAAATGTGACGAGATAACAGGAATTACCAAAGGGAAATCTTAATTTTGTGCTCCCCATTAAATGTGCTAATATATGTGAACACACATCATAAAGTGTAAAGTGCCAGTAAATGCAAGTCATTTCGTTGCTGACATTGATCAAATGAGATGATTATATGCAAAGTGCTTTGAAAATGCAAGTACTAAATAAATGTTAGCTAAAAGTTATTACTATTATTATTGCTGCTATATTTAATTTGAGTAAAGAAATTAAATTCAGAACTCAGAAATGAGTACTTTAAAAAAAAAACAACTTGAAAATTACCAAAAATGGAGAATGAGCAATAATGAGTCTGGGAAATAGACCCAGATGAATCCTAGACCTTTGGGATGAGTTTACAGTGGAAATGGATGGTTATCCTTATAAAACTAAAAGTGGGGAAGGAGAGTATGGATGATGATGGCTATCAAGTGACCTAGGTCCCATTAAACAGGTAGAAGGAGGCCACTAGTTGCCTTAGGAGGCCATAGGTAGAAGGACCCTTCTGACTAATGGATCAAATGAATCACCTGAAATTCTGCTGTTATGAATCAGTGATCTTTCTCATGGAAGTGGCTGCCAGCAAAACGGCACAAGTCAGATCAGTACATGCCTAGTAAAAATAAACACACGTGTAAATCTCAACACCTTTAGGAAAAATTATCTAGGCAAAATGTTTCATCTCCAAGGCAAAAAAAATCACCCTCATCATCAATCTAGCTGAAGCTGACTCTGGGATGCCAATCAGATGACCATGCCATTTACTTTTCCTTAGCATAAGAACTTCAGTAAAGTTCTAAGGGCTACATAAGGTATTTACTGTAGGGCCATTCTTTCTGTAACTCTTCATGGTCCTTGGTTCACACCATATTATTTATCTGAGCATAAATATCTTTATAGGTTGTTATTAAGACCAGAAGAGCAAGTATGGGCATTTGTTCAACTCTTCTCTGGCAACAGATGAAATGCTCTCCCTCCTCATCTCCACTTCCTGGCTTTCTTGGCTTCCTTCAAGTCCCAGATAAAATTCCACCTTCTGTATGAGCCTTCTCAATTCCTTTAATTCTATTGCCTTCCCTCTATTGATTATTTCCCATTTATCCTTTCTATACCTTGTTTGTCCATAGTTGTTTTCACGGTGTCTCCCCTATTAGACTGTGAGCTCCTTGAGGGCAGGGACTGTCTTTTACCTTTCTTTATATCCCCAGAGCTTAGCACAGTGCTTTGCACATAGTAGGTGCTTAATAAATGTTTATTGGATAACTAATTCACAATACTAGGTCTCTTCATTTCTTTTACAGGGAGATTTACATGTGGGGTGGAAATACAGTTTTAAAACTTGATATTTAAAAAAAAAAACTTTAATTTTTTTTTCCTCCTGTTCACCTTCAAAGCTTCTGAATAGGAATAATTTAAAATGAAGCAAAACAAGATGCAGAAATGCTCAGGTATTAGAGGCACGAGGTTATCTTTGATCGGCATCATTGTTGCAGGGAATTAGGTTCAAATGTACCTAAAATCAGAAAACTTTGTAGATATAGAAGAATGCTTCTGGACTGCGGTGTTCTTAGCACACATGTGTGTGAAGAAATGGAATAATGGGCTCAGGGCAATGCCAAAGCTATTCACTTTGCTTAGTCGTCTCCCTTTAAAGAACAAAGAACATCAACCCCTCTTCTGGTTCTGCCTCCTTTTTCTATTACTCTTACCATCTGTCTCTTTCACTCTTACTCATATGCTACCTGAATGAAGCTGGAGAAAATCAAAAAGCCATGCTGAGTCCAGTCCAAATTTAGTTTATATCATCCCAACTGGGGTCCCACTGTGACAAAATAGTCTGCTTAGACCTGCCTAATCATTTCACTATCCCACTCGCCACAGAATCTTTTTAAAACCTTTCTATCCTTCTTTAAGCACCCCACAGCACCCACTCTGCCCAGTCTCTCATCTGAGAACCTTAACTCATACTTTACCAAAAAATAGTTGAGGCTACTTGCTGAGTGTTTCCTCTTCATGTCACTTCACATAAACATCTTTTCCCATTATCTCTTCCTTCAGCCCTCTCTTATATGCAGAGGTTGTCCTTCACCTTGCCAAGACAAATTCTTCTACATGTAGCTTTGATCCCCTTTTCCTGACTTCTCCAGCAGATTATGTCCACTATCACTCCCAATCTCTAATCTTCTATTCCTTCCTATTTACTCTCTGCTTCCCTGCTACCTACAAACATACCCACAGCTTTCCCATCCTTAAAACAAAACAAAACAAAACAAACAAAAAAACCTCAACCCTTTTCTGTTGAGAGATGGAACCTGAGCTGTCTTGAAGGAAGCCAGGAAGCAAGGCTGAGGAGGGAGAACATTGTACCCATTGAGTTCATCTAGTTAAAAGTCAGGGATTTGGGATATGGAATGTTGTGTGTGAGAGACCCCAAAACCAGTGTAGCTAGATCATAGAATGGGTGGAAGATGGCAAAGCCTCACAATACCAATCAACCACCTTGATCCTGTCATCACTCCTAGCTATCATTCTATATCTGTCCTCCCTTTTATGACTAAACTCCTTGAGGAAGTCAACACTAGGTGCCTCTGTGTCTTCTTTATTGATTCTACACCCTCTGCAACATTACCTCATCATTCAGCTGAAACCAATCTCTCCAAAGTTAACAATGATCTCTTAATTGTCAAAATTAATAGCCTTTTATCAGTTCTCATCCTTCTTTACCTTTCTGCCACCTTTGACACTATTGATCACCCTCTTCTTGATAATCTTTCCTTTCTAGGTTTTCATGACTTTGTTCTCTCCTGGTTTTTTCCTATCTATCGACCACTTTTCTGTCTTCTTCGCTGGATGTTAATCTATGTCATGCTCACTAAGTATGTGTATCCCTCAAGACTCTCTCCTGGGCCCTCTTCTTTTTTCCCTTCTATATTATCTCACTTGGTGATGTCATCAGCTTCAATGATCATTTCTATGAAGACCAATATATCTAGCCTTAATGTTTCTGCTAAGCTCTGGTCCTGTATCACCAGCTGCTTTTAGGACATCTCAAATCAAATGTTTCATAGGCTCCTCAAAGTCAGCATGTACAAAATAGAACTCCTCTTTCCCTCTGAATCCTTCTCTTTTTCAAATTTCCCTATTACTGTCTGGATACCACTGTCCCTGTCACCTAGGCATGCAAACTTGTCATCCTCTACTCTTCTCTCACACTCATCCCACATAACCAATCTGTTGTCAAGTTTAGTCATTTCTAACTTCACAACTTATTTAGACTACATCCCTTCCTCTCCACTCATATAGATGTCACCACAAAGTAAGCTATCATTATCTCATACCTATGCTATTAACAATAGCTTTCTGATTGGTCTTCAGACTTGTCCCTTCCCACTATAATCCCACCTCTGTTCGGCTGCCTAAGTGATTTTCCTGAAGTGGAAGTCTGACAATACCATACTCCCTACTCAAAAAACCATAGCTCCTCCCAATTACCTTAATGATCAAATACAAAACTTTCTCCTTGGCATTTAAAGTCCTTCACAACCTGGTCCTTTCTTATCTTTCTGGTATTCATAGACTTTACTACTTTCCACATATTCTAGGACCCAGTTATAATGATCTTGCTGTCTCGCATACACATTCCATGTCCCAACTCCATGGCGTTTTATTATATAAACTCAATGACTGCAATGCTCTCTCCCTCCTCATCTCTGCCCCACCCCACCCCCTTCCCTGGCTTCATACAAGACAGCTGAAGTTCCATCTTCTGCAGAAGCTCTTTCAGAGCCCAACCCTTCTCCCCTCCCCAGTGCCTTCACTCTGAAATTCCATTCCTCTTACACGGTATTTTTTATGTACGTAATTGTTTGTATGTTATCTTGGGGATAAGGACTGTGTTTTTTCCCTTCTTTTGAATCTTCAGGTGTTAGTAGAGTAGCTAGTACATCATAGGCATTTAATAAATGCTCATTGACTACTTGACTTACTTCTTAAGGACCTTCATAGGATTCAAACATGAATTAAAGAAAAAGGGAAACAGAAATTATCTTACCATTTCACTTTTGATACTTTTAAATACAAACTGGTTTTTAAATTTAATCATGACTCCTTCCCCTTTCTTGAGAGAAGGCTTATGACAATAAATATTAAAACTGGCATGAATTTTGTGAAAGTCAAGGTGATTTGGGATATCAAACATGTTATACCCTGTTTCTTACTCCTCTAACGTGAAATTATGTCCCCAGCAGTTCACTAAGTCATTGTTTTTTGAGCCAGAGAAATCTGATACACATTATCTGGACATACCACAGGAAAACATACCCAACTGTAGATGATTCAAATGACACTACTGAGGTCAACTCAGTTTCCCATTTACTACCATAGCCAAATGGAAACTATTTGCCCTCCCCTCTACAGTGTTGAATGAGTAAACTTTACCCATCTGTCTCACCCATCTGCTTCTCTAACAACTTCATTCCAGAGCCCCAGAATGCAAATGGATGCTGCAGTGCTCATTAACTCCCTCCTCAATCATTCCTGAGATGGGGATATTGCTATGTTTAGGCCAGTCCAGCTAGAGGATCACTAGGCTACACTGAGGAGGATGGGGAAGTAAAAGAAAAGTCAGTCCTATTGACTGACTTTCTGCAGAATTTCTTCACATGAAGACTGTGATCAATGTGACATCCCTTTCTTGGCAGAAAATTTCGGTAAATCCATTCTGATGAGCATGCCACCCCCCCCCATCTAATCAATGTCAGTATTGGCAAAGAGAAAGTGGAGGAGAAATCAGCCCTCCTCCAAGAAGGATAATTGAAGTGTTCAACTTAGATTGATTGGTTTGTGACTGTACAGTGATAGGTATTGTACTTCATACACAGATGGAAAGATATAGAAGGAGATAGAGAGATAATTAGTAAGATTTGTTCCACCTCCCTCTGGTACATGTGGATTCTGCCTGCCTGTTTTTGTTCTTTTCTGTTTTATCTGGTCTTGACAAATATACACTCACAGGCAAAAATGAATTTATGATTAATGTGATTTCTTTCATATGGAAATAGTTCCAATCATAGTTCTGTTGAAATCTATCCATCCCTGGGAAAGTAGGTCAACTCTCAAATTCTAGTTGGTTCCTCCCACACTAACTATTTTGTAGTAGCTTGATTAACTTTTTATTGGTATTTAAAAAAGTATTATCCTTTTAATTTAAAACATGCAAGCTAATCTAAAAAACTTCACTTAACAACCTAGCAAATTCACCTGCTTAAAATGAGACTATGAATACACATTAATATGAAACCTTTCATTCAATGAATGCCATCATATTATTTTACCTGGAGGTGTTTTAACCTCTAATATTAAAGAATTAAATGGAATATATAACTGCTACTAGAGCAAAAATCTGAGACAATTAATCTAACTATCACTGGTTGTAGAGAACTGTTGAGAAAAGAGTTTCTGTGGTTTCAACATAATCATAATCTGCTCTAAGAAGGATTTATAGAGCAAAATGAACATAGACTTGAGCTTAGGTGTTGGATCCAATAATTGGCGGTGAAACTTAGACTAATGTTCTTCCTGAAATCCACAACAATGAGCCACACCCACTTTCAGTTCTGCTAAAGACAGAATGTTTGTGATTTTATCTTCTGTATTTGGTTAAAATCCTCACATTTATGTACTTTTTAAAAAACTGCTTATCCAAACTCATGAAATCATAGGACCTTGGGACAATGGAAAGACTTTAGAAATCATCTAGTCCATTCTTTTCATCATACAGATGAGGTAGTTGAGACCAAGAAAGGGCAAGTGATCTACCCAAGGTCACACAGCAGAGGTCTAACAGTATTTATAGTACTCCATTATATTATAGTATTCATTACATTTAGAAGCCGTAAGTTGTTTAACCATTTCCCAATTGATGGGCAGCCCTTTTCTACTAATAAAAGATAACCCTATAAAGATGTGTGTACCTGTGGGTCCTTCCCATCTTTCTTTCATTTATTTGGGATATAGGCCATGTAGGGGTGATGTTGAATCAAAGGGTGTATAAAGTTTAATGACTTGTAGGGCATAGTTTCAAACTGCTTTCCAGAATGCTGGGACCAAATTCACAGTTCCACTAGAATTAATGTGCCTATTTTCCCACAATCCCTGCAGCACTTGTCATTTTCCTTTTTTTGTCAACATGACTAAACTGATAAGAGAAAGGTAGAACCACAGAGTGACTTTAGTTTTTATTTTTCTAATCATTAGTGATTTGGAACATTTTTTTTTAATAGGGCTTTTGACAGTTTGTATTATTTCCTTTGAAAAATGCCTCTTCAAATCTATTGATTATTAATTTAGAGAATGGTTCTTCTTATGAATTTGAACCAGTTTCTTATCTATCCTGGAGTTTCTTGTCAAAGAAACTTGGGGAAAAGATTCCCCCACCCTTTATCTGCTTCTCTTCTAATTCTATTCTAATGTAGTCATTAACTTTTTGTATCTTTTGTGCCAAGCTATTAGTTCTCTTTCCAAATCTGACCTCCAAAGCCCTTGCTTCTTTTCTAATTCTTTTCTCAGTTGTTTTGACTTTACAATATTTTACTGTTAAAAAAACAACCCTCTTGATTTATTGTTTCTAGTAATTCTAATTGATATTGTGACCAAGCCATGTTTTTTCCCACCTTAGGCTTTATTTATAAATGTTTTGGGGTTATTCTCATCTGATTTTATGTCTTCGGTATTCCTATGGTTTTTCCAGTATCAATATAGGGCTGTGAGAACTGGACTTTAAGGAAAGCTGACTGCTACAGAATCAACCTTTTCAAAATGTTGACAAGACTTTTGAGAGTCTCTTGGACAGCAAGGAGATCAAATCATTCAACACTTAAAGAAATTAATTCAGGCTATTCGTTGGAAGGTCAAATACTGAAGGTGAAGCTTAAATTGTCCACATAATGAGAAGATGAAACTCATTGGAAAAGACCATGATATTGGGGAAAATGGAAAGCAAAAGAAAAGCAGAGGATAAGATGGATAGATAGTGTCATGGAAACAAAAAACATGAAGTTCAACAGACTTTGAGAGATAGTGGAAATTAGAAGGGCCTGGTCCATGAGATCATGAAGAATTTGACACGACTGAATGATTGAAAAACAATAGACAGCAACAAAAATCCCCAGCTAGTCTCTTATCTTTGCTTATTTATTTATTCTTCCAGTCTTACTTTCAGGATTGGACTTTTGAGTTAGTGTCAGGCACTGCCTGCTTCTGGAGGGGCTGTGGTGACCTATATGGTTATTCAGTCAGTAAGCATTTATTAAATACCTACCGAGCACAGGTATTATGCTAAGTGCTGGGGTACAAAAAAAAAAGATTCACAAAAAATAGTCCCTGCTTTCAAGGAGTTCACAGTCTAATGGGGAAGACAACATGAAAACACCTATGTACAAAAAGATTTTATATAGCATAAATTTTAGATTATGAAAGGGGGAAAGAATCAGTATGAAGGGGAATCAGGAAAGAGATTCTTGTAGAAGATGAGATTTTAGCTGGGACCTGAAGGAAGCCAGAGAGGCCAGGAAACCAAGATAAAGAGAGAGAGAGAGAGAATTCTAGACATGGAGGACAGCCAGTGAAAATGCCCCAATTAGGAGACAGTATCTTCTGCAAGGAACAGCAAGGAGGTCAATGTCACTGGATCAGAGACTATGTATGTATGACCATTGGGGTTGGGGAGTTGGCAGGAGGAGTAATATTTAAGAAGATTGGAAAGGTTTTAGGGGACCAGGTTATGAAGGGCTTTGAATGCCAGGCTAAAGATTTCATATTTGATCCCGGATGTGATAGGAAACCACTGGCATTTATTGATGATGATGATGATGGGGGTGATATAACTATGCTTCAAGAAGATCAGGTTAGCAGCTGAGAGGGATGTGCTGAAGTGGGAAGGGACTTGAGTCAAGGTAAGTCAATTAGAAGGCCCTTGCAATAGTGTAGGCATGAGGTAATAAGGCCTAGAACAGGAAGTAGTAGTGTTAGAGGTGGGAGGAGGGGGCATATACATCAGAAATGTCACTAAGGTGGAATATACAGGACATGGTAACAAATTGGATATGGGGGGAGAGAGAAATAGTAAGGAGTCGAGGATGGCAACTAGGCTAAGTACCTGGAGAAGGAGAAGGGAATAAGCATGTATACAGCATTTGCCATGTGCTAAGCACTTTATGAATATCTCATTTGATACTCACAACAACTCTGGGAAATAGTTGCTATTATTATCCTCATTTTACAGTTGAGGAAATTGAGGCAAACAGGGGTTACATCATTTGCCTACACAGCTATTAAGTGTCTGAAACTGAATTTGAATTCAGGTCTTCCTGACTGGGGTCTCAGTGCTCTACCTACCATAGTATTTAGCTGCCTGAGTAATTGAAAGGTAGCAGACTTTGACGGTAATCTTGACAATAATGGAAAAGTTAAGAAGAAGGACGGTAGGGGTGGGGGTGGGGAGGAGAATGAGCTCAGTTTTGGACATGTTTTCAATTATTAAGTGCTGTATTCTTCAAGGCTCAAAGGAGTACCTTGATCCTGGGAGCTGCAAATTTTTAGTGGGTGCTTTGTGTTCAATTCCATAGCATGGACTGAGCCCTACTAGACTTTCTAGCCACCGGATCCTGGTTTGGGGCTAGGAAAAACCTTGGATCTAAGGCAGATGTGCAGATGTGGTCCTATATAACACTCCAGTAGATAGTCATTGACCACAGCCCCCTTCATCTATTTGGAAGGCTCAGAAGTTTCTGAAAAAACATGCTGTTGGACTAGCCCTGTCTGGGCCTGGGGCTTAGTCTCCCATCTGCATTTTAAAGAGCCTTGTTCTAAGCACAGAGCTAAGTCTTAGATCCACTCTGGGCAACCCAGAGCTGCAGATTTATTTTTATCAGGAGCTCTTGGGACTGAATATAAGATAAGGGCCCAGCTGTTAGACCCTGCCACTCCTAGCCAGAGTCTCGAGCTGAGATTTTAACTGCACTGTCCTCCATGCCTAGAACTCTCTCTGTCTTCATCCCTGTCTTCTAGCCTCCTTGGCTTCCTTTAGGTCCCAACAAAAGTCTGGGCCTTAGGTTACAATCCTTTCTGGGACACCTGAACAGCTGCTCTCACTCCAGGGGCTGAGTCTTCAACCTTGGCCCATGCCTCTTCCACAGCTCTTATACTGCCAATGGGTCAAATTTTGATCTTGTGTAATAAAGATAACACACTGTGGTTTCTCCTTAGATTTCCTGATCATTACTCAATCTGATGATCTTTTTAGATTTTTGTGGATTAGTGGAGAAAGCTAGACAGTACTGTAGTCTTCTACTCAGCCACCTCAGCTAATCTGGAGATAAAGCCACTCCTAAAATAATGGAAAGGGAAGCAGAATTAGCAAAGTTGGTAGTAGCATGGACTAAACTTTCCTATAGACCAATGAGTGGATTCTGGGTATTTAAAAGAACAGAAGGAGTTTCCTTCTGCCTATAGGAGCCAGATCATGACCTTAACCAAGGTAGGAGCCAGAGAATTCCATCCTGGGGAATAAAATCCCAGCCTTTAGTTATTCTCAGCAATACAAAGATCCAAAACAATTCTGAAATGATGAAAAATGCTATCTACCTCCAGAGAAAGAACTGATGGAATCTGAATGCAGATTGAAGCATACTTTTAAAAAAATTTTAAAAGCATACTTTTTAAAAACATTTTCTTTATTTTTTCTTGGGTTTTTTTTTTGTCTGTGTTTTCTTTCACAACATGACTAATGTGAAAATATGAAAAAAAACTAGGTGAGGAATGGTTGAACAAATTGTGGTATGTGAATTGATGGAATACTATTTGTGCTGGAAGAAATGAGGAAATAAATTATTTCAAAGAGACAAGGAAAGACTTATATGAATTGATGCAAAATGCAGTGAGCAGAACCCAAAGGAGAATTTATACTATAATGTCATTTTCATAAGAATGAACAATTTTGAGGACATTTATAAACTAAAGAATAAAATGAGCAAAATTAGAAGAATAATTTATAAAAATATCAGTAACATTGTAAATACAATCAAGCTGAAGAACCATGAACACGGAAATGACCATCTATGATTCTAGATGTCTTTTATCTCCTGACTAAAAGATGATGGATTTCAGGTGAAGGTGCAGAATGAGACATACGTTTTTTGAGCACAAATCATGAGGGACTTTTTTGTTTTGCTTGACTGTGCATATTTGTTATGGGGAATTTATTTTTCTTTCTTTTTTTCCTCAGGTGGGAGTGGGAGGGGAAGAAAATAGATTAATGTTATTTTTTTTTAAATTTCCATTTTACAAAAGGACATTAAACAGCAATAGAACTCACGCAAGTTAAACATAATAGACAACACAATTGTACTTCCTTATTAAGGTTAAACTTCAATCTTTCTTTCTTTTAACAAACATTTGCATGTATCATCAATTACAGCTGTTCTCTAGAGTTATTTTGCTTAATTCTTTTCAGGAAGCATGCTTTGTAAATTTATATTTGTCTGCTGTGTTAAATCAACATTTATCAATAAAATAAAGATAAACCTTAAAGAAAAGAAACTTTTAAAAAGAAGAGAAAACTAGATGGACAATGCGGAATGATTCCTAGAGACACAGAGTTAATCCAGGATACATATAAAAGGCTTTATATGTTATTTCATATGGCAGAAAATAACATTATAGTCACACAATAGGCTCAATACTGCAGGGCCTATAAGGTTCTTCTGCATTTGTTGTTCAGTGATTTTTTCATTTTTAAGTTTGACTCAATAAAATGAATTGTAGTCTTGAAGGCTTTCCTCTGATGTGATGTGTTTGAAAAAGCACTCAAAGAAGTCCAGTTCTAGATCTCAAGGATTAGAAATGGAGTTCATACAACTATAATCTAACTCTAGAGGGTTTATTGATCATATAAAAAGCATCAGTGTTACAACCAAGAATGCAAGGATACAAGTGCCAATCAGTTTTGCTGACCACTCAATTCTCTGCTGTTTTGGTCCCAGGAGAATATAAACCATTTGAGGGCATGAACTGTTCCATTTCTGTCTTTGCAACCCCAGATGCAAAGCCTGGCATATAGCAGGTGTGCAATAGATGTTTATTGAATTGAATTGGTCCTTGAAAAGCACAATTGTACACAATGATAATTCCAGGAAAACCTAGAATTGTCTAGAATTACAGGCAAGGTAGCACCATTGTGACAAAGGAAGCTAGAGGGTTTTTTTTGTTTGTTTGTTTTTGTTTTTCAAATGTGTAAACGGATCCCAAACATCTTTTAATTATACTAGTCTAGAGTAATCTAGATAAGGATGCACACAGTTGGAGATAGGTTTCCCTTTGTATTATCCATTATTATTGATATTTCTTTCCACCTGTCTCATTCTCCATGCAAGGAAGAAGAAAGTCTGAAGAGATGGCTTTATTTTCCTCCTGTTCTGAGGATACTAATCATTCCTTCCACTGAGGCACATTCTAGTTATATGTTATCAGTTCTTACAAAATCTCTTTAAGTAACAAAAAAGCATAAAGCCACAGTAACAAAGTAAAGAGTTGCTAATATGATGCAAACCAAAGGAGTAGATAGATATGCCTGAAGCATTAGTGGGATCATTGTCTTTGGCTTATTGTCTTAATCCTTTCCCTGAAAGAATTTCTAAAAGGGAGGAGTAGCTAAAGCTATTATCTCTGTAGATTCCAGTCATCACGGTAGAGTCTCTGGGTCTACTATCCTTAGTTTCTGCCTCTGGCTGAAGGAATTGTCCCATGTCATCAGTAGGCAGTAGTAATGTTGTCATGGGCAACAGGATTCTCATCAGAGACTGACCAACAGATGCTGAGTTATCTGATCTTTTTTTTTTTTTTCTAATCTGGGCACACCTACTATGGGTATTAGGAAAAAGCAACCCATCATGGATACTGAGATGTAGCTCGTTTTATGATCCCTGGACCTCTGTTTCCCTTTAGCTAATGCATGTCTACAATTGTTGCCACACCCACCCCTTAAAATGAGGATGACTATAGCCTGTTCCCCACGCCTAGCGTATCAACCACAAACCAGAGAAGGCCACCATTTCTCACTCTCTCTCTCTCTCCCTCTCTCTCTCTCTCTCTCTCTCTCTCTCTCTCTCTCTCT
>NW_020954720.1:9318552-9325149 GCF_900497805.2 Vombatus ursinus
CCATACTATGCATGCTTCTATTTATCAGGTCCTTCTCTGGAGGTGGATAGGATTGTCTTTCATAGGTCCTTTGCAGTAGATTTTAGTATTTATAATATTTGAAATAACTTAGTTGCTCACAGTTGTTCTTTGAACAATATTACTATTACTGTATACAACGTTCTTTTGGTTCTGCTCATTTCACTCTTCATTATTTCGTGCAAGTCTTTCTGTGTTTTTCTAAGATCAACTAGCTCATCATTTCTTATAGCACAATAGTATTACATCACAATCATATATCACAACAATTAGCCATTCCCAAACTGATGGGCATCCCCTCAATTTCCAGGTCAAAAGAGAGCTGCTATACATATTTTAGAATATACAGGTTCTTTTCCTTTTTCCCTGATCATCTTGGACAACAGACCTAATAGTTGTATTGCTGGTTCATAGGATACACACACACACAAACACACACACACACACACACACACAAATAGTAAGTCAAGCAACTAGAATTTGAGAATTGTTATTCTGATTTTAAATCCAGAGCTCTTTTACCTCTTCCTCGTCTGATTCTTCATTCACTCTCTTTTACCTTGTAGCTGGCTAATAGGCTAAAGTCATAAAGGGGCCAGCTGTCCAAGCGATAGGCTGTGCTGACATTGTTATGCCTGGAAATGAAAGACTAACCGTATAGGTTAATAATGTTCTGATCCTGGACAGTTTTAAATCCAAAATCATTAGTTCATTCAATATGTCTGCATATTAGTATAACCATCACAATGGTGTAACAGTCAGGACTATGGTCAACTACATAGAGGCTGCCTCTTTCAAGAGAGTAACATAATGGAAGGATTTAGAAAAGTCTAACCAACATTTTTATGAGGTTGCTTTTCCAATCCTTTCCATTGCTTCACTGCAGCTACTCAAGACTGATTCAGTAGACGGATGTATTATTTAGTCATTATTATGGCTGCATTATGTAGCACCCAATAAGCAGACTGGAGACAATCTTGCCTTGTTGGTGGGTTGCTGATTCATCAGCATCCCTGTCTCAATAATAATAATTTCTAGCTTCAACTTGATCTAACCAATGTACAGGAAGCAAGATCAAAATAAGTTTACAAGCAAATAGTAAGTAGCACATACAGACTAAAGAGTCCCACCCTACACAGTGAGTGCCACAGTTTACAATTACAGTCAGACATCAATATTCAACAGAACAAATTAACATCAGCAAGGGGTAAAATAATACCATCAAAGGATACTCCACTACTGAGTAGGTAGAAAAACTTAAACCTTAACTATTAAGTAGTCAGGGGAATTCCCCCACTCATTCCCATGATCCCAATGTATATTCAAATTCTTTGTATATCCTGCCTTTGATTTACAATCTAAGCCCACTGTCTGTTTATTATGCAAATACTAGTCTCTTTCAAGACTGTAATAGGAGCCTATCAATTCTCTCTGTGTCAATTAATGGCAGTTATCTTACCCCCTACAATATTGTTCCAATTAATAAACCAATCCCAGTGTTCAATGCAGAGAATACTACTCCCCAAGACATATATAGATATCATAATCTAGGTATCACAAATATTGTTAAAAAAAAAAACCTGTCCCAACCATTAATAGAGGTAGGGTAATAGAATAAATAAAGTGCTAGCCTTAGAATCCAGAGGATGTGAATTTTAATCCTGCCCCAGATCTTTGCTAGCTATGTGACTATGGGTAAGTCACTTCACCTTTGCCAGGTTGTTTTCTCATCTGCAAAACAGGAATAATAAAATCATCTTGCCTCAAGGAGGTTTTTTTTTTTTAAGATCAAATGAGATAGTATTTGTAAAGTGCTTTGCAAACATCATAGTATTATATAAACGCTAAGTATTATTATTAATAGCACATCTTTATAATATTTTCTAAAACTTATGACTATATACTGATCAAATGCAAATGAGTACCTGAACAATTTGAATATAAACTATTAAAACAAAAACTTATTTATACTACCAAAATATAATAACAGTCCAGCTTAATGTATGTCCTGATTATCTACATTGACAAAATATATTACATGTATGTGCCTCCCAGCATTTGGCATTCCATGTTAGTTGCATTCAAAAAAACATAGTCATCAATATTAATGTCACAGCTTCAATGGTGTGGCCACACTGGCATCAATTAATGGCCATAGCTATGCCATGAATGATAATTGTGCCCACTTAGTTCTATCAAACAGATTCATTTTCAAATAATAGATAAAATCTAATTAGATGTATTAAAACTAATTTTCATTCCATCTGGGATTTGGGACCAGATATAGAATTGAATAGATATTAGGGAGATCCTGGTAGGAAACTCCCTCTACTAGTACAGGTTGGTCTTTTCTTTGAAATTTAAAGTCTTAAAGAGTTACCCAGAGCAGAAATGTCAAACAAACAGCCTTCAAACCACATGTGGCTTACTATACTCCCAAGTACAATGCAACCAGATTAAAATTTAATTGGAAAATATTTAACAAAATAAACTAAGAATATAATAAAATGTAAATAAGGTTGATATGTGGTTTTCTGAGTCAGTATGTGGCTGTGGGGATCCTTCTGTACAATTTAGCCACCCTCTTTCCTACTTGCCAAGAGCACTTGCCCATAGTCACATGGCCCATATATGTCATGGTAGCCTGTAGGTCAGCTCCTTGGCCACTGCTCCATACTGCCAAATGTGATACTAAATATTGAATAATCATCTGCTAGCAGGTGGAATTAAATTACTCAGACAAATGAGAGGAATGAGGTTGGTAGGGGAGAGACAGGAATACTCTTCCAATCTGTAGAGATCACTTTCGTTGTTCTGTTAATTTGGGGGTTGGCAAATGATGGCCAAATTGACCTGCCACCTCTAGCTGGTAAGTAAGCTAAGAACAATTTTTACATTTTCAAATAATGTCCAGCTGTAGTTTGCTGACTCTTTGTCATTGAAGGAGATTGCTCATCCTTTTGATCACACCCCATTCATAGTAGGCATTTTCTCAGGAAAAATTCATTACTCACACTGATGGCAGTCCCTGTGGTATGAGATTTTTCTCATTTATTTGGCTCCCAATATTATTTTAAAACTTCTTTAAACGTCTGTTTCCATTTCAGCCACTTAGACATTCTAGGTTCTTATCTTTTCTCAGTTCCTATTAAAGATCTTTCTGTCCAACAGTTTAATTAGCAGAAAAAGGAGTATTGTGAACAAGTGGACACTCCTTTGTCATTCTTCTTAATATTAAAGGATCAGAAATCAGTCCACCTCGACTGTGGCCTAGATCAGATAGGGCCTATTCTATGTTTACTTGCTTTCTTAAGTGTTCTGTTTCTTCCTTACATTTATTTATTTATTTCTTTTGGTGAGGCAATCAGGGTTAAGTGACTTGCCCAAGGTCACACAGCTAGTAAGTGTCAAGTGTCTGAGGCCGGATTTGAACTCAGGTCCTCCTAACTCCAAGGTCAGAGCTTTATCCACTATGCCACCAAGCTGCCCCCTCTTCCTTACATTTATTATGGTTCTGTTCCAGTGCACAGAACATTGACATTCCTCTTGTTGTTGTTGCCCAGTCATTTCCTACTCTTTGTGACTCTATTTGGGGCTTTCTTGGCAAAGATGCTGGACTGATTTGCCATATCTTTCCTCAGCTCATTTTACAGATGAAGAACTGAGGCAAATAGGGCTAAATGACTTGCCCCAGGGTCACAAAGTAAGTGTCTGAGGCCAGGTTTGAACTCACAAAAAGCAGTCTTCCTGACTTTTTGCCCAGTGTTCTATCAATTGTACCACCTAGTTGCCCTGACATTTCTCAATAGTCTTTAATTGAGTTTCAGGGACTCTGGGTAGCTTCAAACTTCTATTTAACCCCTTTCTCATCCCATCAATAGATCTGTCATAGACTTGATTACATAAATAAGTAAAAAATGACTATCAGAAATTCTTTGTTTTAGCTAGGAACATCAGAGTCAGGGAACATATCCTTGCCTCCACCCTCCTGGTTACCAGAGGAACAATGGGAAACCTCATGAAGTGTTTTTAACTCAGAGGTAAGACTTTACATTTATCTCTGCTGACTCTCATCTTATTAGATTGATTAGATTGGATATAGCTTACATTTGACCAAAAGTTTTGGAATCCTGACTTGGATGTTAGCTATCCCTCCTGGCTTTGTGTCATCTGCAACCACTTATGCCTTCATTGAATCTTTATTGAAGCTATTGATTTAAAAATGCTAAACAGCACAGATCCAAACCCAGATACTACTCTGTTGGGATAACATTCCAAGATGATATCCAACCATTAGTGAATCTGGATAATCAACCAGTTCCAAATATACCTAATTGTCCTATCATCTAGACCAAAGACATCTATATTTCCTATAAGACCAGCATAAGAGACTTTGTCAAATATTTTGCCATGCTTAGAGACAGTTAGGTCAGTAGTGGATAGAATGCTGGGCCTGGAGTCAGGAAGTCCTGAGTTTAAATCTGGCCTTACACATTCACTAGCGATATGACCTTGGGCAAGTCATTTAACGTCTGCCTCAATTTTCTCATCTTTAAAATGGTAACAATAATAGCACCTACTTCTCAGGATTGTTTTGAAAATCACATGAAATAATATTTGTAAAACACTTAGCAGAGATCCTGGCACATAGAAAGCACTATACAAATCTTAGCTAGATGTATAATCTTAGACAAGTCATTTAACCTCTGTTTGTCTTAATCCACCGGACAAGGAAATGGCAAACCAGTAACTTTGCCAAGAAAACACCACAGACAGGATTGGCATGCTATGGTCCACAGGGTCAAGAAGAGTTGGACCCAACTAATCAACAAATGCTAGCTATTATTATACTGGGTAAACTATATCTAAAATACTGTCCTGATGTAATACTCTATTAACTCTATCACAAAAGGAGATAAGACTAATCTGACATGACCTTTTTTTTTTTTTTAGGGCAATTGGGGTTAAGTGACTTGCCCAGAGTCACACAGCTAGTAAGTGTACGAAGCCAGATTTGAACTCAGGTCCTCCTGACTGCAGGGCTGGTATGATATGACCTTTTCTTGATGGTGTCATCCTGGCTCTTTATTATCATTGTCTCCCTTTCTAGATGCTCATAAACATCCCTTTAATAATAATTATACTCTTCAGAATTTTGCTAGGAATGTTGATCAAGCTCATTATCTTGTAGTTTGCAGCCTCTTTATCTTTTCCTTATTGAAAAATCAGCATACTTGACTTCATTTCTGTAGTATTTCTCCCATTGCCCACAAACATTCATACATGGTGACAACGTTTCTGTCACTACACATGCCAGTTTATTGAATACTGTTAGATATAGTTCATATGGTCCTGTTGACTTGAAATCATCCAGACCAGCTAAATGTTCTCTTACCGTCTCCCCACTTATCTTATGTATCAATGTATTAATTTCCTATTAGCCATTTTTGTTTCTTTGCTTCCAGGCCAAAGGTCATTTTCTTTGGCAGGAAAAAAAAAAGGAAGGAAAATTAGAGTTGAACAGTTCTACCTTTTCTTCACTGTCAGTCATCATCATCTGATCCAATACAATGACCAGGTCTATCTCTTCTTTCATCATTCTGTTTCCCCTAAGATAGCTAAAAACAAAGAATTCATCCTTAGCTTTTCTCTGTAACCTAAATTCATTCTGAAATTTAGTACTCTTTCTCTTCATCCTCCATTACTGCTCTTATCTTGTAGAGGAGTATTTAAAAAAAAACAAAAAAACTTAATTGTTTAGTAGATTCCCACATTCCCTGTGCATCGTTACCAGTTTCTTTAACAACTTTTCATTTTTTCTTTATCAGAATTTTTACTCTTTGTGTCTTCAGAATCTTACTCTTGATAGCTTTCCATTCATCATAGACCAGGGGTGAGGAACCTGTAGTCTTGAGGACTCATAGGGCCTTTGGTGCAGCCTTTTGACTGAGTCCACATTTTTCAAACAATTCCTTTTTTTTAAGGGGATTTGTTCTGTGAAGTTTGGATTCAGTCAAATTGCTGTACTTGAGGACCTAGAGAGTTCCATATGTGGCCTCAAGGTCGCAGGTTCCCCATCCCCGTCATATACTGATTTCTCTTATAGAATTTTAGTCCATGCAATCCTCCTTATCTATCTTTACTCTGAACCCTCTTAAATTGACTCTCCCAAAATCTAGGATATATGCTAGTCTATTCCTGTATTTCCTTTCTTTTATTCAAAGTCCTAAAGCCAACAACTCAGGTCAATAAGCATTTATTAAGTGCTTATGTGTGCCAGGCAACCTCACAAGGCTCCAACTATTTCTCCCCACTCCCATCCCCAACAACTCGTTCTTTTTTTATTGGTGGGAATTAGAAAAGGATTAGATTTTTCCCTTGCTCATTCCTATACCTTTTAGAAGCATGAAATTATCATTAGGATGAGCCAAGGAGTTATCCTCTGTTTTGTTTTTTACAGAGACCTCCAGGATATGTCCAAGTCACAGACTAGATCACATTTGGAAAGCTGAGCAAGGTTTTTATTTTTTTTTATTAATTTATTTTGATTTATCAATAATCACTTCCATATGCTTTTGA
>NW_020954720.1:9325159-9396660 GCF_900497805.2 Vombatus ursinus
TTTCCAATTCTTTGCCACCACAAAAAGAGCTGCTATGAATATTTTGAGCAAGGTTTTTATTGATGCCAAGCTGTTCTCTGACATAAAATCCCATCAAAAATTTGGTGATACTACTCTCTACACACTCTGCTGGGATAATACTCCAAGATGATATCCAACCATTAATGACTAGTCTTTGAATCTAAACAATCAACCAAACTGAACTTTTTGCTGTTCCTAATTCATGACATGCCATCTCCCACCTCTATGTCTTTGTTTAGGTTAACCCTAATGCCAAGAATGCCCTCTCTCCTCACCTATGCCTCTTAGCATCTCTAGTTTCTGGGCAGCTAGGTGGTGCAGTGGATAGAGCACTGGCCCTGGACTAAGGAGGACCTGAGTTCAATTCCAGTCTCAGACACATAACACTTACTAACTACGTGACCCTGGGCAAGTCACTTAACCCCATTGCCTTGCCAAAACGAAAAACAAAAAAAAGCATCCCTAGTTTCTTTCAAAGTTCAGTTCAAATGCTACTTTCTGCATGAGGCCTTCCCTGGTGCTAGTGATCTCCTCCTCCAAAGTCATTTGGTATTTATTTTTTTCTATATTTGACAAACATATATGTGTGTATATATATATATGTATATATATATATATGTATACATGTCGTCTCCTTCAATAGAATTTAAGCTCCTTGAGGGAAGGATCTGCTTAATTTTTTAATATTCTATCTCCAGGACCTAGCATTATGATAGTAGGTATTTAATAAATGCTTATTGATTGACTAAATAAGTTCCTTGAGATTAAGAATTATTTCATTCTCTGTAACTGTATCCCTTAGCAAAGTGACTAACATATAATAGTCACTGAATGAATGTTATGTTGGGGCAAATAGGTGGCACAGGATGGAGCACTGGATCTGAAATCAGAAACACCTGAGTTCATGTCTGGTCTCAGACATTCACTAGCTGTGTGACCCTGGCAAATCACTTAACCCTGTTTGCCTCAGTTTCTTCATCTGTAAAATGAGCTAGAGAGGGAAATGGCAAACCACTGCAGTATCTTTGCCAAAAACAAACAAACAAACCAAATAGGGTTACAAAGCGTCGGCCACAACTGAAACAAACAAAAATGGACAGTATCACAGAAAGGTTTTGAGGTTTCTGAAAAAAAAAATCAGACATGCCATCAACAAAAGTTTGTCCCAGAAAATTGCACACCTAAGCTGCAATTAAAATGCTTACACACTCAGAGAACCCTCTAATTTTCTGATGATCCATTACCAATTATTTTAGAACACAGCTGTTTCTAATGTGACTATTTATCTTCAATAGCCAAATAAGAGCAATAATAAAGTGCTTTGTTTGGGTTCCCTGTCTGTTCTGAAGTGCCTATACAATGTTACAACTATTTATACCACAGGTGTAGAGTGACTGATATATTACTGGGTGTGTATGACAGATATCCACCCAACACCCTCCAGCTAGATTCATAGTTTGACTTTGAGATCAATACCATTGGCCATGTGGATGACTGAACAATAGTGGGGCATTATTCAAATAGATGATTGGGTGTCCAGGACCCTTGCCCTACCAAACAGTCTAAATAGGGGGTGGTTCTTTTAACTTCTCTTTACCTGGGTTTCTCTTTCCATATCATTTTATTTGCTCCTTACCTTCCTTAGATGAATGCAACAAGAGATTAATGACATGATGTTGGCAAGTACACAGAGCTCATTGGAAAAAAAGACCCTAAATAAAAGGCAAAGGGTTATTACATTACTTTCCATTCTAAGCTAAAAGCACAATGGTTCTTGAAAGTATGGAAGAACAAGCAAATATTTATATAAGCTGTGAAAGTCAAATCTTGACCTTAAGCCTGCTGGTATGTACATGCTGTAAATGTGGACTAGGCAGGCAGTGCTGATGACGAAAATCTTTTTTGCTGCCCATGCACAGTCCTGCTCCAGATGGTAGGAAAGTATGATCATAGAAGGTTTAGGAGGAAGGGGTTCCTATGGTCACCAATCCCCCTCCACTTTCTTCATCATAATAAACCCCATTACGGATAATAGTAAGCATTTATATAGTGTTTTAATGTTTGTAAAAAGGTTTTATACACATTATATCATTTGAACCTCATAATTCTGTGAGGTAGGTACAATTATTACACCCAGTTAAGTGACTTGCCCACAGTCACACAGCTAGTAAGTGTCTAAGGTAGGAACCCAAGTCTTCCTGACTCCAAATGCAACACTGTATGAACTGTGGCACAGAACCGCTCCTGTATACTTTTCCATCACTCTGTACCCAGCCTTAGGGGAAGGGAGGGCAAGGGTGTCTGAGACAGAAATCATGGGCCAACACCCACCAAATCTCTATTTGGGAGCCATCACAATACAGTGGAAATCTTATTGGACCTAGGGTCAGAAGACTTTAATTCACATACTGGCATCTGAATTATATAACCAATTAATAAACATTTATTATGCATCTACTAAATTCCAGGCACTCTGCTAAGTATTGGGCATATAAAAAGAGGCAAATGACAGTCCCTGCCCTCTAGAAGCTTATAATCTAATAGGGAGAAAACATGCAGACAAATCTATACTAAGCAAGTTATATACAGGATAAATAGGAAATGATTAACAGAGAGAAAGCACTAGAAATAAGATGGCTTCCTCTAGAAGGTGGGATTTTAGTTGGACTTAAAGTAATCAGTAGTAGAGGAGGGAGAGTGTTCCAGGTCTGGGAGACAGACAGGTCAAATACCTGGAGTCAAGAGATAGAATGTCTTTGTTCACGGAACAGCCAGGAGGCCAGTGTCACAGGTTCAAAGAATATATGATGAGAAGTAAGGTTTAAGAAGACTAGAAAGGTAGGAGGAGGCTAGGTGATGAAAAGCTACTTCAACTAGAATCCACTCTACAATATTGATTCTCAGCCTTTGCTTGAAGACCACCTATCATAAGGAGCTCACTACCTTTGAAGGTGATGCATTTCACTTTCAGATAGATATAGTTGTTAGGAACATTTTCCTTATATCAAACCCAAACCTATCTATCTCTCTGCAATTTCTCCCTGTTGTTCTAGTATTTCCTTCTGTAGCCACAGAGAGCAAGATATCTTTCAGATGTCAGCCCTTTAATAATTTTATACAGATAGAGATATATAAAATATTTATGGGGATAAATATGTTTATACACATATTATACTAGCACCCACAAACATATATAAAGATCTAGTTTTTATGTTCTGTGAAAAATTCATTTATCTTTTCCTCATAATTAATGTCTTATTTTTACTGAACCAAATCAGAAGTTAATGGAATATCTTTCCTGGGGTCATGGAATACAGAAGGACTTCTTGAGGATGTTTTCAGTGAAACTCTAAAGATATGTGGTAATTAAAAAAAAGAAAACTTACTAGCTGTGTAGGCAAGTCACATAACATCTCTGGGTCTGAATTTCCTCATCTGTAAAATAGATAAAAAAAAGATAACAGTTTTACTACCTACCTCACAAGATTTATTATGAGAATACGTTGTGAATTATAGGGTCCTATATAAATGTTGAGATATATTAGTTGATATACATCTAAAATATATGAACAAATAAATGGCATCCTTGTTCTTTAGCTTCAATGTTTTGCCAAAAAAATAAATAAATAAACAATCTCATGATTTAAAACAATGGTGCTATTATACTGTTCTTACTAAGGTAAAATTAAATGTTTCAGAAAGATCAGCATTTTGATGAATCATAGTATCTGAGTTAAGTTAATATTTAACCAGAAATGGTTAAATGACCAGAAAAGGAAGTAGGCTGGTCAAGGAGAAAGAATGGGGGAGGTAACTGATTGACAGCCTGTGGGTTCCATTGATATTCATGAAATGTCAAGGTATTTAAAAGGAGGACTCTCGTATGTTGGGTTGACCCCCTGAAGAGGAGTAGCATCTTATCCCTTTCCAGCCTTTAGGACAAGGAAGGCAAGGGTACCTGAGACAGGAGTCATAGGTCAACACCGCCCAAATCTTTGTTGGGGAGTTACCAGGATTTAGTGGAAATTTCATTAGACTTAGAGTCATAAGACCATGGATAAGAATTTTACAAGATAAGAAGATATATATGGTCTGTGATTTGACTCATTAAACTGAGTACCCACATGAATGAGATTTTTAAAAAAAATCTGTCCTATTAAGGTATTGTATCTCAGAGCTGGAAAGTACCATAGATATCATAGAGAAAAATCTTTGTCAACAGGAATAACATCTATAATATCCCTGACAGGCTTTGAACATTTCCAGATATTAAGACATCCTTGGTGGTTTTTCCTCCCTACATTTTAGTTGTTAAAAAACAAAATTTTTGTTATATCAGGGACATCTTCATAGGACTTGATTTCCTACAGTGTTTGGACAGTATGTGAGCCCAGCACATAGCAATGTGACTAGTGTCATAGGATCAAAGAATACACGGTGGGAAGTAAGGTTTAAGATGACTGAAAAGGTAAGACAAGGCTAAGTTATTAAGAGCTTTAAATACCATAATCATGTAACTCAGGTTTGGAAGGGACATCAGAATCCACCAAATCTAACCCATACCTCAACAGGAATCCACACTATAATATTGATACAGAGCAGCAATCATGGTGTCCCTGACCTTGTCATCCCACCAGGATAATGATGATAATGGAATCAAGGTAAAAGCTGTCCCTAGGAGGGACTCCTAGGAAAGACACTGAATCAAAGGACACCATATACTAAGCATTCCCCCTTGAACTATAAGCAAAAAGTGATGGCACTCTTGCCATGCCAGAGAGTTAATAGCCTGAAAGGGAATTATAACTCCTCTTAACTTGTATGATATTTGTACCCTTTTGTGGGTGGCTGCAAAGAATGGTTTCGCGCTTGATGTATTTCCCTGTTATTGTGTTGTTTCATACTTTAGTTAAGGATTTTCGTTATTGAATTTATATGCCGCTGGTATAACTGGCAATAGAATGGCACATTGAGTGGGGAGGGGGAACAAGATTGGACCACGGTTTGAATAATTATCACTACAAAACAGTCACATTGAACCTGGGAGAAGCAAATGAGGATGTTTCAGTTACTTTTCCAAGTGTTATTTAGACAATTTAGATAAATAGTCCTGCACACATTAACAATGAAAATTAGATTTTGGGAACTCTGCAGTCCTCTTTGAGAAACAATTTTGTATTTATGGTCCAGAACATTCTTTATATGACTTCCTAAAATTGACTTCTGATGATAGAGTAATTAGAGTTTTTAGGTGTATTCTTCCTTGGACTTATCTCTAAAAGGCTGACCTTTCTTTCCTATTCCCAGATTATATCTGGAGAAAAGAGTAGCATCAACTTCCTCTTCTTGCATCTAGCCCTTATTACCTCATTTCATGTCTAGAGTTACCAGCTGTGGAGATGACAGTTGGCATTCTTTGCGCTGTGTTTATATTCAATGATGAATCCTGTTACTAATTGCTTCCATGTATGTGCTATATCTGTGACCCATTTGACATAAATGAAAAGGATGTTTCAAGGCACTATGTCTATGTCTTCCCAAGGGGCAGAATTTTTTTTTTATCTGGAGTCTGGATTCTTTTGCAGTGTAGATACAATTGGGGTGTGTATTTATTTGTATATATCCTATGAATGTATGCTTCATGCCTGATTTTCAAACACTTTCGGGACTGAAAGGAGTTTGCCATAAAACTGTGGCAGAGTGTCACCTATAGGCTTCAGGGAAATAGACTGGTAGTTGAATCCATCTACTTTCCATATCTAGACAGAGTACTCCTTTACCACAGTAAAAAATATTTGTACCACCGGGAACTCTTTTAGAAACAGGATAAAAGCCCCTAACTTCCTCCAGAGGAACATAATAAATAAGAGAGAAATTAGATCACATAAATCAAGAGGGTGTTCTAACATATATAGGTGGTATTCTAATCTTGGAGCAATACATGATATTTTCTATAGCAGCAGTAACTGACAAAATGCTATGAGGTTCATTAGGAGTGAATGAAAGCATGCTGCACATGGGGGAAAAGAAGGCAAATAAACCCCTCGAAATATCACACAAAAAGCAAGCACTGTGCGAATATGGGGGGTTTACCAAGACCTTGTGTGCTTCCTCTACATGCAGAAAAATCTTCAACTGGAATCTCTGAGAGAAGTTGCTGCTATGCGGACCACAGTCTAAAAATGTACCCATCCACAAGAGGCCAAGACAACTGTCCAGTTTAGTCAAGACATCAATCAGTGTTAAACCAGTTGTTTAGTAATACATAGATATCTATTAACTGTTGACTTGATAGTCTACTCAAAATTCAAAATACTCCCAACCTCCACTTCTCCAGCATTTCTATATCCCTTAACGATTTATAGTCTAGTTTCTATTTCCTTAAAATTGCCCTGAACCTACTTTCTCAGAGGTCACCAACGGCCATATAGTTGTCATCTCCAAGGGTCTTTTCTTGGTCTTCCTTCTCCTTGACCTCTCTGCTACATCTGATACTGCTAAGCAACTCCTCGTTCTTGAAACTTTCTCTTCCCTTGGCTTCCATACTGAACATTTCTGGGTTGTCTCTTCTGACAACTCCTCTGTTACCTTTGAAAGCCTCTCTTCCCTCTCTGCCACTATTTGCCAACATTCTCAAGAGTTCTCTCAACTCTTTTTTTCTCTTTCTACCCTCCTTCCTTGGATAATCTCACTCATCCCTACAGTATCTATCACCTATTGCCAACACAAGTATCATCTCTATGTAGATGATTCTCAAATTCCTAGCTTTGATTTTTTCTTCTGAGCACTGGTGGTGGGGGGTGTCCAATTCTCTCTTGGATATCTTCACTCAACAGTCTTACCAGCACCCCAAACTTTTAAATTCACAGAATTTGGAACTTGGAAGGAACATCAAAGGTCCTTTAGGCCAACCTATAAGACACACATGTTCAAAACTGAAATCATCTTTTCCTCACTAAAACCTGCTCCTTTAATCTTCCAGTCTCCCAGGATCAAAATTATGGAGTCATTTTTGACTCATCTTTTTCCCTCACCACCCACATCTAATCAGTCACTAAGTCTTGTATTCTCCATCTAAGCAATATCTTCATATCTTTCCCCTTTTCTCAATTCCCACTCCAATCATCTTCATTTAAGACTTTAATAATCTCTCACCTGGGCTACTATAAACCTTTTCAACTGTTTTTCCTACTTCCAGACTTTCGTCCCCATACTCTATTCTATCCTAAGCACTCTTGGCAGATATACCTTTCTAATGAACAGCTCTGATCATACTACCATGTTATTCTAAAACATTTGTGGCTCTCCATTACCAAATAAAATCCAAACTCTTCTTTTCTAGTAGTCTAAGCCAGAGGTATCAAATACCAGGGCAGGCCAGAACCAAATTGAAATATAATTGGGAAATACTGAACAAAATAAATAAAAATACAATAGAACATAGGTAACATTAATATGTGGTTTTCTGAGTCAACATGCTGCCAGCTTTATGTATGTTTTAATGGTCCTATTTCTATTTGTTTCATGCTATTGCTTGAGACCCTGTCCTTACTTTCTAATCTTTGTTCTCTTTAAATCCCTCCATGTACCTTATACGTCATCCAAATGGGACTTTTTGCTGTTCCCTCAATATATCTTAGGGCTTCCTGCCTTCCCAAGACCATTAGACTTTCAGTCTAGCTCAAATGTCATCTGTATAATCCATCCCAAATGCTATCTCCTTCATTAAAGTTTCCCTTGCATTCTCAACCAGAAGTAATCTATTTCTCCTCTGAAGTAACATAACTTTGTTCTTTTCATTGTGTTTTCTCATTATGCCTTTTATTAAAATTATTTGTATAATTTATTGCCCCCAAAAGACCATAAGTTCCATGAGGGCAGGGACTGAAACTTGTAAATATATATTATTTTTCTATACCTAACTCTAACAAACAATTATGCTTTCCCAGAAATGATAAGCTCAAAAAAATAATTTGGGAAGATTGCTTTCTCTAGGAAATTCTTTTGAGAATATGAAAAATAAAGATTGTTAGAACCTTGACCAAACAACCAAAGCAAAATGGAAGGTGAAATTCATACAGGTCCCCAAATTCAGAGGTCTTGCTCTAGTCAGTAGAGGCCTTTACGCAAAATGGGTGTGGAGGGCTTACAAGATTGGGCCTGAAATTAACCAGCATGCTCAGATATACTACATGTTGCCCTAATTCTAAAATAATCAAAGTGAAAATAAACAAAATGACACCCATAAAATACACAGACAAGACGATACAAGAGAAGCCACCTGTAATTGGATAATAACCACCAGAGCCATGTATAGCATGTAATTGTGAATCACAAAACATTTGTTTGCTATGGTTTCTATTTTTTTTCTTTCTCCCTTTGAAAAAATAAAGTCCTGTTTTTTTCTTTAAAAACAAATACAGTGGGTTGGGATTTTGAATCTGTTGTGATTATTTGTTTAAAAGATGTCAGAGAAGGTACCCATATGAAATGGTGGTCATTTCCAACATTGGCCTTTGGATTTTTTTAAACAAGGAAAAGGCAAGACCATGAATTATCATGGAATAGAAAATAAAAGAGATGTAATTGATGCCTCCCCAATGAACTTCACTCATTTTAGAATTGATATTGGAGGAGACTTATAGGAAATGGTTTCTTTCCCTAACACTTACCTCTTTTGTTTAAACAAGAAAGAAAAACCCACCTCCCCCCACCTAAAAAAAAAGAAGCAGAAATGTAAATGATCAGCTAGATTGATTTATAGTGAGTTAGTTAAACTCTAATAGCTTCTCAAATTTAGATTATATGAAAATCTGAGTTGCATAATCGCAATGATAACATCAGCAGTGCCAAAGCAACAATATTTTGCTCAGAGCCATGGCAATGCCATATCCATCACACATGAGAAGAGAACTGCCAGACCTTCGGGTCATGTTTACCTCATCAGGTAAAGTTGGGAAGGAAGACTGTAGATCACTATGTGTTATTGTGGTTAATGAATTTACTTTTTAACCCCACTTTTATTCCTGTAAATAGGAGACGTGGACCTGACCTCTGCATGACACAACTTCAATAATCTGAGTTTCTAAATGTATTTCCAATGATGGATCACACCAGGGCCGTGAGAAAACCAGCTCATTCTTAAATTAGGTGAAAGACTTCATTCCTATCTAACTTAGATTGGAATCTCTGAGGAACTTTCATGTCATTACTTTACATGTCTTTTTCAGAATTCTGAGTGTCGTTTGAATTCACCTGGTGACTGATCAATAAATATTAAATGGTAATTCCTACTTTAATCAAAAAGTTCACATAGGTGACATCAGGTTAGGCAACATCCTTCCAATGAATGAAACAGTAAATCTTTTCAGATGGCAGCTTCTGAAAAAAATCTTAAATCAAACTCTCTTACTCTTCAGGCTAATCCTTTGTTCTCTTGCTAATGGAGGGAGAAAAGTATTCAGAACTTTATGCCTGTCAGAGGTGGTTTTTAAAAACAACACCATATAACAGTTAAAAGTTTGAACAAGAAGTTATTGTTGTTAGGTTTGGGGGAGGGGGTGTTTCTTTTTCTGTTTCTTTTTAAATGCACAGTGATTATACTATTGATTCCATGCTTCTGGGGAAACAGAGGAATTACGGACTACCAGGTCCAGAAAAAAGCCTGGAACAAATTCTTAGATAATAACAACCCTCCACTAAAGTCCTGTTCCAATCCTTTAATATGGCATGGAGGTGGCCTTAGGTTCTTAAAGAAACCTAAAGAAAATACTTCCGGCAAGGTTTGACTAGGCCAGGTGTCTCTAAGTATGAAGTCGGTGACTCTGGTTCTATGATCTGAGGATGAACCTAAGTTCAGAGAGCCACAGAACCAGAAAGTTGGTCATCTTTGGTTGAAGGCCATTTCAGAAAAGCTCACATTCTAGAACATTCAACCCAGTCAGAGAAGTTACAAGCATAAACCCAGAAATGGATTATTTATGTCATCCAATGACCAGCCTAGTCAAGTTCAGAGTTTCTTATCACCAAAAGCTTTGCCACCAGTTAATGATTTCTTTAAAATTATAGCCATTCATGAAGGCCATAGATGGCATAGCCACCATGATGAGATGAAGGATTCTTTTTTAAAAAATTGAAATATAACAACAACAACAACAACAACAACAATAAATCTAGAGGAAATCCTGCAGCACAATGTGTATATCCTCTAATGCACATTTATGGCAGGACATGGGCAAGAGTCCCACAGGATGAAAACAGATGGCTGAATTTCAATCTGTACAACTGGAAGAAGTTTCCACATCAGTGAGATTGCAGATCCAGTGAATTACTGAAACAATATCTTTTCACTGGATGTCCAATAAGCCTGAAATGTTCTGTTCTGCCTCCTAGCTTCCCTGGTCTCCTTCGAGACTAAGTTCAAATGCCATCTTTTATAAGAGGACTTTCCTGGTAGTTCTCTCCACCACCACTCCATTTGCCAGTGATTTCAACTTCAATTTATGCTTTACGTATCTTTCATGTACAATTTCTCAAATGTCATCTCCCCCAAAAGAATATGAGCTCCTTGAAATCAGGAAATTGTCTTTGCCTTTCTTTGCCTACTTAATGCCTTAGCATAGAGCTTGGCATAGAGTAAGAGCTTGATAAAAATACTTATTAACCTACTGACCAGTACTTTATGTTTCTACTAGTGGAAGGGGTACAACAATGATGAGGATGTAGGATAGTAGATTTAGGGCTAGAGGAGACCTACCAAGTCAATGGGCCCAACCTCCACATTTTATAAATGAGAAAACTAAGGCCTAGAGAGATAAAATGAATCACCAAAGGCTAGTTAGTAATTGATCAAGCTGAGATTTCAAGCCAACTCCTCTGGCTTCTAGCAATCTATCTTTTCTACCATAATGACTATATCTATCAAGGTCAACTTGTTTCAAAAACCCTTTAGAATTTTATAGCATTGTCTCATAGTATGGCAATAATTTTGTTGTTGTTGTTCAGTTGTTTCCATATCCTTGTGACCCCTCTGGGGTTTTCTTGGCAAAGATACTGGAATGGTTTGCCATTCAATTTTCCAGCTCACTGTACGTATGAGGAAACTGAGCAGATAGAGTTAAGTGACTTGCCCAGGTTCACCAGCTACTAAGCATATGAGGCCAGAGCTAAATTCAGGAAGATGAGTTTTTCTGACTCCAAGCTTGTCACTCTATCCACTGTGTCACCTAGATGTCCATGTTAATAGGAGTTGTTTTTATGGCACTTTAAGACTTGCAAAGAATTTTCAAATATTATTTCATTTGAGTCCTACAGCAACTGGAGGAGGTAGGTAATGCAAGATATTATTGCCCCCATTTTATAGCTAAGGAAACTGAGTCTTAGTGATGTTAGGAGTTGCCCAGGGTCACAGAGTAAATGCTAGAGTCTTAATATGAACCCAGGTCTTGGTTCCAATTCCAAAATTCTTTCCAGTGTACTCATACCTTCCAGAGACTAACTTTCTCTTCCTCCTGGTGTATACAGATTGTGTGGAAATGTCAACCTAGAGCTAGATTATAGGGCACAGCATGATATTTCATTATAACAATACCTTTTTTTTAAAAACTCCCTACAATTGATTCATGCTTAAGTAGGGCTTCTTTTTTCTTTTCAGAATTATCAGGAAACTTATAGTTCTAATCTATAGAAATCTAGGACTAAAGGGATCACTAATGGTCAACCTTGACCTAAACCATGCCAGACAAATTGATACATGTCTTCTTGGCATCTTCTGGAATGGAGGGTCTCCAATATTTCTCAGTAATCTGTTACAGTAATTCAGAATACTTAAGTGTTTTTCTCTTTGGAAACTCTTCCTTAAAACTAATTTAAATCCTATTGCTGTAATGTAAATTCACAGTTAATCCAAATTCTTCCTGCTATATTATAAGCTTATTATTTTTTTTCCTTTATCTATAAGAAAAATAGAAAACTTCTGGTCACTATACTTTGTATGAAAAAGTCTGACTAAAGCAGAAACCAATTATAAAGTGGTGGACTTCAGTTAAATTGTGGCTCTCATTCACAAGTAGAATATTGATAATGTCATTGAAAATTCTTTGCAAAATTCTTTTGGGAAAGAAGTGTCTTGTGTGAGAAAGAAAGAAAAGGCCAGTTTGTTTGACTGTGGGATACAAAAAAAAGGCAAAAGACTCGGGTAAGCTAGGTTAGGTAGAGCCAAGTTTTGGAGGACTTTAAAAGTGAAAGTATTTTTGTTTTATGCTAGAAGCAATAAGGAGCCACTGGAATTCATTGAATTAGTCAGTAATATGTTCATAGTAAGAAAAATCACTTTGGCAGCTCTGTGGAAGATGGATTGGAGTAGGGAAAACTTAAGGCAGGGAGGCCAAGTAGAAGACTGGTCATTCTGATGAATTAAAAGGGAATTTCCAATTTGGCTTTCAATAGGCCCTCAAAGCCTGAATCAACCTTGCTTTACTCAATTTGATTCTATTAATTCCATTTGGTCTAGCAGACAGCTAGGTGATGCAGTACATAGAGTGCGGGATTTAGAATCTGGAAAACCTGAGTACAAATCCTGCTTCAGACACTTCCTAACTGTGTGTCCCTGGACAAGTCATTTAAATGTTGCCTGCTTCAGTTCCCTTCTCTGAAAAATGAAGATAACAAAAGTTCTTATCTCCCATGGTTGTAGTGAGAATAAAATAAGATGATATGTGGAAAATGCTTTGATCACTTAAAGTACCATATAAATGCTGACAATTATAATAACAGCATGGTTATGTTGCCTTCATTCCTTTATGTTTTTATTTCATGTTACTCCCCATCACACCTTCTCCTCTCCAGTCAAACTGGCCATGTTCCCCCAAACATGATATTCCATCCCTGGTCTCCATGTCATTGCACAGATGGTACACTATGTCTACCTAGTTTTCTCAGACTTACTGTCAGCCTTGTAAGGAATATCATTCTCCCACAGGCTTCACAAAGCACTTCCTTTTTTAATTACCATGTAATCATGTATATTTAAGTTTTTTGTGTCTGTGTCTCATTTTCCTACTAGACAGAAAGATCCATAAAAGAAAGGACCATGTCTTATTGAAACTTCACATCTCCTCTAGCATAGTGTTTTGTACATATTGGACACAATATTGTTGAATGAATGAATGAGTGAGTGAATGAATGAATGAATGAATGAAAGGATTCCTCAGCTTACATTTTATAAAGTGAATTTAGGGACTGCACAGGTTGTACACATTTGGCACACAAAGTATATACAAATGGACACATAGAAAACAATTCAGACAACAATTCTCACCATTAAATATAATGTCAACAATTATATAGCAATTTAAGGTTTGCAAAGAGCTTTACATATGTTATCTCATTTGACCTTCACAGCAACCCCAGGGAGGTAGGTGTTATTATTATCCCCATTTACAGATGAGAAAACTGAGGGTAAAAGAGGTTAGGGTGATTTTTCCTGTGTCACATTTCTAGGAAGTTTGATTTGAGCTCATCTTCCTGGCTCTGAGTACAGCATCTTACACATGACAGTACCTAGCAAGGTGCCCAACATGAAATTTCCTATTTAACATTTCAACATAACCCCAAGCTCTGGATCAATCTTGGACTCAATTTAGTCATATTTTTCAACACTATCATTTGGTCTAAAATCATGGTTATACTTCCCACCTACTTTTTCCATTCTCATTTCATACTACTCCTTTTTCATATGTTCTCCATTCTAGTCAAGATGACCTGTTACTAACCACTAGACATTATATTCCATCTTTAGCTTTGTACATTTGGTCCCCCATGTCTAGAATGCATTTCTTTCTCACTTCCACCTCTTAGAATTCCAAGTTTCTAAGGCCCTTCCTGATACATTTATTAGGGCCATCCCTTGAAATCACTTTGTATATCTATGTATATAGTTTGTATTTAATTATCTGTGCACCACATATTATCTCCCCCCAAACCTCTCCCCCAACCCCCGTGTAATCTTATCAAGTCCAGGACTTAATAATTTTTGTCTTTGTATATCTAGTACTTATCCCCTGGCACAGTACCTTGCATATAATGGGTGTTTAATAAATAAACTGGATTAAATTGAACCACATTGGGTATGCCATTTAATTCCTCTCTTGCTTCTGTTTCCTCATCTATAAAAGCAAGTTTGCACTATTCACTCCAAGTGAACTTTGTGAAATGTAAATGTTAGCTATCCTCCCCAGCTATTGTTAGTTTACAATGGAGCCAGTGTTGAAAATGAAACCCCACATGAAACTCACTTGTGTGAAATCTATAAAGAAAAAACAATGAAAAACATTTGGAGAAGTTTCTCTGAGCAGAAATGATGATTTCCCTCCCTCCATTGTCACTAGACGTAGGATTTATCGGTGGTTTAGGAATCAGTCAATGAACATTTATTATGTATCCACTGTGAACATAGAAGTGAATTAACTGATACAATGAGTCAGAAGAAAGAGTTTCACCTATTGAATCATTAACCTTGTTTCCTGTACTATGTGTTTTCTTGGGAGGTTCTCATGTGATCAAGTCCTACACTACTTGGCTTACAAAATCTAGCCTGAATCATAACCCAGGGTAGTCTAGGAGCAAGTCAAAAAGTAGAATCTCTCTAAGTCGGGTTTGCAGAAGCCTTGGGGCACATTTAAGGTTCACATGAGGATCCTCAGAACCAGAAGACAAAGGAATAAGGAAAAAGAGTTGCAACCTGAGCGAATATTTTGATGAGAAAGGGACAAAGACTGAAAGCTATTGGTTGGGGATTGGGTGGAGCTATAGATATTATGAAAGATTGGGTGTGGCGCCTGAGAACAGCATAAATAGAGATCATCATAGTTTCATCAAATGCCACAAAAGGAAAAGAAAATCAGGACCCCTTTGTCATAACAAAAGTAGTTTAAGGAGTACAGATGAAGAATAGAAAGAAGGACCCAGGTCTTCATTATGACCTACTCTTGTTAGAAGAGCAATGCACTAAACATGTCCAAACTCATCTTGGTGTATTAAATGGCCCCATCGTTAAGATGCCCTATTGAAATTAAGGCCTGGCAATGTGGCTTTGTTTCAGGCTTATTGTTGTTTTTAAAACTGAGTCAGTATCTAGGTCCATAGGAAAGACCAAGCAATCTTGAACTTTTTCTCAGTAAACACCCCCTGACAAACATTGCTGAGTCATTTGGATAGCCAGGATGGATGTATCAGCTCTCAAAAACACAGAGGAAGCAATATTTTTCTGTTGTGCAGGGGCAGAGTACAACAGCTCCAAGCAGTGAATGTTCAATCTCATTTTTTTTTCCTGTTATTACTACATATGCACAAGCAAGAGCTGATGATGAAAGGATAAAGTTAATCTATCTTGGCAATATCATTAGTCATTTCCTTGAGTTTTTGGAGCTCCTGTAAGCAAAAAGAGAATGGAAATTTCAAAGTATGAAATTAGCACTCACTTTTACAGATATCAAGTTTGTACAGGCACATAAACAGGAATCCATTTAAAGTAAAGAACAGATGTTTATTATTGCAAAAGGGTACAATTTTCTTTTCTCACACACTGTGCACACCCACTGGTTTTAAAGGGGACTCTAAGGAGCTAAAAAATGTAAAGAGACTCAGAAGTAAACTTTTAAGTTATGGTAACATAACATGAGAGTTTTCAATAACAAAAAAGATTTATTAAGTACCTACCATGTGCTGGGTATTGTGCCGCATATTAAAAATTAAAAGTCAAAAATGAAACAGTCCCTGCCTTCAAAGAGCTTATATTATTCTGGGGAGAGAAAAACTGGAACCCAGTATGGATTCTACTCCACAAAAGAAAAAAAAAAGATTTGGCAAAAGCCAAACACATGTCAAATGTAACACATTAAGGGGAGGAAAAGTGAAAAGGGCCCTGAAAAGTTTTAGCTGAGAAAATGGCGCCTTTTGTTCTACTCATTTTTAAACTTATTTTTCAACTGCTAGCTAAGATTTATATCCTGCCTACTCCTGAGAGAAAAGGAGGTTGGTTCTGGATGTACACTGGGTACCAGCTACAAGGAGATATTCAAAGATTATATCAAACTAAATCTATGTAAATGGAGGAAATCATGGAGTTGAATCCTGGAGTTGAAAGGGACCTCAATGTCTTCCGGGACAACAGTCTGATACCTGAATGCTCTCTACAACAGCTCTGAGAAGAGATGATTCAATTTCTCCTTGAACTGCTATAAAGGGGACAACGTTGCCTCACAAGATAGCTCATTCCATTTTAAAATACAAGACTAATTGGTAAGAAGTTCTTCCTTGTAAAGTTAAAATCTGCCTCAATGTCACTTCCTCCCCATTAGAGTTACTTTTGCTTCTGGAACTACACAGTTAAATCTAAACCCTATTTAAGATGACAACCCTCTAGCTATATGAAGATAACTATATTGACCCCAACCCACTATGCTCTCTCCACTAAATCTTCTTTTTTTTTTAAGAATAGATATATCTAATTCTTTTGATTGTTCCTCTATCCTAATTTCTAGAATAGATAGCCCCAGTTCCTTCAATGGCACCATCTCTATTTCCGTTATCACTCCAGTTTATCATTGTCCAAGCTGAAAAGTGATACTCATCACTGAACAGAATAAGAGAGCAGTGAACAAAAGAAAAAACACAGATCTGATGATGATCTGTTCTCATTGGTCTGAACCACCACCACCTCAAACTTTATACATCATTTGAGAAAGTATTAATGGCAGCAAATAAGTGGAAGTCAGAAAGAAAATCCTGGACCTGACCAAGTACATACAGAAGAAATACTATTGGGTGGGAAACACATTTTCAAAGGCTCAGTTTCCAAGGAATCAATTTTCCGTAGGGAAAGTTTTCAAAATAATAGAATGACTGCAGTGATTTTTCATTCTTTCTTTCTTTCTTTCTTTCTTTCTTTTTTTTTTTTGGTGAGGCAAGTGACTTGCCCAGAGTCACACAGCTAGTGAGTGTTATGTGTCTGAGGCTGGATTTGAATTCAGGTCCTCCTGATTCCAGGTTGGTGCTCTATTCACTGAGCCACCTAGCTGCCCCAGTAATTTTCCTAAAATCAAAATTGGCTGAGTATAGTAACTACAAAATCCTAGCTCTCATCTCTATAAAATCTCTGTGAGAATAGTCTGTGCACAGATCAAGGATATTCTTGATGAAAATATGAGAAGGGAATAGAGAAGTTTTTGTATTTTTCTAGAGTAGGCCACAAATTTATGATCCCAAAATAGACAGAAATTTAGAGAGTAATTATTTATAATTTATGACATATAAGATTACAAGTCATGGAGCCTATTACTTGTTGGTTTAAAAAACTGACTATAAGGGGCAGCTAGGTGGCAGAGTGGATAGAACACCGGCCCTGAAGTCAGGAGGACCTGAGTTCAAATCCGGCCTTAGACCAAACACTTGACACTTACTAGCTGTGTGACCCTGGGTAAGTCACTTAACCTCAATTTCCTAAAAAAAAAAAAAAAAAAAAACTAACTATAATAAAATTCAGCTTTAAAAGATATCCTTAAACAAGAAATCTTGGCAGATGTGATTATAATGATAATCATAGTCAGTAGTCCCTATAATATAACAGTCAAATAATAGTCCATTAAATGAATTGTAAGGCCATATGTAGTATCATGGATTGTCTTAGGCATAGTCCACAATAAATATATATTCCCTAATGATGATTAGGTACTCTCAGTGTTCCTATTCATAGGTGACATTGTACTTATCTCACCAAACCCCAGAATACAACAAAGACTTCTCTGGAATTTCAACTATGATGGGGGAAAGAAATGAATCCCCCAAAAAGCTTAGAACTGTTGCTTTGGATAAAGGGGAAACTAGGTGGTATAGTGGATAGAGTTTGGGTCTGGAGTCAAGAAGACCTGAGTTCAAATCCAGCCTCAGACAACTACCAACTGTGTGACCTTGGGCAAGTCTCCTAACCCTGCTTCAGTTAGTTTCCTCATCTATAAAATGAGCTGGAGAAGGAAATGACAAACCACTCCAGTATCTTTGCCAAGAAAACCTAAATGGGGTCCTGAATAATTGGACACCACTGAATGACAACATTTAGGTAAAAGGAATGGTTATAACTGACAACAGAAAAAAAAAACCAAAGCTAATAATGCATTATTTTGCTCCAGTTTTCTCTACCAAAAAGAATGATATTTGGCCTAGAAAGATAAGAACAAAAAAAAGCAAATAGGGAATCAATAAAAGTATGGTGATAGAATCTAGCTGCTTTTGTTAATAATAACATCTAGTATTTATGTAACACTTTTAGGTTTGCAAAGTGTTTCACAAATACTATTTCATTTTATACTCACCACAAACGTGGGAGGCAGGTGTTATTATTATCTCCATTCACAGATGAGGAAACTGAGTCAGGTAGTAGTTAAATGACTTGCCCAGGGCCACACAGCTAGCATGATCATTGATTAATTCAAGACACCAGGCTAAGATGATCTATATCCTACAGTACTGAAACAAATAGGAGATGTGATTACTGAAACAATGATTTTTGAAAGATCATGAAGAATAGGAAAGTTGCTATAGTACTGAAAAAGAAACACATTGTTCCAATTAAAAAAATAATAGAGTCTATAAGTTATAGTCTGGTAAACAGATTCCTGGCAAATCTCTAGAACAGAAGTTCTTAACCTATAGACAAATTTAAGGGATTTTGTGAACTCAGGGGAAAAAAATATACTTTTATTTTTGCTAACATTTAGCTTCCTTTATAATTATGTCTATATTTTATTTTATGCATTTAAACATATTATTCTGAAAAGGGCTCCGGAATTTGCACCAGACTACCAAAGGGCTCCATGAAGCGAAAAAGGTAACGAGCCAGGACATTTTATTAAAAGATCATTTATGAGCAATTAGAAAGGAAAGTGGCAATCACTAAGAGCCAATATGGCTTAATCAAGAGTAGGTCTCAGGGGCAGCTAGGTGGCATAGTGAATAGAGCTCTGACCTTCGAGTCAGGAGGACCTGAGTTCAAATCCCAGCCTCAGACACTTCACACTAGCAATGTGACCTCAATGCTTAACCTCAATTGCTTCACCAAAAAACAAAAACAACAAAAAAAGAGTAGGTCTAGCCACACTTACTTCATTTTTCATCACAAAGTTAGCAAAGTTATAGGTCAGAAAAACACCTATATTTCAAAAAATTGTTGGACAAAGTCTCCCATGTTGCCTTTTTTTGGAACAAGATGAAGAGATGTAAACTAGATGACAGTAGAATTAAGATAGTTCAGAACTAGTTGAATTTGACCTAAAGAGTCTTAATTGACTAATACCAATGTGGAAGGTAGATACGGCCAAAATATCAAAAGAACTAGAGGAAGGCTTCCCATGGGTTGTAGTTGAATCCTTCATGAATGATTCACTGAAAGACATGGCCTAGAATCACATAGGATAAGAAGGCCTGAAGGAGCAAAGATCTATATGGCCCGAGGGAATGAGGGAGGGAGCAGAATGTACCTAGAATTGTAAGATCATAGATTTTCATTTTGAATGGAACATAGAGATCATCTAGGCCAATCCTCTAATTTTATAGATGAGGAAACAGAGGCTGAGAGATATGACGTGACTTGTCCAAGATCATATTGGTAATAAGTAGCAACGCAGAGATTTAAACTCATGGCCTCTGATTCAGAATCAGTACTCTTTTCATCGCACTTAACATCAGTGAGCTCATATATCCATCTAAGTAGCTACAATGAAACTTTGTGTATAAAATAAATAATGTCGAACAAGGAATCAGGGGTCTTGGGCATCTATCATAAACTGTTCTACTAGCTAGCTTCTGATCTTTGGTAAATCATGTCACCTCTATGGGCCTCAGTTTTCCCATTTATAAAATGTTACATTAGAAAGCTATAAGATCTCTAAGATTCCTTTCATTTCAAAAGTCTATGGCCTATGACCTTGTGATCATTTTGACATTGAAAATATTTTAATAGCCTCAGCCTCCTGTGTAAGGAGGAAATCGTGATACTTGAAAGATAAGCTTGCTTTGCTTTAGGCTAATATCTATGTTTCTATGTTCATTACTTTCTTTTATAGAAAACTACATCCAACCTAGCTAGCCACGCTTACCTGTTGCTTCTCAAAACTATTCAACTATCTCTGATGTTTTGTGATGGTATGTCATCCATGTCCTAAATGTCCTTGAGGTGATCCAGTAACCACACACACATATTCTATTCAACTGCTTTTGTGTATATTTTACATATTGGTTTATTGGTGTGCATATTATATCCCTCCAGGAGAACATAAACTCCTTGAAGGCACTTAGTAGGGGTGTTGTTAAATATTTAATAACTTCTTCTCCCCTCAAAAAAAGTACACAACACACTTTTAAGTTTAATCTATATTATTAACATTCTCTCCATCACTTTCTTAAGTCTAGACATTCAACAAAGCAATAAATCAAGCCCTAATTTGTTGTGTTTGCTGATTTCCAAGGTGTAAATGGTCACACTGAAAATTTGTTGCTCTCCAGCAGGCTTTAAGCTGGCTCCAGCACACCCCTGGCAAGTACTCTCATTTTTTTAAAATTTGAATCCCCAGTGCTTAGCAGAATGCCTAGAACATAGTAGGCTTTTAATGATCACTCAGATTAATTGAATTGAATATATCACTGGGCCAAAAACAAATTCATCACCTGGTCACCAATTCTCTAATTATATCTCAACATATTTTGAAACTGGGCTTTGGACAAACTAAGCCCAAACTCAATTCCTTTGGACTTTTAATAAAGGACAGTGAAGCTACAGTAGAATCTGTATTAAAGATATCGCCAAAATATGCTTTTTACCAAAATGTTGGAGATACTTGATGTGTATAAATACAGCAACGCCCAAGCTCTGTGTGATTCCTCAGCCTGGCCCTTTAAACAGTCATTTCAGTTGTATTTCCTGAAATGAGATGAAAATATTCCACTTGTAGAACTGGGGAAATGATTCACGAGTGTGCACAGCTTCACCTAGAGAATATGAGTAAGAAGCAGTATGAGACCACAATGGCAATGACAGAATTAGAAAAAGATTCATTTGAAAAAAGAATGTTTATCCTAGAGTTAAATGGTTAAATCACTTGCACACTTGTAGAAGATTAACAAGCTGATGAAGTTAGTACAACTTAGAATTATGAGGCAGTCATATGATCCACTATCAAAATGTGCTTCCCTCTTAATGCAGCATTAGACTGGGCAGCAGGAGACTCAGATCAGCTGTGATGCTTCCTAGATGCATGACCTTGGACAAGTCACTTCCCTTTTGTAAGCTCCGGCTTCACAATTTTTACAGTAAGGGACCGAAGTAGTTGATCTTCAAGATCTTTTTTCTTCAAAATCTTACATTCTATAAGTCTAGTTGGTTGAGGGAAGTTTAAAAAAAAAGCATTACTTATACCCAGCCCCTGAAGATCCATGAAGAGCACGGAAAATAGAAGATAATGCTACCCACCCAGAGAATCCCTCTTGCACTCATAACTTTGGAATTTATAAATGAACATCTACAGATACAGCAAAGATGATCAATGTTTACTTACCTTTACTTCCTACTCTTATTTTTATTATTAAGTGCTGTTACATTTCTGAAGCTTGATTCAGCACGTAATTGCAATCCTCCTCTCTGGGTCACTGGTCAAATTTATTGCAAAAGAAAAATGCGAATCATTATTCAAGAGCAAATTCCACATATTTTCCACTTTCTAAACCTTTCAAACCCTCTCATTTGGTACTGGGCCGATTCATTACAAGGAACAGCACATTCCCCAGAGGTAATCAGATTGATGCAGTAGAGGAACTAGACCCAAATCCTCAATAGCAAGGTTTCCAAACTTGTTTGCAGTTTGCTATTCCTAGCATTCAATTCCATTTCCTAAACATCATTAAATCTCTTAAGAAAAAAAAAAAAGACTGTGGTGCAATTGGTTGAAATCACCCTAAAGTGTAGTGCTACTCAAAGAAATGTTTCTTTCCCCTCCTCCTTTAATCCATGGGACAAACAAGATGCTATTTTCACTACTTATCCCCTTTTCTCTGCACTAAGGAAAAACATAAATAAAAGAAAACTGGATAGAATGGTTCCCATCATTAACCTCAAGTACCTACTACCTGAAGATATTCTACAATTCACAAAGTAATGAAGAGACACTAGTTTGTATGTACAGAGACTTCTGCTTTGTAAATAATGTATGATAGCAGCAGGCTCTTATTCTCTAATTTTCATTCCTCTCTCTCTCTCTCTCTCTCTCTCTCTCTCTCACTCTCACTCTCTGTCTCTTTCTCTTTCCCCATCAGGGCCATTGTTCAACACAGATTACTTTAGGTAATTATATTTCCTGAATTGCTTGCTAAGATAGTTTTGAAAACTCAAAAGAAGAGGAGGCATTTAAAATCCAGAAAAAAACAATGGTCAAGCCAATGCCATTAAGTGAATAGGACAACAGCATCCTTTAGTAATTGGAAATCACCTGTTTGCTGGAAAAGCTGGTGAGTCATCCATTGATAAATGAGTGCAGCATTTGTAGACTCCTCGTGGATTGTTTCTATTCTATTTTTTTTCTCATCAACATTGCCTGATTGGCTACAGTGATGAATGAAAGAGATGAAACTGAGAAATAATAAAAATAAATGCCTTTGAGCAAAGGATCAGAGATTTTTAGAATAGGAAAAGGCCTTAGAAATCATCTAGAGCAAATCCTTCACTTTATAGATGAGGAAACTGAGCACCTGAAAGGACAAGTAATTTGCCTGCTGTCATATAGATAGTAAGCAAAGGCAGGATTAGAACCCAGGCTTTTTAACTTAAAATCCAGTTCCTTTTCCACAATACCACTTCAATATCATGAAAATATCTTAATCTCTGTCTCTGTCTCTGTCTGTCTGTCTGTCTCTCTCACACACACACACACTCTCTCACCCGTTTAGTTGTTTCAGTCATTTCAGATTCTTTGTGATCCCATTTGAGGTTTTCTTGGCAAAGACAATGAAGTGGTTTGCCATTTCCTTCTCAAGTTCATTTTATAGATGAGGAAACTGAGTCAAACAGGCTTAAGTGACTTGCTCAGGGTCTCAAAGGTAATAAGTGTCTGAGGCTGGATTTGAACTCAGGAACATGAGTCTTCCTGACTTCAGACCTGGCACTCCTTCTACTGAACCACCTAGCTGTTCATCATACACATATTTATGCTTATATATGTTTATTTATTTATTTAAACAGGACCTATAATTTCATCTGTTTAAGAACTCCATGAGGAGGGATTTTCCTTTAGCAATGCAGATAGCCACCTGCTGCTTAATTTAAAGTTTTAGAGAGTTGCCTAGGGCATTAAAAGGTTAATTTACACAGCTAATATGTATGAAGCATACAATCTGAACCCAGATCTTCCTGACTTAAAGGTTGGCTCTCTATCCACTACAAAGCACTACTTCTTTTTACCAATGTCAAAGTTAAGTTGCTAAAATCAATACTGTTTTGAATCCAATTGTCACTCATTTTTGAAGCAAATAAGCCAACCTAAATGAATTCTGGGAAATATATGAAGTTTGCCAATGCCTGAAATTAGCCTAGAGAAATATAGTAGCAAAATGGACATGTGGGCCCAAGCCCAGCGAAGGAAAAGGGTGATAGATATTAATATGACTCTCCCAGGTCTGGGTCTTGGTTTCCTTTCTGATACTCCCTAGAGGATATAGCTTCATACACCTAAACTAAGCATTTATTTTATTATGTGCTTACTATGTGCCAGGCACTGTGCTAAGCACCAGGGATACATACATAAGCAAAAAGACAGTTCTTGCCTTCAAAGAGCTTGCATTTTAATGGGGAAAGACATAAAAAAAGAGCTGAAAAGGAAGAAAAGTACCCTTGGGTAGGCATGGTGATTAAATCTAGAGAGTCAGCCTGATTGGAGAACACTTTTAAATGCCAAACTGAGGAGTTTGTATTTTTAACAGGGAATCAGAAGACTTTTGAGTAGTTAAATGACATAATCCAAACTGAGTTATATGAAGTGGGGCACAGAGACTAATCCTGCAAATGAGATTGAGGAGTTGTTAGAAAGGCAGAAGAACCCAAAGAGAGGAGTATCAGAAAACCTGAGGGCAGAGAGTTTCCTAGAGGAAGGAAGTCATCAACAGGTCCAAAGGCCATAATTAAGAGAAAGTTGATCACCTTGGAGAGAACATTTTCAGTTGCAATGGAAGCCAGATTGTAGAGGGCTAAAGAATGTGTGGGAGGTAAGGAAGTAGATGCCAATAATCCTTTCTAAGAGTTTGGATATAAAAGAGAAGAGTAGCTTCCTGTTTTAACCAATTATTCTTGCTGAATGAGTACTACTTGGGCTGTGCATGGCCTGTCAGCACCTCCCTCCCAACACTGAGTTTGGGAAGAGGGGTTAAGCTAACAACCTCTTGTCCTCCAATAACTCCATCCCCTGTTCAGAAAGAGCCACTAGTGAACATAGCTGGTGATAGGTGAGGTCTGGGCCAGGTAAGCCAGATAAATGTCATGGTGGTCTCACTTCCACTTGTAGGAACATGGACACATACCGTATGCAAGTCTGTGCCCTTGCCTTGTATGTTAGGGGCTGGGGGAGAAGGTAGCAGAGAGGTGGTGATAGAAGAATACATCATTTCTAGATATCCCCATATACCCAGAGTTGAAGAAGGCCAAGTCATGCAGGGAAAGGGCTAGAACAAGAACTAGGAAGGGAACAGGTGGTAAGGGACAGTGCTTGCAGCCCCATGCTAATCAGATGTGCCCTCCAGGTCTTCCTGAATGACACCAGGATGCTGCTAGTCCAGAGTCCTCTGATACTGCCCCTACACTCTCCACCCTACCTTTATATCTGGATCATCCCTTTGTACTCAGCTTAAATGACTGGGAGGTGGCCACCTGTGATTTCCATCATCATGACCACCCACTACCAGCCTGGGCTCAGATGAGAAGTATTCTATATGTTGGACACAGGAGCCAGCCTGCTTAAGAAGAGTGGGCGCATGCCCTGAAATCCCCAGACTTGGGTGGACTGGTGGTAGTAGTCTTTCACAGGCTCACAGCTAATGGATAGCATTTGTTGGAAGAGATACTATAGGTTCCAGTTTTTCTCATCATTAACATCCTACATGTGGACTACATTTCTTTACCTAGAGACAGTTAGTGCTTCCTAATTTCCATCAGCACTGGGGCAAAGCTCCAGCACCAATACTCTCAAGGTGGTTATGGTACTGAAGATACCAATAGATGTTGAGATTATCCATGGGTTACTGTTTATGAGTGATATTGTATTCATTGCATCAAGCCCCAGAATACAATAGACCATGTGGCCCTGAAAACCAAACTTGAGGTTTAAGGTATGTTCCATTTGTCCTTTCAATTCTAGGGTTGAGAGTGGAGGGCCATGGGGACTTTGGGACCTAGGATTCCAAGTCAAATATAGTAGCCAGATCAATATGAAAGCCCTGAGATGCCAGAGCCAGAAAGTTAATCTCACTACTAAGTGTTTAGATGAAACTGGGGTGCTTGGATTCCTAAAATTATGAGAACATAATCAGTGGAGGCTCTAGCCAATGGCAGAGAGGACAGATCCTTTCTCCCATCCCTTTTAGGGTAGTAGAGAATCCTGAAGGAAGGGTAAAACCAAATAGGCCTGGCCCTCATTCACAATGGGGACCAGAGTCAAACCATGTGACATTATTATTTGCCAGATTATGACAGGCAGTAGGATGGCAAGTCCATTGAGTTGGTCCATCAGTACCAATATATCTAAGATACATCATACAGATGGGCAGTGAGCTGGGCCCAGTATTAAACAGGAGGAAGAGAGAGATTTAGGAAACCATGTAGTGTTTTCAATGTTCCCCAGCTGCTGCATGAAACAAAAAATCATTTTTAAACATCAGTATTCTCCCAGAGTTGCTCTATGGCAATAAAACATGGAATAAAAGTCTCTAAAAATTTAAAAATCATTATCATCAAAAGGGCAATGGATAAAACTTGAAGATAAGTAGGAGTAAAAGTTATCAAGGAAATGTATAATATGATAAGATGGGCTGGTCATGTGGCAGTGGCAAGGGCAAGGGAGAATAGCTGGACAACCAGTGTTCCACTGGTGACCTTGTGAGGTCTGGAAACAGTGAGGAGGAGCCCCAGCAAATTGGGTGAAACCCTTGTGGCAAAATTATGGAAGAGCCTGGATAAGTCACACAGGATGGGTAGATAGGGACTATCAGGGCTGTGATTTGCATCATTGGAGGGAAGTACCAAATCAAGGAGATCACAGATCTGTTGGAATATGTCTTTGAAAACGCTTTTTGCCTGGAAATCATGGAACATTAACATTTGATAAGAAACTAAATTGCCAGTGACCCAAAATACAATGGAAAGATACATGATGAGTGTAAGTAGACTTCAGTATTATTACCAACAATGGTTGACATTCAAGACATATGTTTGAGGATAACAGTGAGAGTGAGAGATATCAGAGTGAGTGTTGTATTGGTGTGTACCAAATGTTAAAGAGCCTGAAAAACAGACTCCAGTACAATGCTGAAGGATTGTGATCTGCCAGGCAGAGGAAGCATCCACATCAATTAACTCATGGATCTACTGAAATATTGACATCAAGTGCATAGATTAGCCAAATTCAAAATGGGGACAGGATAAATTGTTTGATTACAAAGCACTTTACTTAGGGGTCAGAGACCTGAGTTCAAATTGTGACTTGGCTGCTTACTACATATGTAACATTGAGCAAAAAATTTAATCTTTCTGGGCCTTAGTTTCCTCATCTGAATAATAATAAGATTAGAATAGTTGGCCTCAGATAGCCCTTCTAGCTCTAAATCTATAATTCATTAGAACAGAATTTTCTGATACCTTTGAAAGGGAATTTTCTATAAGCCCAATTATTTTCTCAATTATTGTCTTTCTAATTTTGGTAAAAAAAAAATCATTTGCTCACTCAGTTTGGTTTAGGCAACCAAACCAAGTAGTCTTATGTAACTGATATCTAAGTAAGTTCTAAATCTGGAAGCTTTGATTATATTTCTAAAAATCATCCATCATTAAATATGAAATTATTGTCCTTCTTTCTTGTGTGCCTCCTCTCCCCTCAAAAAAAAATGAGAAAAATTTACCTTCAAGCAATACAACATCAATGTCAATAGCTGAGCAATCACATCAACAAACATTCTGTGCTGGCACACCATTATCTGATATCAGGGCTCTTTGTTCAAACAAAAATATCATGCCAAGAGACTGAGCTAAATGCATAAACATCAACACAACCTGCAGGCAGCAATTTCTATCAATTTCCAAGAATTAATCAAATGTATGAGCCTTCAAAGACAACTCGACCATGGGTGAAATGCTTCTGAGGTTGTACTAACACCACAAAAATTGCTAATCTAGTCTTCACTTACTATAATCGGGTGAATAACCTTTTTTCTCTCTGTCAATAAGCTTAATACATATTTTAAAGTATTTTACAAGAATTCATTTGATGTTGAAGGAACCAAAGATTTAAAATATGGACTTTGGTAGTCTTCAGAAGGAAAAAAATTCTTACACATGCCTAAATGTTTAAACAGCATTGGATCCATGTTCCTCTCCCTTTCATCACCAATACTATTTAAGTTGGCATGGTACTTACTAAATAAGATAGAAATGTATGTAAAATAAATGACAAGGGAAGATGAAATACTGTCTATTTATGCAGCATCAGTTATGATTGCCTTAGAAACATAGCTTGTATGGTGCTATTGGGGTTTTGTCCAAAGTATGGGTTTTCCTTGGCTGGATATGCTTTCCCCTCACAGTAATCATCATCCTGATTCTGGTCTTCATGGTGCCCCTCTCCTGGTCATGTCTTTCTCACAAAAAAAATTTCCTTTTCAAGTACAACTTCACCTTTAGTTTAACCATATTCTGCTACTATTTGCTTTTACCACCCACCCACCCACTTGGCTGTGTTGGTCCAAAATGAGGAAGTTCCTGTTGTCTTTGAAGTTCTAATGCCCTGGGGGAGGCATCACATACAAATCTGAACAAATGAGAGAGCCTTTGGATTTCAGTCCCTTTCTTGGTCAACACATTGTGAAAAGTAACTGAGATAAGCTGCCTCCACAGCTGTGCACATTTACCACTGATTTCATATGAGTCCCTGAAGCCCACACCACAACCCAATCAGATTCTAGCCTGTGTCTGGGCGGGGTGGGGAATGAAATATAAGCAAAGATGGTGAAAAGTTCTGTAGCATTTATCTCTCCAGTTGCATCAGGGAACTATTAAATCACTCTGTGCTTCAGAATGGAATTCTGGTGAATTCATTTTTTTCAGTGTTCAAAGAATTCAGTTTCCATAATAATAATGACTCTTTTTTAGGACTGGTGTCTTGCTTCACATATTGGCTGCTAAGGTTATGACTTCTTAACCACATGAAATACTGATATTTACTCCAAGAACCACAGTATAAAGAATTAAAATGTATGTGTGTGTATGTGTTTTTAATGCAACAGTTCATGCTTGCAAATACCTTGATCTTCTGATAGAACTGTTAACTGAGTATAGTACACCCTTAGTCAGCACATTCCATTTTTTGACTGGTCTGGCTAGCCAGCTGGTGCAGTGGATACAGCACTGGGCCTGAAGTTAGGAAGACATGAGTTCAAATCTAGCCTCCTACTTATTCACTGTGTGACCATGGGCAAATCATTTAACCTCTGCCTCAGTTTCCTCAACTATAAAATGGGGATAACAACAGCACCTACCTTACAGGGCTATTTTGAGTATCAAATGCAATAATATTTTAAAAAGCACTTCATACAGTGCTTGGCACATTATAGGTCCATGTAAATACTCATTCTCTATCCTTCCCCTCCACCACAACCTACATGTCTTCTATTCCCTCACACTGCACTCCCCCCTTCCCTGAAGTTGGTGATCCTGTGAGAATTTACTATGCTTTATGAATTCCAATTTTTGTTTATCAAAGGTTGTAAAGTAAGGGATATAACAACAGGTCTCATTTTCCTCTACTTCCAGTGAAAGCAATATTAAGTAGTGTTTGGGTTTAATAATACTAATAATAGATTTAATGTTTGTAAAGCATTTCATATATATTATCACATTTGAACCTCACAACAGCCCTGTGAGATGGACACTATTATTATCTCCAGCTTACAGATAAGAAAACTGAGGTTCAGGAGATTACATGAATTGCCAATGGTGGCACAGCTAGTGGGCTTCTGAAATGGCATTCAAGGCCAGGCCTCCCTGACTCTCAGACCAGCAACTCTCTCTACAATACCATACTAACTCTGAAGGATGATAAATAGGCCATCTTAGACAACATTTAGAGATTCCTTTCAATTGATAAACCATGTAACTACTTTTGTGTATGCATGTAGAAGTGCATATGCATCAAGGAACAGAATGGTAATAATAATAAACAGCATTTCTACAAAAATCTATGGTTTATAAAACACTTTGCATATGCTATCTCACTGGATAGGGTCAAAGTTATTATTACTCCCATGTTACATGAGGAAACTGAGGTACAGTGACTTACCCAGGATTACATAGTTAGTAGATATGTCGGTTAGTAGATAATTGGATTCAAATATTTCTGACTCTATCCACTAGAAGACTATCTACACATGTGAGAAGTCCTTTATAATTTGAAAATGGCTCTTTTGTTGTTGTTCAGTCATTCAGTCATATCTAATTCTTCATGACCCCCTGGATCATAGCATGTTAGGTTTTTCTATCCTCCACCATCTCCCAAAGACTACCCAAGTTCGTGTTCATTGCTTCCATGACGTTATCTATCCATCTCATCCTCTGCTGTCCATTTCTCCTTTTGTCCTCCGTCTTTTTTAAAATCAGGGTCTTTTTTGGTGAGCCCTGTCTTCTCATTTTGTGACCAAAGTATTAAACTTCAGCTCCAGTATTTGTCTTTTCAATGAGTGGTCTGAATTATTTTCTTTAAGTATTGACTGATTTGATCTCTTTGATGTTGAAAGGACTCTCAAAAGTCTTCTCCAGCACCACAATTCAAAAGCATCAATTCTGTGGCACTCATCTTTACTTTTAGTCCAACTCTCAGTCATGCATTACTACTGGAAAAAACCATAGCTTTGATTATACAGACATTTATCAGCAACATAATGTCTGGGCATTTTAGTATGCTGTCCAGATCTGCCATAGCTTTCCTTTTGAGGAGGAAGCATCTTTTAATTTCATTGCTGTAATCATCATCTGCAGTGATCTTTGAGCCCAAGAATATAAAATCTGACACTGCTTCCATTTCTTCTCACTCCACTTGCCATGAAGTGATGAAACTAGTTGCCATGACCTTAGTTTCTTTTTTTTTTTTAACATTAAGCTTCAAGCCAGCTTTTATGCTTTCCTTTTTCACCCTTATTAAGAGGCTTTTTAATTCTTCATTTTCTGCCATCAGAGTGTTATCATCTGCATATCTGAGATGTTGACATTTCTCCCAGTAATCTTAATTCCAGCTTTTGATTCATACTGCCTGGCATTTCTCATGATGTACTCTGAATATAAGTTACATAAATAAAGTAACAATATATAGCCTTGTCATTCTTCTTTTCCAATTTTACACCATTCAATTGTTCCGTGTTTGGTTCTAACTGTTGCTTCTTGGCCCCCATACTGGTTCCTCAGGAGACAAGTAAGATGATCTGGTACTCCCATCTCTTTGAGGATCTGCCATATTTTGTTACAATCTACACAGTCAAAGACTTTACTGTAGCCAATGAAATAGAAGCTGATATTTTTCTGAAACTCCCTTGCTTTCTTCATAATCCAGTAAATGCTGGCAATCTGGTCTCTAGTTCCTCTGCCTCTTTGAAAACCAACCTGCACTTCTGGCAATTCTCAATTCACATATTGCTGAAACCTAGTTTGCAGAATCTTAAGCATAACCTTGCTGGCATGTGAAATGAGCACAATTATTTGATAATTTAAACATTCGCTGACATTGCCCTTCTTTAGGATTGGGACATAAACTGATCTTTTACAATCCAGTAGCCACTACTGAGTTTTCCAAATTTGCTGGCTTATTGAGTACAGCTCTTTAACAGCATCACCTTTTAGGATTTTAAATAGCTCAGCTGGACTTCCATCAGCTCCACCAGTCTTACTGTTAGCAATGCTTTCTAGAGCCCACTTGACTTCACTCTCCAGGATGCATGGCTATATCTTTTATATATAATGTTATTTTAATATTGTCCATGGGGTTTTCTTGGCAAAGATATTGGAGTGGTTTGCCATTCCCTTCTCTCCAGGGTATCACCTTCTGTCTCAACTCTCCACTATGACCTGTTCATGCTGGGTAACCCTGCATGATATAGCTCATAGTTTCATTAAGCTACAAAAGCTCCTCTGCCATGACAAGGCAGTGATCCAGGAGGGGGAAAACTGTCCTAGTCTTCAATATTAATTTATATAGATGATACAATCATAAAACCTTAAAGTAAAAGAGAGAACATCTATTCCATGCTTTGGTTTCCATCCTTTAAATATATTCTTCCATTGACTATCCATTAGCCATCTCCAGAAAATAAAATATTATTATGCCTTTGATGGGCATTATTTAAGGCTCACACCCATTTGTTGGAAAGTTTTTTTTCCAAGTCTGACTCAAACCCCTCCTGCTGTCACATCAGCTCATTCTAGTGTCTAACTTACATTGCCAGTCTTGTTTAAAGCTAGAACATGAGCATGATACTGGGAATTGCAAATGGACTCACAGTAGGTATCTTCCAGTTAGCTCACTCTCAGGCACTTGAGGAGTTTGGATGTATTCATTAGAATACTAAAAGGCATCATAAATGATAAAGTGATTGTGTTAGAGGAAAAGATCATTATGATTATTAGTCTGGTTTCAAATAAAGTTGATAAGCAGCCTGGGAATAATTTGTGGCATTGTCCCAGGCAAACACATTACTGAAACTATAAAAATGATGTATTGCTATTTTAATTGCCCACGTATGTGTCCTTTGAGAAAAGTTTCCTAATTCTGACAGTCTACCTACTTTTAGATAGAATTTATTAGTAAGTATAGCATAAATTCATCTGCAGGAAGGGTGAGAGAGGAAGGGCACAGAGGATAAGAAGAAACACATATTCAAAGTCCTTCCATGGATGCAAGATTTTAAGTACCTATTAGAGAACTCTTACAAGGACTTTAACTTTTGCTTTTGCTCCAAAATCTTCTTCTCTTCCTGATTTTCCTTTTTTCCCAGAATGCCACTATTTCTCTCCTGGTCATCCATGTTTGAAACCTCAAAGGCAGTGTGGTACAGTGGAAAGAGTGCTGTATTTGGAATTTGAGGACCTGGGCTTAAATCCCAGCTGTGATGGTTTAACCAAGATGATGGAATCTTTTTCTAGCTATTTAAATATCTCTTAGGCACCAGCATACCACCTGTCTCTCCTTGACACACAACCATCTTTTTCTGTTCATATATATCCTCAAAAAAAAAATCCTTTTTATGTCACCTGTTGTACATAAGTCAATGTTAGTATATGCTGAATCTAGTTGATATTCATTATGTATATTCCATTGCCGCCTCACTTGCTTGTAATTGTAATTCTTTGGATAATGCGGTGTTCCTTGATTCACATAGAACTCACAACACATAGAAATCTTGAGGAAATATTGATAATAAAGAGATGGGCTTTTGCAGTATGGGACACTTGAGATTACCAATGCTCTTTGCAGTTTCTCAAATGTGATCCAGTCTGTCTTCTTCCTCTTACTCTAGTCTAGGTACTAGTCATGACCCATCTGCAGCACTTGTCCAAGATACACACTGAATGAGCTGTCCATCCAAATGTGCACACTAATCTAGACAAAATATATTTTTCATCCACTGCTTTTGTCCACTGTAGATGATTAGACCAATCTCAAGGCCAATGCTGCATATTTGACAGAAGAGGCTTTATAGTGTTTCAAGATTTGATGAACTGAGAAATCATTGTTGGTAAATAGGAGGAAACATTTCTTTTTTTCCTTCATGATCCTTGTGAATAACTTTGGTGGGTATGTGGCTTCATATTTAACACATTAAAGAATGATATAGTTCACCTTATTTAAATGACATAGAACAGAAATGTTATAATATTCTGGTTGGGATTTATATTCAACCTCAAATTATAGATGCTTTGACTATTTGTGGAGAAAATTACTTTTAAAATAATGCTCAAGAGAACGAGGTGAAAATAGTGACATAAACCTTTGAATGTGCCAATCATTCAGAAAAAGAATATAGTAAACTGAATCAAGGGGAAAGCCTTCTGTGAGTCTGGAGAGGTTTCAACAGCAGTGGGAGAGTTGAAGACAATTTTAGGATGATAGACATATACTTAAACCTTACAAAAACCTGTACCTGAAGAGATTAACCCCAAATAGATCCTGCATAATTCATGACAGCCAATTTCATTTGTTACATGCTATAGGCATAGACATAGTGAACTCCTATCATGAAATAGCAAAATATTTGAATCTGTCAAAAATTCCTGATGTGTTTATACTATAAACTTGGGGGGGGGGGGATTCATTATGTTAAGGATAAAATACTTTGTATCCACAAGCCTGGCTTTTGGAAAGGGAAAATCCAAAGAAAAAATAGCAAGCTAAGCACTTTAATGATTCTTTTACTCTAATCCTTTCATCTGAGGGCAGGAAAGAATTTTGAAAGGTCATCAAATATGTCCTATTTTCAGATAGTATCACATTACATCCATCTCAGACAAATAAGAATGTCTTCATTTTAAAGCTCCCCAAAGGAGATTTCACAACTTGATTTGGGAATCCCTTCCAATATTCAAAGCTCAAAATCAAAACATTTTCCCTTCTCCCATTTTTGCTCCATTGCTCATATCCATCAAGTTCAAGGCACAAGCAGAGAACTCAAGGTCCACTTCTGATTTGTTTTTTCAGTATCTCTATCCAATGTGGATGTTCCATCCCTCAACATCATTTTTGAACATTGAATCACCTGCTTCAGGAGTTCAGCTGGCAGAACTGAAATGGATTTGGGGATTTAGACATGGTGATATTGACATTAAATATTGATGCCAAGAAAAGATGATTCTAGAAGTTGAATACCTCAAAAAAGCTTACTTAAACTGTGGTAAAGAGAACCCAGAGGGTAGATTGGGAACACAAGAGGGAAATGAGGGAAGCCACTGAATTTTTAATGAACTCAAAGATTTCTCAAGAACTTGTGGGATCAGGAAAAAGAAATGTTGATAACTCTAAAATCAAGGGAGCCCACGGGAACTGACAAAGAGCTAAGATTCTAGGAAAAGGGAAAATCTGACTCAGGGAACTTTTATAAGCAGACAAGAGAAATTTAACATTTAGATAGCTATAAGAAGAACCATTTTTAGAGAGTGTGTGATATTGAAGAAAATAATATTAAATTTGGAGTCAGACAGATCCTGATTTGAATTTAATGTCTGCTCCATCACTGGCTTTATGATCTGCAGTGAGTCAACTTACCTCCATGAGTCTTAGATTACTTAGCTATCAAATGAGAGGGTTAGACTAGATAATCTCTGAGAGCATTTCCAGTTTTAAATATTGTGATCCTGTGACCCAGCACTGAGGAGATATGCCTGCTCCAGACACAAAAGATCTGTATTTCCTTAGTTAATAAGAAAAGTGAAAGGGACAGCTCTTGTCCTGGACTGCGAGTAAAAAAGAGGAGAAAAGAAACAGGATGCATAATGGAAAATAACTGTAATAGCTGGATCTGTGTGTGAACCTGCTCCAAGTTGAATTGAGTAACACAAGACTGTGTTCAGGTACTAGGTGAAATGGATGGCTTCTGAGGTCACTTCCAGTTCTAAAATTATTTGATCTTATGATTCTAAGTCCTCAAAGATCATTGCCAGCTCTATGACTCTACATGGAACTTATCTAACTTGGTTAGAGTCTTTACCACTGCCCCTTCTCCCAATTTTACAATGTAAATGTCTAGCTAAGAATGCTGTGCTAGAAAGGTTGTTATGCAGAGAAAATCCATGATCCTAGAGAGTGGAGGTGAAATCCTTGAACCCTTAGGTGTGAATAACAGAATACGACCCTAGTGGTAGTAAAAGTGGCCATGGAACCATCTGTTTGTGAGCAGTCCTCAGTCACATTTTAAATTTTATTTATTTATTTTATTTTTAATTCATGGAACAAAACAAGCATTTCCATAGCATAGTATAATAATAATAATAAAGATTGCACATGAAAACACAAATCTATTATGTACAACTTACTATTCCTTTTATTTATAGTAAAATTATCATGTAATTTTTTTCCTTTTTTTCTTCCCTTTCTTCCCCCTCCGCCCTACAGATGGCTGCCATTAGATATAAATTATTACATTATAGCATATTATAGCATATTATATTATATAAATAGTATATTGTATTGTATTGTGTTATGTTGTGTTATATTGTGTTGTATTGTGTTGTGTTGTGTTGTATTATTATATTATATATTTATAAATATGTAAAATCATTCTATACATACTTCTATTTATCTCCATCTGCAAACTACTCATATTATACCATCAGCAGCTCTACCCCTGCCTGGCCTTTAGGCAGGGATGTGTTGATCATTGTTCAACACCTGGCTTTCTGTATACATAGGATACACTTTTAAGTTTAATCTGCGTTATTAATTTTTCCATTATTTTCTTGACTTTAGACAATCAACAAAGCAAAAACATCGAGTCCTGGTATATAGCATTTGCTGATTTCTGAGGTATAAATTCTTACTCTGAAAATTTGACAATTGGCTCTCCCTAGACAATTCAATCTGACGCCAGAACACCACTGTCTTTAGGTATTTAATGCCCAAAATGTGATTTGCTTTTCTTTTTGTACTTGCCTAAACTAGAGAGCACAAGAGCAGCAGTGATCTAGGTACTAGAATTTACCTGAGATTTTGAGGAGCAAGGGATTTTTGTCTTTGACCTTAAAAGCTTAAGTTATTACAATCGGACAAATGAGAAAATCTCTCCTTAAAAACATCAAGAAAGAGTGGGGAACATAGCCTTGCATCCAGTATTATGTGAGGAATTTGTCATTTAAGGTACATTTTCTAAAGCATGGGTCCTTAATTTTTTGTGTAATGGGCCCTTTGGGCAGTCTGGTGAAGCCTACAGACCCTTTCTCAGAATTATGTTTTTAAAAGTATAGAATAAGAGCAGCTAGGTGGCACAGTCGATAGAGCACCAGCCCTGAAGTCGAGAGTACCTGAGTTCAAATCTGGCCTCAGACCAAGCACTTGACACTTATTAGCTATGTGACCCTGGGCAAGTCACTTAACCTCAATTGCCTAAAAAAATTTTAAAAATTTTTAAAAAGTATAGAATAAAATACTTAGGATTACAAGGACAACAAATTATATTGAAATACAGTTATCATTGAGTTTAAAATCTATCCATGGACCCCTCAAGGGGTCCATGGACCTTAGGTTAGAAATCCCTGTTATAAAATCACATAAGAACAATTCTATGACATGTAGTAGAGGGACAATGAATTACAATTGCCATGTTTACAGAATTTCCACTAGCCAGTAGATCTCATAGGTCAACCTGCTGATGGTACCCCAAACAGATTTAAGAATGCCTGAAGCTGAATTTTTAGACTGAGCATTTTTTGAATCGGGATATCATGTGGGCAGTGGCCTGGATTACAATGCAGGACAGAAAGGAAAACATGATAAAAAGAGCCTTCCTCCTTCAGTCCACCATACTCTGAAATGTCCTTCCCATGCACATTGATGGTCACTTTCTCAGCCTATCGTGTTCACAAAACAGGCCTATTTGAGCATAGTGAACATCAGCATGAAGTTATTCAAATCATCAAAATTTCTTCCCACCTGACCTCTAGATGAAAGAGAACTGGAAGGAGAATAGCATTTATTCAAAAATTCTGTACAATAGGCAAATCTATTAGCAGCGCTAGATTGAGAACTATCCTCCTGACTACCCCTGATCAGAAAATGAGCCGTGTATGATGGTGTGAGAATTACTTGGAACAAGGTTTCACTTTGTAACAGCAATAATAAAACAGCAGTAGTCATAAGTGTGTGGATTTACAGAAACCAGGCCAAATCAGAATATCCGACTTTGCAGCGGAATATTGGATTTTGTGCCACGCACTTATGTTTCATTTATCTTGTTTGCTGTGTTTTAAATTCTATTGTTTTTAAGTATGAATATTACTCCAAAGAAATATGCAAAAGTTTTAAAGAGTTTACTTCAGGGATAGAAATAGTACAACCTCTGTTAGCAGGGGTAGGAAAAAGATGAAAATCTCAAAGATCATTCAAGCCCACAATGAACCAGGATCAGTGGCACCAAAGTACAATGTAAAATGCGTGTGAAAATGAAAGACAATGCTAAGAACTGAAAAATTATTGCTGCAAAATAGCCTAATTAGTAAAAAAAAAAACAACCCACCTTTTTGAGAGACCTTGTACCTAGAGCAGTTGTTATTAATTTCTCCACAATGTGTAGTAAGCTTCTTGAAATTGGAAGAATAATGAGAATACCAGTTTAAAAAAAAACAAACAGCCAACCAATGCTAAGAAGATAAAATACTTGTTATGAGAAAGAAAATTCAAAAACTAGAGTACTGAAGATTAAGGTAATCTCTGTTGATGAAACTCACTTTTTTATAAAAAAAAAAAAGCATTATCAGAAGAAATCCAAATGAGCCTGTAAGATCTAGGCATCTTTGGACACTAAAACATTGACCTAAAAATATCTTGGGGATGTTTTGCTTCTTGTCAGCCTGGAGGTCCTATCCCTTTTGAATGAATTAGAATATATTAATAAACTGAGAAGCGGTAGAAATCTAGAATTACAGAAATTCCCAGATGGACATGGAGTATTACAACATGAACTTGAATCAAAAGATGGAGATAAACATGCTTAAATGGCCAGGGAACCCTTCTGATTAAACCCACTGAAAAACTATGAGCTATAATTAAGACTAGTCTAGGAAAAATGAATTGCTTTCAAAGGTACTCTTAATATCCAATGTGATACATGGTTTTGTGATGAAGAATTAAAGAATGTATGTTGAAATTTTGTGAACTGAATTCCAATTCTTATTGTAAGAAAAAAAAAGTAGTTGCAGTAAAAGGAGAACATTGCATGGTAAAGTTTTTTTAATATAAAAATATCTTATTTATAATTGTTATATTATAATATGATTGTTATTATTTATTGTTTATCAATAAATTTAATTATTTTCTTTTTACCAGATAATTTGTGTGTCACTGTACTAATCCCATGACCATCACTCCAACCACCACAAAAATGAAACAGAAAATCTATTCTTTAGTGCAGTTGAAAAAAAATTTTTTACTCTGAATATAGGTTGTATTTTCCCCCTATAACTCTCTTGTACACAAGTTTGCTTTGGCTAATAATACTCAAACAACAAATTGCATCTGTGACTTCACCCATTAGAAAGATCCCTCCAATAACACAGATTTGAACCCATCCTTACCTGCTCATCCAGCATGACTTTTTTCTCTCTTCCAAAATAGTAGCCAAAGGGGTCTATCCAATATGCTTGAAGCTTTCCTTGATTTCTCCTGATATTACAAGGATAATAGATTACATTATCTCATCTGAGCCCCCAATAACTCTATGAAGTAGATAGTAGAGGTATTTTTATCTCTTAAGGTTAAGTGACTTGCCCACGATCACACAATCAGGAAGTATTGGAGGTACGATTGGAATCCATATCTTCCTGATTCATTATGTATGATAATATTGTAAAGTTATTTTTTGGTGTTTGCATTTTGTCTCTTGGAAATTCAAATTCACCAACTTCTAGCAAGGTGGGTTGGTACCCACCACGCTTAGAAGCAGCCTTGGCATAGTGGACTGAACGGGTCTCAAAGTCAAGAGGATAAAAACCCTGCTTTTGACACCTTTTGGCTGTGTGACCCTTGGCAAGCTGCTAAATCTCTCAGTGCCCCAGGGAGATTTCTAAATGCATAAATTTCAGAAGTTGCTCCATATACATTGGTAGAGGAAGTACTTCATTGGAAATTCCCTATACTAATGAAATCATAGAACAAGTAAAAATGAAAGTTTGAGACAAACTTTTGAGAAAGTTTGCTAGGTGCTGGGGCTACAAAAAGAAAAACAAAAAAAGCCCTGTCTTCGAGAGGATCAAAGATATCATACTGGAGTCAAAGATATATTTTTATGTGGCAGCTTATATTTGGACCAATATGTTAATTACTCAGGTTCTTTTTCATTGAGAGTGTTGAGGCTAAAACTGGATGACTACCTAAATCTTCCTAGGAGAAACATGATAATGGTGTTCAAGCATTTGAAGGGCTATTGCACTGAAAAAGAATTGAACTGATTCTATTTGGCTTCCAAAGTCAGAATGAGAAGCAGTGGGCAGAGTTGCAGAAGAACAGATTTTGGCTTACTGTAAGGAAATATTTCCTAAAATTGAGATATGTCCAAAAGTGAAATAGGCTGCCTGGAAATCTGTGATTTCCCCATCTCTGGAGGTGACTTGACAGGAATGTTGTAGTGAGGAGCCCATTACAAGTATGGGTTAGACTAGGTGACCTGTAGTCTACCTCCCAACTCTGAGATTCTGTATCACAGAAAAGATTCTTCTGGGGTGGGAGAATGGCACTAGATGATCTTGAAGGTTCCTTTTTGTCCTAAGATCCTGTGAATCTATAAAAATCTTGCAATAATCCAGGCAAGAAGTAATGAAAGCCTGGATCTGGGTGGTAGCAATGTCGGAGGAAAGAAGGGGGCATCTAGAGAAAAGCTGTCCAAAAGATATATAACCTTTTTGTAAGACATTCTTCTGTGACACAAAGGACCCTGGCACAATTTTGGGGGGGGAAGAAGGGTCTAGAATTAGGATTCTCCCCACCCCTTGAAAATCTGAGGAATCACCCAATAAGAATTTATTAAGCACCTCCTACATTCTAAACATTGTGCTGGGTACTAGAGATATGAAGACAAAAAAAAAGTACCTTCCTTCAAGGATCTTACATTCTGTCAGAGAAGACAGAATGCTCATCTGTATAAGAATAAACTCAATATATACAAAATAAAAACATAAATACATGATAAACTGAAGTAGGAGAAGAGGAAACACAAGCTACTGAGAAAATTAGGGAAAGGCTTTATACAGAAAAAATAATTATATGGCACCACTCCATGTAGTGCCGTATATTTACATGTAGATAGTTAAAAAATTTTTTAAATATACATTTATAGGCCAAATAAAATACAAAGGATTAATAATTAGTCAATCAACAAGTATTTAAAATACTTTCTGTATTTAAGCACTATGTGCCAAGCGATACGTTAGGTGAAAACAAATGAAAGAATCCTTACCCTTAAGAAGTTACACTCTATGAGAGGAAACATGTACATGGAAACATATATATGAATATATAACACATATGTATATGTATATATTTGTACAAAATAAATGCAAAGCCATTCTAATGGGAAAACATTGTCAACTGGGGGGTGCAAAGAAAGGTTTCAGGGAGTTAATAGCCCTTGAGCTAAACTTTGAAAGAAGACAGTGATCCCAGGAAGAGAAGGTGAGGTACCTTTTCAGAAAAAGAAAGCTGACAGACACACTTTCTTATGAAGCAAAATTCAGATTAGTCATTCATGATTTCTTCTGATTATATTGGAATCACCTCTACTTAGAAATTTTTTTAAAAAATAGCCCTTAAGAAAGTGTTATTGGCCGCTGTCCACATAGAAAATTTAAATATAAAGCAAGTTTAGAAGGGGGATGAAAGATAGCCTTTCACAGCAGGTTATTCTCTATCACAAATCATTTCCTCTAAGTGAGTAGTCATTCTGGCATTACCCAGGAATTAAATTGTGCTGCTATTTGTTACCTGATTGCTTGGGGAAAGAGTGCCCAAGACCATGCACAAAGTTTTGACTCAGCTCAGAGAGAACATGACAGTGCAGCCTCCCATGATTCACAAAGAGAGGTATTTGGTCAGCCCACCTTCTGTGCTGGGGCACATCACCCTCTCTCTTAACATGCAAATCAGGAAATTCAGGCTGATGGGCAGGAAATGAAAAAAAAAAATGTCATTCTGCCCTGAAATGCTCTTGGGACTGTTTTAATCACACTTTTATGGAAATGGCATAATGTGTTTTTGATCCTGTGAGCTTTTTGAAGATGAATGCTATGCAAGATCATTGGATTTGGAGTCAGAGGACCTGGGTTTGAATTTCAGCTGTGCCACTTACTGCTTGTGAGACTCTGTAAGTCATTTAGGTTCTCTCGGCCTCAGTTTCCTCATCTATAAAATGAAGGGGTTGGATTGGATGAAACTTAATGTTCCTCCCAAGTTCCAAATCTATGATCCCATGATCCTATGAATGTTCAGGAAGCAATGTAGCCAAATGACTGTAACAGCTGCTGGATTTCAAGGAGAAAACTGATTTCTCTGACTTTCATCAGTGATTTCATCAGTGACTCTACAAGGGAGAGTCATCCAATGTCTTTATTTTCTATCTATTAAATCAACTTAGTTCAAATCAAGGAGCATTTATTAAGCACTTACTATGTGCTAGAGGATGAGATATAAAGACAACAAAAGAAACAATCCCTACCCTCAGGGCACTCACAGTCTTTTGGGAGTGAGGGGAGGATTGGAGAGCTGGGAAGTAGTACTACTGTAAGTATACGTAAGTTCATTTGAGAAAGGAGAAAGTACTAACTACTGGAAGGTATTAGGAAGGACTTCCCAAGGGAGCTGGCATCTGAACTAGAGAGCTGTCAAGGAACTAAAGATTCTAAGAGGTGAGGAGGGAGGGCAACCCAAGGCTGGGGAGCACAGCCTGTGCGAAAGCATGGAGGTAAGAGATGACATGTAAAGACCAGAAAAGCCTCTAGTGGGCCAGTTTGACTAAAACAAAAAAACATGAGAAGGGGAATAATATGAAATAGGTCTGGAAAAGTAGGGCACAGCATTGTTTTAAATTATAAGCTGCAGAATTTGCATTTTATCATCACTCACTGAAGGTTGTTTTTGTTTTTTGTTTTGTTTTGCTTTTAATTCAGAACATCACAGTCAGACCTGTGTCTTAGGATTATTAATTTGCTAGCTGTGTAGAGGATGCATTAGAGAAGGAAGAGTTTGGAAACAGAGGCACCAATGAGAAGGCTATTGTTGATCTTGGTGGTGGTGGTGGTGGTTCTTCATTCCTGAAGATGACCAATGACATCAGGAGGGTGATGTCTTAACTTGCAAGTGAATTGGATTTAGTGAGTCAGGGCTATGCAAAATAATCAGCCGCACTCTCTCCTCCAGGGTCATCTGAGTCCAGTGGTATGACATAGACCAAGATGACTGGTGATGGTCCTGGATACAGTGGGAGACCTTGGCCTTTTAAAAAAAAAAAAACAACAACAACAACAGACCAGGCAAGAGATGAGGACCTGAATATAGGAAGTGTCAGTATGAGTAAAGAGATGAAACAGAAAAAAACATATGACATGATGTACCAACTTCATAGGCCTATAGAAATTTTATGTTGTTTTACTGTGGAGTGTGAGTGTGTGTGTGTGTGTGTGTGTGTGTGTGTGTGTGTGTGCTTTTTTTGTCATTAAATGAGAACACTTTAACTTTGGTAGAGAGAAATCAATGCAATTACAAAATGCTTTTAGCTATTTTTGTATGTATTTATATTTATAGATACTTGTAATTATTTATACCAGTGACAGCATGGCATGGTGGGTAAAGAACTGGCCTCAAAGCTAGGAACATAAGGATTCAATTTTTAAATATGAGTCACACATGGGCACATAATACTCAAAGGAACACTTTATGTCTGTTGTTACATCTTCCAAGAAATCCTGATTGATCAGGATGTGTGAATGGAAGGCACTTTGCTATAAAGGAGATTGCTAAATGACCAGATCAAATGGTATGTGTGTGTACACGATGGTATCTTATATTCTGTACTTCTTTCAGTTAAAGAGTATGAGAGATACAGATGTAATGTATTGCTGAATATAGTTTACAGAAGCCTTTTTGTTCCCTATTGATGTCCCCATTCAGGATGATTTCATAGAGGGTTTATTTATTGATGACTATTATAAAAATTTTGTATGGGTGAGAGAGATGGTATATAGTTCAATAACATTTGATCTGTATAGGCACATAATAAATACTCAAAAATACTTATTTGTGTTTGAAACATTAATTTGACATTGCTAATAATAATGAATGTGATATATGGTAGGAATTATTTTTTGAAATTTACACTCTAATAAATGAGGTAAAGGAGGTACTGAATTGGTAGGTGAACATCTATTAAGTATCTGTTGTGGGCAAAACATTGTAATAAATGACCATGGAGAGATAGCAATAGCAACTCACATTTATATAGGGCTTCAATGTTTACAAATTTGTTTCTATGCAACTCTCTCTGTGAGGTAGGGAGGAAATAAGAAGTATAGCAATGTTTTGCTGCAAGCTAAGCAGTGACATAGATGAAGTTTCTTTTCAATGCTCCCAGACCCTCCATCATTCATTTAACCATAAGGCTTTTCAAACATATGCTCTGTCCTTGTGCAAAATTTACTTTTCAGACTTCATTCACACATATACAAATGGTTGATAATAATAGTTCAGCATTTCATTTTTCAGACAGTTTTGTATTTTAACAGAGATTGAAGGCTTAAGTTAAAGGAAGGAAACTCTGACAGTTATATTTCAAGCATCAACTACAGGTCAGACAATACAAGTTTGGGCACTAGGGCCATAGAATCAGAAAGTTTTGCATTCCATGAACCTTAAAGATCATCTGATTTAATCTCCTCACTTTGCAGGCAAAGAGAGTGAGACCCAGAAAAGTTGTTTCTTGTCTAAGTTTAAAGGAGATTTCAAGATCACATTGGTGCATATAGAAAGTGCTTAATAAATATGGATTGAGCTGAACTGAGTTGATTTGTGATGAATCTGATCTGAACTAATTCAGTTCTCTTTAATAAATTGTTAACCAGTCCCAGCAATAAATTCTAGAACTGGTTTTCATGATTCCCCCAGAATTGTAAGAGATGACTAATCCTGGATGCTGACTCTGCCCTTTTGGAGCTTAATTGATCATGGAGGAGGATGTATTTTGTTCCTATTATGTGTCTAGAATTATATTAGGCACTGAGGAGATACAGAAGGAGAATATGCCATCAAGGAGCTTATGATCTCAAGGAAAAGATGGGACAGATGTAGCTGAAACATTCATAAAGTCACAGTCAAAAGAAACTCATGAGTAAATGTATGAAACACAATTACTGAAGGGACCAGGAGTCACAGTTCAGGTACAGGGTGAATCTCCAGGTCTATGAATGATTCACTGTAAGTCATGAAACAAGTTGCTTAATTAACTTCTCCCACTTTCTTGGCTTATCTCTCTATATGTTAACAGTCATGCTTCCTGCACTTTCTAAAAGGTTTTGAATAAAGCTGGACTTACAAGTAAATTTTGACTACTTGGTGGAATTTTTCAGGGTATATGAAAACCCACCTATCCTTCATCACTCCCACTTTCAACCCACAGTAATTCTTTGACTTGGTTCACTGATGCTTGAAACTCTACTATCAGAGTTTCGCTGAGCAATTTGTTCAGAAACAAAGGAGGCATTTGGCATCTATTGATATGCAAACCATTCTAAACTGGCACATCAAGCTGCCTTGGTCACTTCCATCATAGGATGAATGAATTTATAAAATTATTCATTCAACAACAAATAGATCTTAGAGTTGGAAGTGACCTTAGACGTTAACTAACCACCACCTAAAACATGAATTCTTCCCATATTTTTAAAAAAAATGATCATCCCCTGTTGTCCTGAAGATCTTCCATGATCTTCACTATCTCCTAAAACTTCACACTTTTGGACAGCTCTAATTTCATTACATTGAGAGGTATTTTCCTTTTCTGCAACTTTCACTCTTTAGTCACATAGTACAAATCTTAGCCATCTTCCACATGACAGGCTTTCAAATATATCAAGACTGCTATCAAATCCCCACCCCTTGAATCTTCTCTTACTTTATTGAATGTCCCCCATTCCTCACTGATCCTTTCGGAATGTTCTCTGATACCTCTCACCATCCCAGTCACCTTCCTCTGGAAATACTCCAGCTAATCAATATGCTTCCTACAATGTGAGACCTAAAACTGGACACAATTATCCAGATATTATACAAGTAGGGCAAAATAAAATGGGACCATCACCTCCTTATTATAGGCATTATATTTCTACACTGAATATATTGAAAGAATCATGGATAGTTTGTCTAGAGAATACTGGGGGCAAGGGAGAGATATGATTAAAAAAAAAAACTATCTACCCCTAAAGATAGGAGAGAAATTGTCTTCAAGTATTTGAAGGTCTAAAATATGGGGAAAGTATAAAATCTCCTCCTTTTGGCTAGTAAAGGCAGAACTAGAATGGGTAGAAATTGCTAAGCAGCAGATTTTGGCTCAATGTAAAGAAAAACTTCCCCAGTGATTATAACTGCTCCAAAATGGAATGGGCTACCTCAGAAGGTAGCAAGTTCCTACTGTCATTAGAGGATTTCAAGTAGAGAATGGATGGTTACTTCTCAGGTATCTGGAATAAAGAACCATTGTTCATGTATGGGTTAGAATAGCTAACCTCTGAGATCTCCTCCAACTGGATGATTCTGACTTATTAATGTAGCCTAAAATGGCATTAGTTTTTCTTGACATATTGGCTCATATTGAACTTGTGGGGCATGAAACCCCAAGTCTTTTTCATTTGATATCTAGTCTAGTCTCATCACCTCTACCTTCTACCGTTAGCATTAAGTTTTTGAACCCAAGTGTAGGATTTTTCCATTTATTCCCCATAAAATTCACCTAATTTGACCTTTCCTATCTAGATTACTTTGGATCCCAATTATTTTGTCATCCAATATGTCAGCTACCCCTTCACCCACAGCTTCATGTCATCTATAAATATTAAAAGCAGGATACATATGTCTTCATCCAAGTTAATGATAAGAATGTGTATATTGAAGTCACCAAGTCTAAGAGCAGGTGTGAGGTGAAGGTGGAGAAAGAGAAACTATGGGAAGATTTTTTGGAGGCCAAGAGATTATAGCATCCAGGAATTAGTCCAGGTGATATAGACAGAGTGAACCTCAAAAGAGGAAAGGTTGCAAAGTAATCAGATAATTTGGAAGTGACAGTGGGGATCCCTAACCCTCTTCCTCTCCCAGTGTGCCAAGAAGCAAAAGAGGAGAATGACTCACCAGAGAGGATAGCCAAAGATTGGGGTCCACTTTGCAGAAAGTCAGGTTTCTGTGAAAGCCAGGTAATGGAAGGAGAGTGGGATGGAGGAAGAACTAGGTGATTGTAGCAGAAGACAAAAAAAATAGAAGCTTTCTTTTCTGGAGTCGGAAGGTCTGTCTAGATCAGGGGTCAACACATTAAAGGCCCATGGCCTTTACATTTTGTAGACTCCAACAGAAACTTCAGGGAAAAGTCCTACTGCCCTACTTCTATTCCTAATTTCCTCAGGTTTTATTACAGCAAGGGTTGCTTGCTCTACCAGAGACTATGTCATTCAAAGATGTTGAACCGGTATGAGGGGAAAACAAACCTTGCTGATTTCCCACCCAGACATTATTTGATTGACATTCCCTTTTTTCTCCCCTCTCCTATTAGGGACAATCTGTTTGAGTTCTAGTAACTAAGAACTATTCATCACCCAAAACAAAACATTATTTCAACTACCAAAATTGACTTCATTTTCCAATTATAATCCCTTATCTTTCCAGGGGGCTTTATCCATCACCAAAACACCTTCCTACCTATGGTTTAATATAGGTCATAGCAACTCTATGAGGTCAGAATTGCTATTCCCCATTTTATAGACAAGGGCATTGATCATGAGAGAAGTCAGCTGACTTGCCCAAGGTCACAGAGCAAATCAGGGGTAAAAGGGAGCCTGGAATATAGGTCTCTAGCATCCTAAACCAGTGGGAAGAATGCTGAACTTGGAGTTAAGAGAGACCTGGCTGTGGCACTAGCTATACAACTATGAACAAATTAATTCACACCTCTGAGCCTCAATTACCTCCTTTATATAATAGGGATGATATTGCCTACAGTATCTATCTCAGATTGATTTCAAGGATCACATGAGATTACGTTTGCAAAGTACTTGAGACATTTTTAAGAAAAAAAATTGAAGAAAGAGAGAAAGGAACATATACAAAAATATTTATACCAGTTCTTTTTATAATGGCAAAAAATTGGAAACCATGGGAATTTAATGGAATAGTATTGTGATAACAAAGGATGAAAGAATGGCTTCAGAGAGACATGGGAAGATTTATACGAACTGATGCAGGGTGAAGTGAGCAGAACCAGGAGAACAGTTTATATTAAAACAAACAACTTTGAAAGACTTAAGAACTCTAACAATGCAATGATAATTCATACTATAACAAACAACTTTGAAAGACTTCACTCTACCAATGCAATGATCAACTACAATTCCAGAGGACTACTGATGAAACATGATGCTCACCTCCTGAAAGAGGGGCAATAGAATCAAGATACACAATGAGTAATAAATTTTGGATCAAATTTACTTTTCCATTGTGGATGCTTAGACTAATATATTTTGCGTTATTGTAAAATTCATTGAGTAACTTTGTCAGGTTGTAGGGCCTGATGCAATTAGCATAGTGTCATCTGTGACTAGGTACATTTAGATAACCTCCCTATCAATAGGGAAGCTTTTTGTTTGGATTTGGGATCTTTCACATGGCATTAGCAAACACCTTTGGCAAATGTTTATCTCCCTATTTAACATTTCACTTGATGTCAACACTCAGTAGGTTATTAAAGTTATCTCTGTAGTGATGTCTATCATAGAATCTTGTATTATTTTGATACATGTGTGGGAAACACCTTGCTTGAGGAGTGGCTTTAAGGTTGTATATTACCATCTTTGCCTAATGCTTTCTTGAAATCAATGAACAAGAAATACAACAGGATCTCATATTCACTAAAGCTCAGTCAATTTAGAACCATAATGAGATAGTAACTGTAGAAAATCATTTTCATAAATTTGCATGTTTCCTTCTTATATTTTCCTCAAGAAAATATTTCATGTAGCCATAGATTACTCATAAAGATATTGTGCAGATGAGAAAATAGAAGTGTGGTTCAATGATTGGTAATATCTTCTTGGCCTTTGTGTGACACAATGTCTCATCTGTGAGTTTTTCCATTCTTTTAGAATCTTCTTCTTTTTGATCTATATTGAGAGTCAATCCTAAAGTACCTTTAAAATTATGCCTTCTAGAGCATGGATATCTCTGAGTACATTTGATCACTTCATCTTTTTTCGAGGACCATTGTGAGTTTTCCTATAAGACATTAGGTGCAGAAGTTGGAGAGTTTAAATATGGTGGTTTTTACCTTTGTTGCTTCTTATAGCACAAGCTGTAGAGCTATTCTCCTACTATCCACTAACTGGCAGGTTAGATTCCCCAGAGGGCAACTACTGCTACTTTTCTCAGGGTTCTAGGAGACTGGAAGGGTGTAAGGATTGGTTTTTTAATACTTATAAGACCCTTGTTTGCCTGTTCATTCCCCTACATGGGTTGCCTATTGATATCAATCAGTTAGCCAAACTTAATTAGCTTTCAGAAATGTGCATTTACCAGTATAAAATATCCCCCCCCCAAAAAATTGTTGGTGATGCACTACTTTATCAGTTGGACTATTCTTATGTGATACTTTTTTTACTCACCTATACTTATTTCCATCTCCTACACATTTCTTATTTAAATATGAGCTCATTTATGTGCTCACATTATTCAGTTACATTAGTACATTTAGATATCCTCCTGTTTTCGTTCTCATTGTTATAACCTATGTTGCTAGCATTATAATTTTGTTCTTGTTTGTCTTCCATCCTTCTTGGATCAACTTCCCTTTTAGAGTTTCAGGCCATGGGACCCTACCTCTTTACTCTTGACTTCCATGAAATTCATTCTACTAAGGTCTATATCAATGGTGTCAAACTCAAAAGAAATGGGTCCCTGCCAGCCATGTGTTGACTTAGAAACCACAAATTAATGTTAGTATAGTGCCTGGCGCATAGTAGGCACCTAGTAAATATTGATTGATTGTATTGTATGTTTATTTTATTAAACATTTCCCAACTACATTTCCATATGGTTGGGCCGCATTGGGGGATTTTACTGGCACTTGTATCCTGTGAGTTTGATGCCTCTAGTCTACATTGTTGGTCAAACCACACATGTCCTACCATATAAATGCAATGTTTTAGGTGGGGAGGAGTTGTAAAGATAAATAAAAAATCAATCCTTTCCTTTAAGGAAATTATAATCCAATAAGATAGATGAAACTCTTATGCAAATAGTGATAATACAAAGTAAACACTCTTCATGAAGCTATCGGGTGGTGTAAACAAAGTATTATGTGAGTTTGGAAGTAGTGTACATCAACTCCAACTGAGAGGATTAAGGAAGGCTTTGTGGGGGAAGAAGACTTTGAGCTGGATCTTGAAGAATGAGTACAATTTCAATAGGCAAAGATGGAATTGGAACATTCCACATATAGAGAATAGTTTGAGCTGAAGCTGAAAGGCTAGAATGCAGTGAATATGCTCCTGCAATCCTGCATTCATTGGTTCAAGATGAATGAGATAGCAATCAAGAATAAAATTCTGAAGACGTAGATATGAAACTGGGATAGAGATTGCTTCCATTCAGTGGCAAGGCATTGGGCATGTGTTATAAGTAAAGGTCACATTTGAATTCAGGTCTTCCTGATGCTAGACCTCTCACCCAGCACCCTATGGACAGTGCCATCAGCCACCACTGCAGTCTCCTATAAATATATTTCTTTGTCATATCTCACCTCAGCCTCCTCCAACATTTATGGCCACAGACATGTTCCCATCTGTGCAAGAAGTGTTGCACAGATACAAATAAATACAATTGAACTCCAGTCTCGTTTGGTTAGAAGATACAGTACCTGGTGCAGATAATATAAAATTGCAAAAGTCACATAGTTCTGGATTATGGAAGATCCTTCCTGGGTGGGGGGGGGGATTTTTATATAGAGAAAAGAAGAAAAATTTTACAGTGCCAATGCAATGGAAAGAGCCCTAGGCTTGGGTCCAGAAAACTTGTGTTTAAGACTCAACTCTGATATTTATTTGCTATGTACTTTGGAGCAAGTTATTCCTTTTCTCAGCATGTCCCATGTTAGAGTCTTATGTAAGAAGTATGGAGGAAAGGGTCATATAAGCACAAAGATAATTATGATAAAGGTTCTTTATTCTACTCTAGAGAACACACAAAAACAACATAAAGAGTTCACATTAACCCATATACAGTTGTTAGAATTCCGCTTCCCTCTCAAGTGAGCCCTACTTTCTTCCCGATGCTGTCTTCCAGACTCCTAGCACTACCTTGTGACTTGGATGCCCCTCAGAATAGGCAATCGTCCCACATTCCAATAAGTCCTTTTGTCACCCTAGGAATTTGTAGAGGCCTCCAGCCCTAGAAGACTACCCTGAGGACTTGAATTCCCCCCAGAAGGGAAAACATACCTGGGGTTGCTAGATAAGCAACCCTCCAATACTCTGGGGAGTCTCACTTTTATCCCAGAGTCTCCTAAAGTTATCTAGCCTTATGCTACCTCAGAACTTTGTCTTCCTGGTAAGGAGAATGCAGTTCAGGTTGCTAGAGAAACCCTTTTCCTTCAGAATTTAACTGTCCAAATATATCACAAAAGCAGGGAAGAATAAAGTTCAGTTTTTGCTTCCTATATGATGACTTTAATCCCTTACTGAGCAGGGAGTGTTACGTGTAGGATTCTCTTCCCCCTTTATGGGAATGAGCTATGGACTCTTTGAACTTAGGGTGGCCAGTGAGTCAACTCAAAGGCTAGAATTTCCCAAGAATTCTCCCTTCTCAGTTGAAAAGACTGGGCCCCTAAAGTTGGGAACCAGGAATTCTCTCTTTGGCGTATATGGGTAAGAGGTAGAGTGCTGCAGTGGCAAGAGACATGGAGTTAGAGGACAAGAGTTCAAATTCTGCCTCTGATGCTTACTTTCTATGACTCCTTGGATGAGTCACAACTTCTCTGGGTGTCAGTTCGCTCATCTGTAAAATGAGAGGGTTGGATCAGTTGGCCTCTGAGGTTTGTTCTGGCTAAAGATCCCATGAGTTCCAATGGGCCTCTACCCCAAGATACCTATTAACAATTCCCAAGGGCATAGCACTCCACTCTACTCCTCCCTGGTATGTTTAAAAAAAAAAAAGGAGGAAGGGCTGACTCTTCAATTCACCATCCCCTCAACCTTTTGTAGTCCAGGAAAAAAGTGGTGACTCAGACCCACCCAACCCAAATGAATCCATTAATCCCCAATTGATTAAAAACGATCAACATTTCAACGGAAAGGAACATTACACTGTAAGCTCAAGTTATTCAAGGTTCTCCCTTAATCAAGATTTAGATTTGGAAGGGAAATGGGCAGCCAGCTAATCCAATCACCCCATTTTATAGATGAAGAAGCTGAGGCCGAGGAAGGTTATGTGATTTGTCCAAGGTTACACAGCTAATAAGTTCCAGAGTCAAAGTCTGAATACAAGTGCTCTAATTTCAGAACCAGCACTCTTAAAATGAGGGGTTTGGTTGAGATCAGTTCTGTGACACCTTACAGCTCTAAAGATTTATGGTTTTCCCATGAGAATACTGGCAAGATAGGGAAGAGATATGGGAGTGGGAAAGATCCTTATGGAATGCTTGGGGGCTGGGGGGAGGGGATCAGTGTCTTTAAAAAGGAAGGCAGAGGAATTAAAAAAAAAAGGCAAACAAACCCTTCTTTGACTTTAGTTTCTTCAGTTGTGCCGCAATCTGGCCAGATTGTGAGGCTTAATGAATATGGGTAAAGTGATTTCATATATTTGGGTAGAAAATGGTCTAAGCATGCCAAATATCAATATTGTGTTTTAAGTGAGATTCCCTGCTCCTTCCCTCCTGCCCCACCTCTCAAACTGTGGCAATAGAAACAATAACAAGATTGAGCTATTTAGTTTCACAGGAGGATTTTTTTTAATGTCTTCTTAAAAGTATGTTTTCATCTTCACTCCAATTTAAATTCATAAACATAATGTGACTAAAAATCCATCTTGCGAAAATAGGCGGTGGATATATTGCCTCTTTAGTCTTCTTGCTAGATTCTTCTTCAACTACAAATATATGTGATAGGTGATAGCTCCCATTTATAGAGCGATTTAATGTTTCTAAAGTGTTTTTCCTCACAATAAACCTGTGAAATAGCTAGTGGAAATATTATTCTTCCCATTTCTTCCAATGTCTCATCTATGAACTTCTCTATGATACCGAGGCTTTCTCTCCCTGGAACGTATATAGCCATCCCTGCAGCCTTCTCACCCAGGAACATCCCTCAGACATGCTGGCCCCCTTCTCCCATCTGCAAGTTGCTTGTTACAGGGCCTCGATTTTTTTTTGGAGGAGGGAGGGAAGAGCCAGGCCAGCCAACCTTCATTCCCTTTCTTTCTCTGCTTCTGACTTTAACACTGTACCAAGGAATGGGTATCTTCCCTTCCCCTTCTTCCCTCTTTTCATCTCCCTTTCATGTGTTTCTTGCCCCATTCGAATGGAAGTTCCTTAAGGGCAGGGACTGTCGTTTTTTTTTCTTGTATTTGTGTCCCAAGCATGTAGCATAATTGTTGTTATTGTTGTTGTTGTTTGTCCTTCCGAAGAGGACCATGACATCAGGGAGATGATGCCATGCCATGCGAGTGAATTTGATTTAAGTGAAAGAAGTCTGTGCAAAGTCACCAGCCTCACTTTCTCCTCCAGAACCATAATGTCTGCCTAGCAAATAGTAAGCATTTAATAAATGCCTTGTACTATCATTTTAGGATTTTAAAAAACTGATTTTCCATTCACACAACTATTAAATGCAGTGCTAGGTCTTGATATCACAGAATCACAGATTTTTAAGGAGCTAGGTACAAACCGTACCTGAACAATGCTCCATAACAGTGCCCAAGGGGCCATGTAGACTCTGTCTGAAGTCCTCTGGTGAAGGAAAATCCACTCCCTCCCAAGCCAGCTCTAATTTATCTATTAGCAGGTATTTATGAAATATTTATAGTGAGTCAGGCAAGTGTTACAAGTCTCACTACTCTTCACATCTATCATGCCCCACCAGAGTTTTCTCCCTTGTGGGCTAAACACTCCCACTTTCTTCCATCAATAATTAAATGGCATAAGCTCAAGCCCTTCACTATTCTGATCACCCTCCTCTGGACAATCTCCATTTTATCAATGCCTTCCAAAAATATGGTGCCCAGAATTAAACACAGTATTACATTCTAGATGTGATATGTTCCAAGCAGAATAATAGTAATAGCTGGAAATTTTATACTGCTTTAAGGTTTACAAAGCACTTCACATATATCTTTTCATTTGAGAAGCTAGGAGTTATTATTTGTCCCATTTTACAAAGAGGAAATTGAGTCTCCAAGAGGTTAAATGATTTATCCAGGGTCATATAGTTAATGTCCAAGGCAGGATTCAAACCTAGGTCTTCCTGGCTCCAAGTCAGAGGTGCTTTGAGTAATCAAATAAAAAGAAAGTCATGGCCCAAGCTCCTCATGCAGAGCAATACTCGCTTTATAAAGATCACTCAAGAGCCGCAAATGAAATAATAAAGCATTTAATTAAGACTGCATGAGAAAGTAATACAGAGAAATAGGCAAAATAACTTAATAGAACCCCTCTCCATATACAAATGGGCACAAAGTCCCACAATCTTGTGTTAGTGGTAAAAAAAATCATCTTCCTAGAACAATTCCCATGACCAGTGCTCAAAATTTGGATTTTTATATCAACATGCAGAATGACTCCAGCCCGTTTTTAGTTCGATAACCTCAGCTTTTTCTCTGAGCTGCCAGATTCCTTGTCTTCAGAGTTTAAAGATGTGTTAAATGTAGGATTCAGAACCTTTTTTTAAAATTCTTTTTCTCAGTAGACCATCTTCCATTACAGCCTGTTATTCTGTTCAACTCTGAGCTCTCCACAGATCAGAAAGACTCCCCTCCCCACACACAACTCCTTGGGTACCAACATTTCTGGCCAAGTTCTGTACAAAGATCCCCATCCTTATATAAACCCTGCATCCAGAGGTAATACTCATACTATTTTGATATTCTGGGGCTTCTTCCCATGAGCATCAGTAACCTTGCAGCAGCCATTATGAGCAAATGAAGTCAAATGGGAGTTATCCATTAGTGGAAATCTGACTCTCCAATTACAGTGTCAATTGTTCTTATATAATAATTACAGAGAATAAAGGCTAACATTTATAGATAATCCTTTATTGTTAGATGATCTTATTTTTCACTCCAAATTTTTAAAAGTAGTCCATGTAAGTGTTATTAGCAACACACACAATGCACAAACACACACACTCATATATCTATTTGTATAGATAATGAAATGAAGTCCTATAGAACCTAACAAGTTATATGACTCAAAGTATAGTACCCCATCCACCAAGACAAACATAAATGAGCAGAAGTACATAATACTCAATGATTTTGGTAAATCTTGCCAGGGTTTCAGTCACATCTCAGAAACAACCTTCAGGAAGATGGCACACAGCCCGATTGACTATGTCATCAATATAATTCAATACAGATAATCCTGGGATTTAATTATGTACAACTGAACATCTAGTAAGGTTCTAAATCTGCTGTAATCAATAACACTCTTTAGCATAAGTGCTATAGAATATTTATATATCATAGTATTATATGATACAACTTCATATTTCATAGTATTTTAAATGGGATTGGATGGGAGATTCCCTGGCTAGGGGAGATTCTGTGTTCTCTTTGGGACTACACTCTCCAGAATTCTGTTTGAGAGTTCATTGGGTGTTAACTTTACCCGAGAAGTCATACAGGGGCCTAGCAGACGAGGTACAGGGACTTTAGAGAGACGCATTGGTTTGAAGGAGAGGCAGTAAAGAAATGATCACAAAGATAGTGAACATCCCTGAGCTACACTGCCTCCTGCTAAGGTAGGGGGATGTGGAGTGTTCTTTTTGCTCATGCCATTTTTATACTTTAGGGCATGAAGGTGACAACATTTTGACTGCATACAGAAGTTATCACCCTATAACAATACATGTAGGTCCTAAATATTTACACTTTGATGTAGTAGTGTTTTGGCAACCTTTGAGGCTGACACATAGTAGGTACTTAAAATTTGCGTCTTGACTTTATCCCTTCAATGCTAGAAAGCAGAAGCAGCAGAATCCTGAGCATTTACCAATCCCATGCAAGAAATAACAGTGTTCTTGGCATTAAGTGTTCACCTGATGGGAAAGTCACTGACACCCTAGATTGAGCACTGAAGGCTTTTCATTTCTAATAGCTGGAAGGAGCTTGTGTGTTTGTTTTGGAGTGTGATAAGAATATTTTCTGCTTATTATAATTTTCTCATAATTTATTAATATTCTACAGTATCCCTTCCACATCGCCGGGCCCCCTGTAATCTGGAAAATCCGCATAAAATGTTTTGGACTTCCCTTTGTACCAAAGAAGAAGTCTGAATTATTATGGTACTGAAAGATAAAATATGCTGTTATTATACAATACTATACATATATTTTATGCACTTCTGAGTTTCCAAACTTTTTCTGTGTCATCTGCTGGCCTTTACACATCATTTACAGCTTCCACAAAACTCCCACAAAATTCCCATTTAATTTCTTATGCCAACCTGTGCTATATCAAAACAGCAGTGGGGAAAGTTGCAATGTGGAAGGGATAACTGTATCTCTAGTAAAAATCTTCTTGTAATACTGTAATGTTTTATGTGTATAATTCTGTTGGGATTCATAGGGGAAATGGGGGCTTATAAGCAATAAGATATGAACCCAAACAGGTCCTAGATGCCTGCAGGTAACATTAGGAGTGCTATACATACTATTTTTTAAGTGAGTTAATTCTGACAGATAAAGATGCATAGATAAATAGAGATAGATAGCATTTCTTATGAGCTCACTATGTGCCAGGCACTTTGCTGATAGCTGGGGGTGTATATACATGCAAGCTAGACAGTCTGTGTCCTCAAGGAGCCTACATTTTGATGAGAAAAGGCAAAACAGAGGGTTACTGGAAAAGGTGGATGAGGAAGCTGGCCTATGGTGAATAGAGAGCTGAAGAATGGCATAAAGGCCTGGGCAAGATACAGCAAAAACTCACCTATGATGGACAGCAGCTTCAAAAGTAGAGTCTAGTTTCCAGGAAGGAGGGGATAAGGATGGCTTTATGAGGAGCCTGCCAAGAAATGGCATGGACTTCTGTGCCCTACCAAGATAAGGTAAAAGATCATTGTTAGTTCCAAGTCAATACTACCTTTCCTTCTGGAAAAGGAAGGCCATTAGAGAGTTGTGTGACTTCACTCATCATTCCTGTAACTTCTTTCTTCCTGTCTCCTTCTATTAGAATATAAGTTCCTTGAAGGTGAAGGGAGTGTCACTTTTGTATTTGTATCCCTAGCAGTTGGAATAGCATTGGGTACATAGTAACTGCCTAATAAACATTTTATCATTCATTCACCCGTCCATCCATCCATTCATTCCTTTGGTTTGTATGCTTGGAAACAAGTGCAAAACATTATTCTTTTTCCTTTGGTAGGACTACAGTTTGTTCAGGATAAAGTTTCAGGGACTACTCAGAACTTGTTCCATGATCTGATCAAAGAGTTTTGAAAGGAAGTCATGTTTTCATGTATCATTCCTTAGTTGTGAATGGGAGCTGAAATGTCTTGAGGCTTGAGAATCAATGCTTTAAATTTAACTGGGTGAAGTTCAGTGATCCCTAGCGCTAGTACTTCCCAGCTCTGCAACATGTCTGAAGAAGAGCTGGAGAAGTAAGCATATGTTCTGGGCATTGTCTTGTTAGAGATTTCTTTAATAAAGGAAAGGGAGGCGAAACTTAGATCCAAGATAGACAATTGAAGAGAAATTTGGGAAAGGAGTCATTTTCATCCAGAATACTTTCCTTCCTTATCTTTGTTCTAAATGGCTGTTGCTTTCTTTTCTCTGACAGAATAATAAGCTCTTATTTCCAAAAAAATAAACTGTGCTAGCAATCATAAATTACTTCCTTAATGGAAGAAATATTGAAAGAAAAAAAAAGCCACTCCCTAACAAGTACAAAGAATATTTCCATGATATTGCAAATCAGATTCAAGTGGAAGAAAATGAAATGATATTTCATAATAATGTTTTTACTGACTGTTTAGATACTACTAGCTCTATTTTCAATTTCTAATTATATGCCAAGTTTATTTCAGATGGAGTGGATGTACCATGAGTAGTGCAAGAGAATTGGCTCGTGTTGGCATCCATCCCAATTGTGTACCATGGATGTTAGTCTTTTTTTAAATGTGTTTCTTTGAATAAGAAGAGTTAGAATCTTGGAGACCAAGACTTATGACTGGGTCTCGCTTCAAATAGATAATCAGAAGGCACAAGTACAGTTAGCTATAAGCAGAGCCAGGAAAAGGCATTTGTGCCCCCTAGGCAAGATTTGAAGATTGTACCCTATGCATTCCTTTCTACCAGAGACTTCAAGCCTTTGTTGCCACATATGCAATGAGATTCATCACAAAAGAAACCACTCCATGCCAAAAGTTTTTGGCATTAAAAATGTGTTTTGCCCTATGGTTGCATATTTTGATGATCCCTAGTCTTGACTCTGATCCGAGTCAAAATTGTTAAAGGATCTCTCTCTCTCTCTCTCTCTCTCTCTCCTTCATTCTCTCCCTATGTCACCTAGATCTTCCTGTTAACCTACAAACATGCCCACATCTCCCCATCCTTTAAACAAAAAGAAAATTATCTAATGGTCTTCTCTCAGTCCTTATCCTCCTTAAGATACTTTGGACATTTTGAATACTCTCCTGCTTTGGAATCTTTTGACTTCTCTCTTCCTACATACTCTTCTCTCATGCTTTTTGTTGATGTGACACTACTTTCTCCTGGTTCTGCTTTTTTGACTGCTCCTTCTAATCTCCTTTGTTGTATTATCAAGTTTCTCTTGATTTGTAGGCCTCCCTGAAACCTCTTCCATGGGACCTTATTTCTCTCTAGTGATGATCAGCTCAACTCCCATGGTTTCAATGATCATCTCTATATAGATTAATCTTAAATTTATATTTCTAGCCCTAAACTCCCTCTTGGATTCTGTTCCACCTCCTTGGGATCTTCTGTTGAAATCTTAAGTTCAAAATGTCCAATTGTCAAAGTTGATTAAAAAAAAGAGAGAGAAAATGACAAATTCTGGAGGGGATAGAGGAAAACAGACCCATTAAAGAAGTGTTAGTGGAACTGTGAATGGGTCCAGTCATTCTAGAACGCAATTTGGAACTGTGTGTCAAAAGCTATTAAACTGTCCCTACCCTTTGACCCAAGCAATATTACTGCTCAGTCTATACCCCAAAGAGATCAAAGAGAGAGGGAAAAAACCCATATGTACTAAAATATTTATAGAAGCTCTATTTGTGGTGGCAAAGAATTGGAAACTGGGGGGGTATCCATCCATTGAGGAATGGCTAAATAAGTCATGGTATATGAATGTGATGGAATACAATTGTGTAGGAATAAATGATGGGGGAGGGGTTCAGAGAAACCTGAGAAGACTTGCATGAATTGATGCAAAGTGAAGTAAACACAACCAGGAGTCAGTCAATAAACCATTTATTAAGTACCTATTTCTTGCCAGGAATTATGTTAAGCATTGGTAATACAAAGAAAGGCAAAAGTCAGTTCTTGCCCTTGAGAAGCTTACAATCAAACAGAGAAAACAACATGAAAAAACAATTATCTAAAAACAAACGATATACAGGATAAATAGGAAATAATCAATACAGTGATAGCACTAAAATTAAAAGGGATTGGGAAAGGTTTCCTATAGAAGATTGGATTTTAGCTGGTACTCAAAGGAAGGCAGAGAGCCCCAGGTAGTGACAAGGAGGGACAGCATCCCAGACATGAAGGAAAACCCACGAAAATGCCCAGAGTTAGGAGGGGGGTCTTGTTTGAGGGATACCAAGAAGGCCAGTATTACTTGATCATCATCATTATTATTATTTGACCTTCATTTTTTTTCTTTTTAGGCAATTGGGGTTAAGTGACTTGCCCAGGGTCACACAGCTAGTAAGTGTCAAGTGTTTGGTCTGAGGCCGGAATTGAGCTCAGGTCCTCCTGATTTCAGAGCCAGTGCTCTATCCACTGCACCACCTAGCTGCCCCTTGACCTTCATTTTTGAAGAGGACCAATAATAATTGCAGGTGATGTCTGAGTTGGATTTAAGTGAGGCAGAGTTGCACAAAGTCCTCAGCCTCATACTCTCTTCCAGAGTCATAGAAGTCCAGTGGCAAGACAAAGGTCAGGACTACTGATGATGGCCCAGGATGCAGTGAATGACTGTGGCATCTTTGGTGTCTGATGAAGCTCTAAACACTTCACAGTGCCTGCTTCACCTGCCTTCATGGCCATTGGAATGAATTGTTTTCATCCATCCATTCCTCCAGAAGAAGCCTTCACATGCCTAGGGTACACATCCCACTAACTCACTGATGGTTTCAGGCTGGTCAGTTACTCCCAACCTCATTTAGCCCATCTGCCAAGACAGTTTACCAGGGTGTGGCCATTGAACATACTATAGCTTCTTTGAGCCACAGGTGAGAGTTGAATGCCAGGTAGCATTACTACTACCTGGAGAAGAAGAGGGGGAAGTGAGATAGAGGGTATAAGAAGACTAGAAAGGTAGAGGGGTTTATGACTTTGAAAACCAAACAGAGGATTTTATATGTGAACATAGGGGTGATAGGGAGCCACTGGAATTTATTAGGGAGGGAAAGGCATGGGGGGAATAAGGAGATGGTTGGACCTGTGCTTTAGTAAAATCATTTTGACACACAAGTAAAAGATGGACTGAGATGAGGAGAGATTTATGAAAGGCAGACCAACCAACAGATTATTGCAATAATTCAGATATGAGGAGATGAGAGCCTGTACCAGGGTGGTGGCAGTATCATTATAGAAAAGCACATTCAAGATATGTTACAAAGGTAAAAATGTTATAAAGGTAAAATTAGCCTTGGCAACAGATTAGATATGGGCAGGGGAGTGGAGAAAAGTAAGGAATCAAGAATGACACCTAGGTTCTAAGCCCAGGATACTGGAAGGACAGTGGTGTCCTTAACAGTAATAGGGAAGTTTAGAAGGGTTATGGATTTTGGGAAAAGATAATGATTTTCATTTTGGAAGTGTTAAGTTTAAAATGTCTAAAGTATATCGCATTCATAAAAGGATCAAAGAAGAAGATGTTGATGGTGTCTAAAGCTGCAGAAAGGTCAAGAAGGATGAGTTTTGAGAACAGGCCAGTATATTTGACAATTAAGAAATCATTGGCAACTTTGCAGCGAATAGTTTCAGCTGATCTTTGATTCAAGATGTCTAATACGCCATTGGAGATACCAGACTGGAGGTCAGCAGAAAAGTTAGGGCTGGATATGCAGATTTAATAATTATCAGCATAGAGATGATAATTGAATACATGGGAGCTGATAAGATCACCAAATGAAGTAGTATAGAGAGAAGAGAAGAGGACCCAGGACAGAGTCTTAGGGGATACACACTGTTAAGAAGCATAACCTAGATGAAGAGCCAGCAAAGAAAACTGAGAAAGAGTGCTCAGATAGATAGGAAGAGACCTAGGAGAGAATAGTGACACAAAAACCTAGAAAGGAGGTGTAAAAGTATTGCCTTGCAGCAATGAGAGACCTGTTGAGGCCAGTAACATACATTTGTAGTGGACTCAGAATGGTCTTGTGACTTTCTCCTCTTTCATTCAGCAGCATATGTGTAACAGCAAAAGCAGCAGAGGGTGGGAGTGATCCAAGGTTGAGCTTAGCGGATCATGACCTGCTATATGATAAGACAATCAGGGACTCAGGAGAAGAAGACAGTGTAGAGTTGAAATGGTTCAACAAGGGATCAAAAAAGGGAAAGTAGGAGAGTCTAGCTACTGGAGGTGTGATAGCCTAGCAGACAAATAAGGGATTGAGGGATTAAAGTTCATGGTGTGGATGATGAGCTGGGTTTGGTATTGAAAGGCAGAGAGAGAGGTGGAATGTCAATAGATTGTGATCAGATAAAGGAATTTCAAAACTCATGAATATGGAAGTGCCATTGAGTGAGGTCAATGATATGACCAATTTGTGTGTGGTTATGGTGGGGTGAAGGAGTAGATTGTGAGAAATGAATAAATTGAGGAACTGAGAGATTATGGTATTTGGGAGATTATCAATATATATGTCCAAGCCACTGCTAGCTCCTTGAAGGCAGGCACTAGGTTTTTTTTTCCTTTTTTTTTTAATTCCCTGTGCCTAGCACAGTGCCTAACACATAATATTTGCTTAATAAAGCTTACTGAATTTCCTCATCTCATAGATGAAGAAACAAAAGCCTCTAGTGATTAAATACTTTCCCAAGATCACACGGCAAGTTAGTGGTAGAGCTGGGAGTAGAATTCAGGCCTCCTGACTAGGTATTTCATTTCTCTTTCTACTGTACAATTTTGCCTGGAAAAAATATGAAGTTAGATATAAATCACACCCCAGGAGTTCAATTAAGTCCACACAATAGGTCTATAAGGCTGATTTGTGACATCATTATCCTCCAGGATAGAAGAATTAGGGTGAGATGGGCAAGAATAGCTTGCCTGGGCAAGGGGATGAGGGTGAAGGAAGGAGGAAGAATGGGGTTGGGGAGGGAAGCATTATAATTGAGATCTCAAACTTCCTACTTGACAAATTCTCAATCCTGTCTCCTTGACATACTACATGCATTTGTAGACCAGTGATAAAGGGGACCACTTAATACCTGTATGACCGTGGGTAAGGTATTTAGCCTTTCTGTTCCTCATTTTTCCTTGTATGTTAAATGAAAGAGTTAGACTAGATAAACTCTGAGGTACCATCTTGTTCTAAATCAGTGATTCCATGATCCTATGATCTGAAGAAAAAAAAAAAGACAGAAGGAAAAGGTCTTTATCTGAGTGACCTCTAAAGTCTTTTTCATCTCTAAAATCTATGCCTTTCCAATTTTGGGAGGAAACTTCCTGTATAATCTAAGAGACTTCCTTTTTGGGGAAAGACACCTGCCAGCTCCAAACTTAGCTATCCCAAGGTCCATGGGCCCAATGAGCTAGCATTAGCTATTTGATGGAAGGAAAGTATATTGAAAAGTTGAGTTAACATTTTAAGTCTTCAAAAATAATGTTCAGCAAATTACTTCATTGTGACCATAAATTTTACCCTAGTGGTCTTAAAACATTCTGCAGGCATACAAATTGACTAGTTTTACCAAGGAGAAACAAAAGCACTGGGAGAATTCAGTTTTGTGGGGTCCTCAGGAATAGAGTTCTGGGTCTGGAATCAGAAAGATCTGAGTTCAAATCTCATTTTCAATACTGACTACCTGTGTGCAAGTCACTTAACCTCTGTCTGCCTCAGTTTTTTCAACTATAAAATGTGGATAGTGATAGCACCTTTCTCCCAGGATTTTGTGAGGATCAAATGAGATATTTGGAAAGTGCTGAACATAGAGTTTGGCACATTAATAAATGCTGTTTCCTCATAACAGCCCTTTATGTACTTTCAGTCAGCTCCCATGTCTCCATAAGTCTTCTGTCTTCCAAGTTAAACATCCACAGTTCCTTCAACCAGTACATGTGTGAGCCATGAGCATACAATTTGAGGAGCTAAAGTACGGCCTTCAGAGCGAGGAAAGATTTGGTTTTTTGGCTGCAAAATCATACTGTTCTCTTATTTCCTGGTTTCCTGGAATGTGATTGGCTGATGTTTTTGATTTGTATGATACATAAACGAGAAAGGTATACATTACCTTCTTAAAATCTTCAACCATCTAATTTTATCCCCTTCGCTAATTTTCCTTTATATGGAATAGCTATTAGCACCTACTTGTCTCATTCAGAGAGAAAAGACAAGAATGAACAAGACTTTAGAAAGATAGAAATGTACTTTATCTCCGTATCTTAAAAAAAAAAAAGCACCATAAAGGAAGTTTCATTCTCTCCAGCAATATTTCTGAAACTATGGGTCGTAACTCCTGTTTTGGGGAGGGAGGAGAGTTGTTATATAAAGAAAGGGTCATGGGGTTTTCAAAGCATTTCCATACATGTTCTGAGTACCAGAGCTATCTCTGGTCGCAGTTTAAAAAAAAATGAGAGGGAAGAGGTCAAGGAAAGGCATATTCTACCTTACTGGGAAGGAGAGAGACGTGTTCAAAGAACAGAACAAGTTTCCTGCTTGCTTATCTCCATTTCATAATCTCTACACAAATCATTTTGAGGAAAAGGGGGTTGAATTTCACTACTGTCACCACTGCCCTGACTCAGCACAGATCTTTCAGTCATTTGTGAGGCAGACATTTACTCAGCAAGTATGTGAGAAGGAAATGTTTGCTAGAAATAGAGAGAAATTTGTGATAAGTTGCTGCCCAAATTCATATATGGACATTCCTACACCTCTATACAGCATAAAGATGCATGTTTACAATGGGGTTGGTTCCATTATAAACATTCCCAAAGAATAAGTCTCTCTTTAAGGATCTAAAAAAAGTCCAATGAGTGTCCCAATTATCACTCACACAGTCTCTAGGTTCACCTTTCTGAACTACTTTTTTCCCCTCTCTTTTTAGTCTTTGTGATGCTGATGCTGACACTAATAACAACTAATAAAGTCCTTTAAGGTTTGCAAAGTGCTTAATGTATATCCTTTCACTTGATCCTCAGAACAATCTCGGCAGCCTGGTATCATTATTATCAAATAATGAAATGGAAGCTGAAAGAGGGTAATTGACTTACCCAGAGTCACAAAGCCAGTAAGTACCCCAGGCAGGATTGAACTCTGCTTTCATAAGACATCTATCTGGGGAGTACTAATAAATAGAGCACCGAAGTCAGATAGTGAGTTTAGATCTTACCTGAGGCACTGACTAGCTGTGTGACCCTGGACAAGACACTTGATTGCTGTCTAGCTTTCCATGCTCCTATTCTGAGTTATAGCAACTTGATGATTTTTTGGTGGATTAACTCAAAAACATTTGGGCACAAATGACTAAGCAACAGGGAATCAGTATCAAATAAGACCTTAAAATGGAGGTAGTAATAATACCTACCTCTCAAGATTGTTCTGAGCATCAAATGGGATATTTGCAAAGCACTTAGCATGATGTTTGGCTCGTGGTAGGGACTTAATAAAAGCTTGTTTCCTTCTCAACTCCAAGTCCAATAATCTGCCCACTAAGTCATTTAGCTGCCTTGATAGCCCTTAACTCACACAGAAGTTCCCAAAGTGAATGATACCAACACCTAGGGGAATCTGAAACAACCCAGGGTAAGGTGCTAGTAGCTTCGGGGCGGGGGGGGGGGGATTTGAATAAAAAGAAATAAGGAAAGAAGAGATGAAAATTTTGAGAACCTTTTGTACATGTTTCATCTGTTGTGTAACAGAGTTAAAGTCATAGTGATTACATTATTTTCCAAATAAACACATAAAATGCAATGGATATATATAACCAATCAGTGGTCAAGTCCAACAACAGGTCTTAACAACTAAGCATTGGTAGGTGAGCGTGTGGTGCGTTGTTGGGAAGTCCAGCATGCATTGGTAGGAATATGTGTGTGTAATGACTTGTTTACAATATGATACTATATGGTTACATGACACAATATTGCATTATCAAAATTTCAATGCAGGAAAAAACCCACAAATTTTCAATAAATTATTAAAGATACATCACTTTTTTAAAAAATGTATTTTGTATGTTTTTTGAAATGGTGCAAATTAAAAAAAATTAAAGGGTTAAAGAAAGTAGATTTCCATGGAGGTGCTGAGTAATTTTTTAAAGGGGGTGGTAGGCCAAATAAGTTTGGGAAGCTCTGTTATAAAGGATGGCTCTCTTGATGGGTCAGGGGGAAGATATTTGGAAATGAAAGCAATGTAAAAACAAAAAAAATCAATAGGATTTTTTTAAAAGAAAAAAGTAACTTAAAAAAAGGATCACAACTTAGCATGGTGGCACGTGCGTCTATTTTCATCTGTCAGTAAACGTGTATTAAACAACAATTATATGTCAGGTACTGTGCTGAACGCTGGGGCTACAGAGAAATGTAAAGTTAGCCCTTGCCCTTGAGAAGCTAAAAATCTAACAGGAGAGATATCAAGCAAACAAATAAGTACAAACAAAGCTATACACGATAGAAATAATCTATAAAGAAAAGGCACCAGAAAGATTGTAATTAAGATTAGAAAAGACTTCTTATAGAAGGAAGGCATTTAACTCAGACTTGAAGGAAGCCCCAAGAAGCCAAAAGGTGGAAAGAGGAGGGAGAGAATTCCAGACATGAGGGACAGTCAGAGAAAAGCTCTCAGCTGAGAGCTTGGGTAACTTGGTGGAGGAAGGGCAAGGACCAGTGTCACTGGATCAAAGAGCATGTGATGTTATGTAAGGTGTAAGAAGATTGGAAAGGTGTATGGTAAGATACGTTATGGAGGGCTTTGAACACCAAACACAGAATTTTGTATTTAATCCTGGAAGTGACAAAGAGCCACTAGGGTTTACTGAGTAGTGGAGTGGTTTGGTAAGTTATACTTTACATGGAACAGAAATCTATTTCTTCATAACTTGAACACGCTGTTCCTAGTTCGGTCTTCCGGAGCAAGCAAAACAAGATAAACCCCTCTCCATAACTTCTTTAGACTAAACAATCCAAGTTCCTTCAACTGACCCTTATGCAGCATAATCTCTAGAACCCTAACAAACTTGGATACTTTTCACCTGCTCAAGATCCTTCCTAAAACATGGCACACAGAACTGAATACAATGTTTTAGATGTGTTCTGAGTAGGGCAGACTGTAGTGGAACTAATATCCTCCCTTAATTTGGAAACTCTGCTTCTATTAACATAGCCTAAGAGCTCATAAGCTCTTTCTGGCTTCCATATCCCTCTCTTAACCATCTTTTCATTCATTCCCGTCCTATCTTTGATTCTGACTTTCTGGACTTTTCCACCACGCCTCAGCCTCAGTCTCTCCCTGGAACTTACATCAGCCCCTGGGATCTCCTCACCCTGGAACACTTATCCACCCCAGTGGCACCCAAGAACATCTTTCCAACTTGCCAGCCTCTTTCTTTTATTGGTAAGTTTCTCCTGGGGTCAATATTTTGGAGGAGGAACCAAGGGTGGTCAATTTTCATACCCCTCCTAGCTCTGCTTCTGGCTTTCTAGACTATATGAGCACTTTCTCTCCCCTCTCAACATGAGCTCTTTCTCTCCCCTTCCCTTCCCTTTTCAGCTCCTGTTTGAGAGTTGTCTTCCCTCAAATAGAATGTAAAGCCGGGATTGTCTTTGTTTTTGCTTATATTTGTATCCCCAGCACTCAACCATAATGCCTAACTCATAGTAAGTGCTTAATAAATGCTCATTGCTTGTCTGTTTGCTTGTCTGCCTTGAGCTTGGAATTCACAACAAAAAAAATTTTTTCCCCAAAATGAAAAAGTAAATATAGTGACTATTGTTCATATCTATTGAGCTGCCAATAGAGGGTAATTGACTCATTCTGCAATAATAATCTTTCTGATTAAGGCATTTTGAGACAGATGGTTTAATTGTTGAGTGCCTGAGAAGACTTCCATTATCTTTTTGATGCCCTTACCTAAGAATTTTCCTTCCTCAAAGTTAATGATTGTTCTGAAAAGGAACTTGTAAGCATATTGAAGGCTAAAGAAAGTTGTTTTCTTGTCTCTTAGTTGGCATTAGAACATTGTTCTACTTCTCTTGCTTGGACCCTACCTAGGACATTTACCACGGATGAACATATAGCTTCTTATTTTACGCTTATCTTATGATTTTATGCACCAGTACTCAGAGGATGATCAGACAGACTTCCACAGTTGCACCTGTCATGGAATCATCTAATTTTCCTGTACATGATTGAGATACCTTGTTTGAGGTATCCAAAACTACATTTTGTTCTGTTTAGTCAAATACTTTTAAAGACAAAGCTTGTTACCCTCTAGATCTTGCAGCTATGGGACTGGAAAGACAATGTTTTGCTGTATAAAATTGTCTACAAAAACCTGTCTATCCCCAAACACGTTTTCATCAAGGATACACTTGATATAGACCACTCCTATAAAGATTTCATTACGTGAAAATGTCTTCTCAGTTGTGAATGTTTGGTAGAAAACTCATTCTTGAGTTTTTACTTCTTTGAGATCACTTGAAAGTTCCTTGTGGATACCTTTAAAACTGTGTTAAACCAGTACAGATTCCTCAAATACGTATCTGGTCAGGAACAGCTACTCTTCCTGACATTGTTTTCTTAAGGCACTTAATAAATCTTTGTTGGTTGATTGATAGACATTCCTTCATACAATGCATAGGGTATTGAGGTGACAGAGTCCAAATGTAGCAATCCCATTATTCTCATCAAGAAAAATAGGTTGCAATAAAATTCTGGAAGATATGTTCCATTATCATGTCTACTGCTATTCCCCCAGTTCCATCTACATTTTAAATGTTCTCAGGGTAAACTGGCTTACAAGAAGACCAAGCCTGCCACAACATCATGTTTATCATTGCCTTTGGCCAAACAATGAAACCAACTCGGCCAACACTTTAATTTGCTTCCCCAGGAAGAATTTTCAAACTGTCCTTCAATTTAACAGTTTAGCAATTTAGCAGATATCTATATTTTTTATTTCATTCAAAATCTCCAACATGATGTGGTGCAGTTCTTTCATTAATTTGTCAAATCACTGGTCATTGGACAAAGACCATATTAAGAGTATCTGCAGTTGGATTAATGTTTAATTACATAATGTAAATCTGTGTTGTTTTAAAACATCATGATTCTTAGAGTCCACCCCTTTTTCTTCCCTTCTACTACCATCACTGCAGAAGCATAAAGGGTCTAAGGACTAAGAACTCTCATATAACTCTCACGGACCAGTCACTGTCTTTGAATAGCTTCCTAGAAATGAAGTCTGTTAAGTTGCAGAATTTGTCATTTCTTTTAGATTAGCACTGCATGAGAGTTCCAAAATCAAAATTAAAATAAGTTTGTTATTCTGCAGCCATTCCATCACAGCTTATCAAATTGTACCCTATCAGCCAATATGGAAATTACTCTCTTTGTTTCATAACACAGTCAAACAATAACAAGAAGAAACAAGGGAGGAAAATTCCCTTTAAAATATGATCTAGGTAAGATAACTAATAATGTTTATCTTCCTCTGGGCTATTGCGATGGTTAATAAGATAATGTTCACAAAGGACTTTGAAGGAGTAAAGGCATTGTATACCTAAAAACATTAACATTCTTACTGATGAGCTTTGGTCCTGACAGCTGTCTACTGCATTGTGCTTGTAGTCTACCTTTGATTATCCTATGAAAGGAAAGAAAGCATAATACTTAGGTGCAGATAATATTTCTGGACAGCAACTTAATGACTCAAGAAGCATTTATTAAGGGCCTACTATCCATATAGATTTGTTTTGTGAAGTTTGAATTCAGTCAAAGGGAAGCACTTGAGGACCTAGAGGGCCACATGTGGCCTCAAGGCTGCAGGTTCCCCACCATTGCATTAATGGTTCTATGATCTCAATGAGGTGGTATTCTTTCAGATGATGTGGATCATAACTTATCCATGCCTATTCATCCTGTAGGAATTTCATCCATGTCTTCCTGTATGTTTAACACAAGTTGTCTATCTAATATACTAGTGTATTTCTCATGTTTTCTTACCATCATGTGGATACCAGTAGAGCATGTGGACTCTCCATCAATTATCCTTACTTTTGCCATATGACCACCTAATCTCCTTTTTTTGTCATACATTTTTTGATGACATTTTGCTCATTGCTTCACCTGCATAATTTCTTTTTTATAACGTGTTTCAGCTTATTCACACCACCATATACCTCTCTATCATCTGTAGCCATATCATTCTAAGTGTACCCAATTTCATCTGATTGTGAAAGCTAAACAGTAACAGATCTGATTAGTACTAGGGTGGTAGATTAACTAGAAAAACTGGGTACTACCTACAGATTTGGAAAAAAAACAACCTTCCACAAAGCCCTACTCTAGATTCCTCGTTATGGTATGGAGGTAATCCTAGGTTCTTCAAAGCTATTCCAAGATTTAAAGGGAATTCAAATACAGTCCCAGAAGAAGACTGTGTATGTTTTACAAAGAACAAACAACTAAATACAGAGAGGCCTTTTAGAAGGAAGTTTAGCCATACAGTGTTCAATTCTTTGATCATAGCAAACCATGAAATAAAGACATAAAGAGTAGCCCTCAGTTCAGTGTGATCTGTTTTTGCAGTGAGGGTAACAGATTGGCAGAAAAGGGAGTAGAAGATAGTAAGGATCCCACAGTTTTAGTTCTCATAAAATACTAACTTAGATGTTACTACTCTAAATATGAAATCTGTGTCCAATTACCAATAAATTGGAGGAACTGAATCACACTAATTTTTACATTCTCACCAAAAGACAAAAGAAAGTTGCAGCTAAATGGAAGGTTTGGTCACAGGGAGGAAAGTGAGAGAGTGGGGAGGGAGAGAGAGTGACACAGAGACAGGGACAGAGAATTTATGGAGTTACTCTTACCATGTATCCAAAAGCCATAAGCATTTTTCATTGAACATTGGGTCATTTTGCCTTCCAATGCTTACAATAAGTGTCTGCAAAAAAAGACCATCATGAAAATAATTTCCTCTAATGCACCAATTTCTCTTGCAGAAGATGAAGAGGTAAAGAAATTCTCCAAATGATTCAATAGGACCCTGCAAATTAAATTTGTCCATTAATATTTAGTCACATCAGTACAAATGTGGGTGAAAATATGTTGGAAAACATGGTTTAGGAGTAAGAAATGGGAGAGACAAAGGCTATGAGAGATTATGTAGAAACCTCAGGCCTATACATCATGTATACTTTCATTGAGAAAATTATAAGGAGGCATTGGACATGATAAATATCACATAATATAAATAAAATGAAATTCAGTAAATATTAAGAGCCTACAACTCATTACTGATGTGGGAGTCATTACTGAATTAGCTATCTGTGTATAGCTAGATTGTCAACTTGTTAGAATGAAGATCAAAATTAACATAAAACTAGAAAAATAAAAATGGGAAACAGTTATGGCAAGCAATTAAAACAATTCCAATCTGACATGTTTGAACAAGTTATTGACATTGAAGAGTGGGAAATCAATGAAGAAAAGGACTTTGCTCTTGATTATAACAATTTCATAAAGAAGTTTAACCAATGTAAATCAATAACCATAACAAGGAACTTAGAAACTGACTCAACCAGGAAACTCTTGATCTCCATGCCAAGCAGAGAGATATGGCACTGAAGGGCAATATCAATTTAGAATACAAACTCCTTTGTAAAAACTTATGGTGAAGGATGGTAGAAGGTTATGAGAAGTATTACCTCATACAACAGAGAGAAGAAGAAAACTTGACAAGAGACCCAACTAAGCAGAGTCACCCCAAAATCAGTTAAGGATAAGAACAAAAAGAAAACAACAAACAAAAAAATGAACAGATCTGCAAATAGTTTCATAACAAACTTTTGACAGTCAAGGACTATGGAACTACCACATTCATATTCTAACATATTCCTAGGTGTGGTTCTTGAGGAAGTAGAAATAGCACTGAAGAAAACAAAGATGGGAAAAGCATCTTGTCTATACAGTCAACTATACATTCAACATTAAAATACATAATAAATACTTCTCACAAACTTTAAATGGAATACTTTGTCTCTGATGAGTCTACATCAAATATAAAGATAACAGTAACTATAGGCTACTTTCAAGCAATATTTGTTATCTTTTATTTATTCTTTAGATATTTTTCAGTATCTTTCCTGCAAGTCTTTCCTGTAATCTCTGTCCTCAAGAACAAAGATTGTATTGTTTTTCATCTCTTTATCCCCTCTAGCTCCCATGGTGTCTTGTATACAGTAAGTGCTTATTAAACATTCCTTGAATTGAATTGAACCCCTTAACTTTCGTTATTAGTAATATACTCTGGTCTTACTCTTGCCAGTGAATTTTTCCACATATATCAAAAGCAACAT
>NW_020954720.1:9396807-9402479 GCF_900497805.2 Vombatus ursinus
AGGAAGGAAGGAAGGAAGGAAGGAAGGAAGGAAGGAAGGAGATAAAGTTAAGCCTAAGATGTTAGTGGATCTTTACCTGGGTCATGACGAAAATGTAGAAGTAATTCTAGACCACACAAATACAATCTCTCTCTTTTTTGCTGGAGCCAACTCATTCAGGCAAGCAAGGCAATTAGTAAATTTTTAGTCAGTATTTGTACCTGGGGAATTGGCAAACAATGCAAATCAGGGCTTGATGTATTGTTTTGTTGATTTCTAGACTTGAGAAAGTGAAGGAGAAAAATGTTAATACAAATTAAACTTAAAACTTTTAAGTATATCCGGCTTATTTTTTTCCCCAGAGAATCTGTTGTTAAACATTTACCAGCACACTCCTGAATCTAGTTCCCCCTATCTTGCCACGTCTGTAAGTATAGCAACCATTCACTCACAAGGTTGACCCTACTACCAATCAGCTCAGGAGCTTAAATTTGTTCCGTTTTTCTGTCCTGGGCCTACTTACTCCTCCTTAGATAGCCTGGTGGCCCTCTGCTCCTGGGGCTTACCTTATTGGTGCCAAATTTAGTGTAGACATACAATTCACTTTAGCCCTATTGAGGCCTAGAACTTTCAAATGCAATAGATCCACTAGCCTCAGCATTCCCAGTGTTAGGGGTTATAAGCATGCACTACCATACCTGGCCACACAAATGCAGTCTCCAGGAAGCCAGAGTTGGTGGCATTAGCTAGTTCATTGCATTTAACAATACATTCAAATGCCCCTCACTGAAAACACTTAAATGAATTCTTCTGCCCATTTTGGTTTGGGTTACTGGCAATCTCTCAGGATATTAAATTTTATGCGGCAGTCTTGACAAAAATGAGATACAACTGATTGGTCTGTTAAGTGGCCCTTCTAACAATGAGTTTTGGTAAGTCACAGACAGAAAGAGGACAGGAGAAGATTCAGATGGCCCCTCTGTTCTCATTATTGCTGCTGCTCTTGCTTTTTCTATAAATGACTTGACTGAACTGCCCCTAGGAGATTAGTGAGAAATACTGATCTTACTCATTTCTGGTAATGGAGTAAACACAGCTATGCCCTTTCCCATAACACCTGATCACTCCAGTCATTCAAAATAAGCATTTATTATATGCTTAATATGTGCTAAGCCAAGCACTGGAGATGAAAAGAAAGGCCCTGACTTCAAGGAGCTCACATTCTAGTATATGTATTGACAAGATGAACACAAGAGATCACATTCTCAAAAGGGAAAACATATATACGTATGTATGTATGTGTATATGTGTATGCGTATATCCCATGGCTCAGAGGGCCAATTGTATGAGACTCTCTCCTCATTGAGAAGACAGTCAATGCCTTGTCCCTTTGTGAGGAGTGGACAGAGTTAGTGAGAGCTAGAGAAAAGAGAGATTGAACTCTTTTGGCTTCCAGAATTAAGAGAGAAAATGCATCATTCCAACCTCTCTTCAGGTCCCTGAAGGGAGAGGTTAGAAAGAAACTGACATATAGAGGAGTTGGCGATCTCTACCATGTCTCTATCCTCAGCTTGTTACGCTAAAGACTTCAGGGATTGGGACTCTCTCTCCTGGTTGAGCTGAGTTATCTCACTCCCAATGGGAGAGTTCATTTACTCCATATACTACTACATACATATTCACTTGGGTACACATTCTCTCATTTCTGTTCTGCTATCAACTTGGATAAATCATTTGCTACTTGCAATGTGTGTTCATTGTAAAACTTGAATCTGGTAGGAAGGTAGTCAAACGTTGGTTATATAGCTTGGGGCATTCCTTTCCAATTATAGAATAATGATCAGGCACATGGATTTAACCTAAAAATTACTTCCTCTAGACTAGCAATACTTAAGGCAGCAGGTAGATATAATTCTAGTTTGTTGTCCCTTCTCTCTAAGGAGAGCCAAACTGGTCCCAATCTCCTGCTTTCACTCTTTGTGGGAATCAAAGTCTTTCTTGGAGAGGGGTGAAGGGAGAAATTGTTAGCAATATCTATTCTTGTCTCCTTGTGAGCCACATCTTGACTGACCCAAGTGGGCACCTGTAACCTACAAAGGCAAAAACAAACAAACCAAAAAAACACCCCATATACCACTCCTGACACAACTGCGTACATTCAAAATACATATAGGCTAGATTGAAGTTGATGTCAGAGGGAAAAGAATGGCAAAAGGAGTGACTGGGAAAGCCTGTCATATTAGGTGGTGGGATTCAAGCTGAACCTTGAAGGAAATTAGGAAGCTCTACCATGTAGATGAGGAGGAGAACCTTCTAGACATGGAGGATAACCAGTGCAAATACCCTGAGGCAAGAGATGAAGTATCACAGGTAAGGAACACCAAATAGTCTGGTGAAGCTGAGCCATAGAGCACATGATTAGCAGTGAAGTATGACTGGAATGGTAGAAAGGGGTCAGGTTTTCAAAGGCTTTAAAAGCTGGATATAGCACTTGATATTTGACCCTATAGTTAATAGAAAGCCACTGGAGTTCATTGAGCAGAGAGATGAAATACTCAGATCTGTGCTTTAGGAAAATAACTTTTCCAAATGAATGAAGGTTGGATTGGAGTGGGGAGACTTGAAACAAGAAGAGCAATTTGAAGACTATTGCAATAGTCTAAGTGAGAGATAATGCTGGTCTGTTCTAAGGCATTCATTGTATGAGTGAAAAGAAGGGGATATATACAAGTGCCGTTATGAAGGTAGAAACAAAAAGTTTTGACCGACCTCACATTGAATATGTATGGTGAGTTCAATTAAGGAATTAAGAATGACACTAAGGTTACAAGCCTGGGTGACTTGAGAGGATAGTTGTACCCTTTATGGTTCTAAGAAAGGTAGGAAGAGGGGTTAGGGAAGAAAGATAATAAGTTCCATTTTGGACGTGTTGATTTTGAGATGTCTGTAGACAAAAGTCAGCAAACTATGATCTGTGGGTCAAATCCTGGCCTCCACCTGTTTTTGAACAGTCAGAGAACTAAGAATGATTCTTACTTTTTTAAATAGAGTAAAGTTTTATTTACAAATGTGAAAACCCTTCTTAACTCACAGTCATATGAAAACAGTGCGCCAAATTTGGTCAACAGGATATAATTTGCCAAACCCTGCTATAGTACATCCAATTCAAGATGTCCCAAAGATATTTAGTAAAGAGGGACTGGAGCTCAGAATAGAATTTGGGACTAAATATATAAACCACCTGCAAAAAGTGATAACTGAAACTATTGAAGCTAATGAGAACACCGAGTAAGATAGTTTGGGCAGAGAAGAAAAGAGGGCCCATGCCAGAGCCTTGGGGGATACCAGTGATTATTTAGCATGACCAGGAAGAAGATTCACCAAAAGAAAATGAAAAGGAACAGTGTGATGGGTAGGAGGAGAACTAAGAGAAAATAGTTATGAAAATCTAGAAAGGAAAGAACATAGAGAGGGAAGTAGTGATCAGCAATGTCAAGGATGCAGAACAGTCAAGAAGGATGAGGATTTTTTTAAAAGGTCATTAGATCTGGCAATTAAGAGATTATTGGCAACTCTGGAGAGGGTAGTTTATGTTTAATGCTGAGACTGGAAATCAAGTTGTCAAGGGTCTAGAAGTGAGAGGACAGAAGTGGAGGCAGCAATTGTAGACTGCTTTCTCAAGAAGTTTAGCCAAGAAAAGGAGAAATATCAGACATTAGCTAGCAGGGACAGATGGATAAAGTAAGTGTTTTTTAAGAATGGGGCTGGGCAGGGTAAATGGTCATGTGTGTAGGCATTAAGAAAGTAGTCAATAGTTGGTGAAAGACTGAAGATTAGTGAGAGAATGGGGATGATGGCAGACATAACTGTTGGTGAACACAGGATGGGATGGGATGGAGGTGCATGTGGATGAGTTGGCCTTGGCATGAAGGGCCTCTTCATCATGTGAGACAGGACTGAAAGAGGGCACAGCAGAGAAAGGCATGTGAGTGATATGAGATGAGAAAAAGGAGAGGAAGGGGAGATCTCAGTGAATGGCCTCAAGCTTTTCAATCTTATTGGGCTCTGCTACTTTCAAGATTTGTAGAGAAAGTAAAGTTTCCATTTCATCTCCTGATGTAACTGTTTTGTCTTTCATTATACTATCAATGGGCAGGCTTTCTATTACTCATTTGATCTAACTGGTATTTTTATGGTGTGAAACTGCTTGTGACCATATAAGGAACCAAATATTTTTCATATCCTCCTTTAGATGTTTTCACTTCTGATTTCTTTACTTAAACTTCTGTAGGAAAAATTTTGAAAGATATGAATTTTTTATTTTGTTCTTTATGCTGCTTTCACTTCTTATATCATTAACCTTTTGACTTTTGCTTTCAATTACTGATATACTTTTGTTTTCTAGATTCCTTTCTACATATTTCTTTTTTATTGCCTTTCACTAGGCAATATACTGCTCAAGCTTTCTACTACTTGTATTAACTAAATAATGATGTAATCTCTGTTTCCCAAAAGTCATTTCAGCCATGATGGTGTCTGACTCCTATCCTTAGGGTATTCATTGATAGTTCCCTCTTTCCTCTTATAGCTCTTATTTACCATGGCAACAATTATCATATATACGGACTGTGTGATAATCTTGGAGAATGTTTATATTTTTTGTCAAATACTGTGGGAAAATATATTTATTAATGACAGTTATATTAGTTCTTCAAAATTATTTTATTTCAGTATGATAGTTTGATTTATGGCATTCAACTCAAAAAGAGCTTTCAGGAATTCCAGTCTAAGTAACCCCATCTCCTTCTCAAAAATCTTTTGAAATATCAATGGTATTTTTGTCAGATGTTTTGTTTACTGATTTTAATTTGTGGAGTTTACATCAAATGAGGATTTTCAATCACCTCAGGGTCTTCAACTTTTCCTTCATCAGATTTCATCCCTAATTTCATCTCTTATTTTTATTTTCGGCTTTAGGATAACTGTGTTGTTATTGTTTCTTGTTTGTTTTATTGCCCTGAATTGGTCAGCAATGCATTATTGTGTTACTTAGGATTGAAAGTAACTGTTGACAAAAAACAATATTAAACTCTTGACTATAACTGCTATGATAGGCACTTGACTTTGTTATAATATCACGAGGGAACATAATACAAATATTTATATCTTCATTCCATTTCAAATACACTTGTTTGCCTGACTGACTTGGTGATCAGCACCATCTGCACTCTTGCTTTTCTATTAAATGAGACATCTGTATTTCAAATTTGTTCCAATGTATCTTATATTATCATGGTCCCAGAACACACACAAAAAAGAGTCACTCAATCAGCTTTCCACAATGTCAAACTGATCATCATGACAGTCTCACATAGGGACACTATGCCATCCCATCCATTTCTTAGATTCGTAGTAGTTTCACCACATTGACTGGGACAGAATCTCAGGGTTCCTGCCAAACCTTCATAACTGTCATGGTGGTCATAAGGTATCCATAATTCCTGTTGTATATCATCCTGGGCAACATTCCCCTACTTTATCATTGGTCTTCCCTCACAATATGGACAATTGGTTGGTCATTATCATGATTGTTATCCCATTATCACCTTTTTCAGTAGTGCTTAGATAAAAAGAATGCAGGGACAAGTCACTATGCCTACTATCATTCTTTTGTAGTCAATATTCTATGGACT
>NW_020954720.1:9402505-9428618 GCF_900497805.2 Vombatus ursinus
TGTGTGTGTGTGTGTGTGTGTGTGTGTGTGTGTACGTGTGTAGTTTAATAAAAATATTAGAATGTAGGGGCAGCTAGGTGGCACAGTGGATAGAGCACCAGCCCCTGGATTCAGAAGGACCTGAGTTCAAATCCCACCTTAGATACATAACACTTACTAGCTGTATGACCCTGGGCAAGTCACTTAACCCCATTGCCTAGCCGAAAAAAATTTTTTTAAATTAGAATGTAACCTCATTCTCTATAGGCTCACTGAAAGCAACTTCAGTACAATTCTAGAAACAGACAGGATGAAAGAATTGGTACATACCTCATCCTATTCTCAAGTTCTTTTGATCTGCTTTTGACTTGTGCTTTGAAAGTTTTTCATTCCATGTAGCTTGGAGATAATGATTATTTGTGATGTGACACTTATTTTAAAAAGTTGTTCTTATGTTTTTATAAATCAATGATATGCCTGTGATTGTGAAGAATAATTTAGCTCATGATTAATGGTTGATTTCCAGTACAGTTTACTGAATTACTTAGGATATTTTGTGGTCTGTATTTGTAGTATAGTTAGCTTTCATCTGTTAGTTCATGAAAGATAGTGAGTTTCTACTGCTTGTATCAACTTGTATCAACAACGATGTAATCTCTTTTTTCCCAAAAGTCATTTCAGGTGTTTGTTAAGTGTGAAATTTTTGCAGCCTTTAGCCATGAACTTTCTCTACCATTTTCTTGTATAATCTACATTGAATACTAAGTCTGGGCTCCTTAAGGAAAACCCTTCAGAAGTTTCTGGTGGAAATGGCCTGATTCTGAAGAGTCACAACAAGCCACATCTTTCCTACAAACAAATCTGTATGAGTCATTTTTTGCACATTTCTTTGCTGACATATTGTTAGTTGAGTTCCAAGATATCACCATGGAGGGACTTTTGATTCTACTCTTTGGTATCAGCCATCAAGCTCCATCTCAAGGCAGGGTCCTTTGGTTATTATATTCCATAAATCTAATGGTAAGTCCCTGTTTTCAGCCTTTATTATTGCTCCATGAAGTAATACCTGCTTATTATTATGATGGTACTTTTTATGATTATTATTATTTTGAATTTTGGAATCATGATCATGACTCTAAGCAAGAAGCAAGAGAATGCTATCTCATATGCTTAAAGCCCTATGGATGATTGCTCCAGAAAAATTACTTTCTATACAAAACTCCCTTGGAAGCTGTGAATAGTATATTGTCCTATAACGAGTATTAATAGGTTTAAATAATTTTAAGAGGTTGGTTTTAAAAAAATATATTTTAAATAAGATTCCTTGGAGAATTCTGTGCCTTGAGCTTGGTAGCAATTCAATAAATGTTTGTTGAATTGAGTTGAATTGAATTCCTTAATGGCAAGTTTAAGTGAAAATAAAAGTTCAAAAAAAGTTCAGGGCCCCTTGAAGGACTTTTTAATGTTGGAACATTCAGTGTTAAGGGTTATTGTTTTGTTTCATCTGTTATAGATTAACCCGAATTTGGTAAGAGGTACACCTTTCGAAAGCTGCTGTTTATGCTTCCTAATTGTAACAAATAAGTAGTACTTTAAACATTTCCTGAAGTAATAACTGTATTTCAACAACATGAGTTTTAGCCCATTTAGAAATATTATCATACAATTAGTAGTCAGCAAACTATGAAGTACAGGTGTGCCTCACTTTGAGAAAATGTCACATAACAGATTTGCAGATTAGAAAGCCAGTAGAAAAGAATTCACCTCAAGATGCCTTCAAAAACTGAATTCAATCATTCTATATAGAATTTAAATCCTGACACAATTTTGCAAAATGTAACTACATAAAATATGTATGTTACATATGCAATTGACTTTTAGTGAAGTGTAAACTACTACATAATTATGTTTAAAAACTAACTTTTGTTTGTGTTTTTAAATGTTCAGATTTTTTTAAAGTACCCTTTAAAAAAAGTCATTTATGGAAGTAACATTTACATAACTTGTAGTGACTTGTAAACTGCTGAAGCCATAGATACTAATAAAGAAACTCAAATTTATCTGTTGGGATAAATGAATAAATAATAAAAATAGCTCAAATTATTATAATGTTTACAAAGCTCTTTGCAATAACTTTGGAAGAAGGGTAATATATTATTATTCCTATTTTTCTCTGAAGAAATTGAGAATTAGAAAAGTTAAGCCAACTGTTGCAATGGATAGAGCACTAGACTTGGAGTTAGGAAGTTCAAATACAGCCTCAGATACTGAAGAACTGTGTGAGCCTGGGTAAGTCACTTAATCCCTGTTTGCTTCAGTTTCTTTATCTGTAAAATAAAGACAACAATAGCACCTCCCTCCCAGGGTTTTTGTGAGGATAAATGAAATAATAAAAGCATTTAGCCCGGTCCCTGGCACATAGTAAGTGCTATACAAATGTTAGCTATTATTAGTAGTAGCAGTACTGCCTGCCTCAGTTTCCTCATTTGTAAAATGAAAATAATATTAGTATCTACCTATTGGGGTTGCTACGAGGATAAAATGAGATAGTACTTATGAAGCACTTTGCAAAGCTTAAAGTGCTACATAATATTAACTATAATTATTATTTACCCCAAATGCTATTTGACTTTTAAATTGCAGAACAAGGATAAATTCCAGGTCTTCTAATACCAAGTCTATTGTTTTTTCCACTCTAACAGATTGACTGTGGTTACCAGGATTGCTGTAAGAATCAAAAGAGATAATGTACTTAAAGTGGCTTTTAAACTGCAAAGTGCTATATAAATATAAACTATTGTTATCATTATTATTCATTACTAAGCTCTTCCTGATTGGAATTAGAATTTTTTTTTTATTTTTGCTCTTTCAGTTAGCCAAAGAGAATGAAGAACCTTAGAGCAGAACCAAGTCAGATAGCAGAAGGAAGGATGTTTCCTCTGTACAAAAAGCAAATAGAGGACAGTCAGGATAAGCTTGGAGTGAGTACTGAGAGAGAAATGACATTGTTTGAGGCAGTTAGGTGTGGTGAAGGGAACTCAGGACCTGAAGTCAGGAAGAACAAGTTCAAATACAACCTCACATACTTACTAGTTGTATAACCCCAACCAAGTCACTTAACCTCTTTCTGCTTCAGTTTTCCCTTCTGTAAAATAATAATAACATCTACCTTCTAGTGTTGTTGTGTGGATAAAATGAGATAAATCTATAAAGTACTTTACCAACCTTAAAACACTAGCTATTATTAAACAAGTAATTAATTTAACCTCTCTGACAGTCTAAAAGCAGATGTTACTTTTTTAAAGTCAATGCCTGTAGTGAGGAACTGCCTGCCTCAGAAACCTTGTTGCAAAAAGCATCAGAATGAGTATAGGCTGTAGGATTTTGAACAGAAATGGATTCAATGTAGGTGACAGGTGTCTGGTTCACCTACTGAGTAAAATGAATGAGCTTTGTGATGGCCTGTGGCCACTCAGAGGCCTTTCCCCTTATTTCCATATTAACAGCAGTCTTCTAGACGGTTGAGGTTGTAAAAAATTGACCTTTGGGTAAAAGGGCATTAATGTGTTTTTTAAACTTTTTCAAGAGACTAGAGAGAGTCCATTAGACTGTTGACTGTGAAAACTGCCTAGAGTCATGGGAATTTATTTCCTAGTAAATTTTGTGAACATACTTTTCTTCTTATTTCTGGTCAAGAAAACCAGTATTAAACTATGATTGATGGAGGGAAAGGTAAGAAACAGTTATTTAGTGCCCACTACGTGCCAGGCACAGTCTTACATGTTTTAAAAATATCTAACCTGAACCTTGCTTCTAACCAAACCCTATAGTTCTTTAAGATTTGCATTTTGAATCTACCAAAGTCCTATTCGAAAATGTTTCCATGGCATAGAGAGGAACCTTTTGTCATTGTTGTTATTTTATTTTATTTTATTTACATATTCATTCATTCATTCATTCATTCATTCATTCATTCATTTATATTACCATGGCAAGTCTTATGTTTCTCTCTCTGGTGATTCTCACCAAACTGAAAAAGACTTTGAGTTTCTTTGTTTGTTTGTTTTAATAATATTTTTTTCACCTGTTACGTGGAAAGAAAAATTTTAACATTCATTTTTTTAAAATTCTGAGTTCCAAATTTTCTTTCTCCCTTCTTCACCTCTCTCGTCCCTGAGACAGTAAGCAATTTCATATAGGTTATATATGTTCAATCATACAAAACATATTACCTTATTAGTCATGTGGTAAAAGAAGACACAGACTCAAAGGAAAAAAAAAACATGAAAAAATACAGAAAGTGAAAAATAGTATGCTTCAATCTTCATTCAGACTATCAGTTCTTTTTCTGGATGTGGATAACACTTTTCATCATGAGTTCTTTTGGAATTTTCTTACATATTGCTGAGAATAGCTAAGTTGTTCACAGTTGATCATCATACAGTACTGTTGTTAACTGTGTACAATGTTCTCTTTGTTCTGCTCATTTCACTTTGTATCAGTTCATACATGTCTTTCCTGGTTTTTCTGAAATCTGCTTGCTCATCATTTCTTATAGTACAATATTATTCCATTACAATCATATACCACAAGTTGTTCAGCCATTCCCCAATTGATGGGCAGCCCCTCAATTTCCAATTTGTTGCCACTGCAAAAGGAGCTGCTATAAGGGGCAGCTAGGTGGGACAGTGGATAGAGCTCAGGCTTTGGAGTCAGGAGGACCTGAGTTCAAATCCAGCCTCAGACACTTGATACTTACTAGTTATGTGACCCTGGGCAAGTCACTTAACCCCAATTGCCTAAGCAACAACAAAAAAAAAGAGCTGCTATAAGTATTTTTATATAAATAGGTCCTTTCCCCCCTTTTTTATCTCTTTGGAATACAGATCTAGTAGCGGCATTGCTGGGTCAAATGGTGTGCTCAATTTTATTTAAAAAAAAAAAAAGGTTTTAAGTTTGGGTCTGGTTGTCTGTCACCTAAAAATCAAGACTAAAAAAATTCAGAGAAGCTTATAACTAGGTATCACCAAGCGACGAATTGTTTCAGTCACAACTTATTGTAGAAGGTTTAAGATCTTTATTGGTGGAGAAAATACCCACACAATTGAAATTGCTGATACTTTTAAGTACTGTATCTTGGGCTAAGTTTGTAATGCAATCATACTAACTAGTTACTTTCACCCCAAACAATTATAATAGTAGCAAGAAATGATAGCTGATAGCATAGTGAGGAAACAAGAAAATATAAAAGGCAACCAGAATAATAACAAAAGTATAATAATTTGGGACTTTTTAGTATAGGAGTAAAGAATGAGATCTGTGTGGACGTCAAACAAGGCTATCTGAGTAGCCTCTGAAAGCATTACTGTATGATATCATAAAGTGTATAAACTAATGTTGCATCTCCCACCACCATGCATTTGTACAGGCTGTTTCACCATTCCTGGAATGTTCTCCCACCTTACTTCCACCTCTTAAAGCCCCTATCTCCCCTCAAAACTTTGCTGAAGTGCTACCTCCCTCAAGAGACCTTTCTAGATCATCCCAACTGTTAATGCCCACTCCCAATCGTTATTTTCTTATTTTGTCCTCTTATATTACGTTCTCTGTGAATGTGTTGTATTATCCCAGGAGAATGTAGCTTCCTTGAGAACAGGGGTGTATAAAAAATTTTTAGTAGGGTCTTTATTAAATAAATTTTAAAAAAAGATTTCAATGCTACAAAAGGTGAGCTTCGAGCAATCTGAAAAATTCTCTTATGTGAGACAACTTCATTTCTAATGTGATCTCATAAATAAGCAAATTTACATTATATTAAAAGTATTTGCTTCTGATAGAATGTAAGCTTATTGAGGGAAGGGACTGTTTCAGTTTTGTCTTTGTATCTCCTACAACTAGCATAATGTTTGGCATATAGCAGGCACTTTATAAATGCTTGCTGAGTGATGGATTCCTCACTCCTTAGGTAGTATAACCCTCCTTAGGACAGATTACAATGATACAGAAACTAGGTCAATGTAATGCAGTTTTAAACCTAACACACACAGGCCTAAAAGCACTAAAATCATAATAAATTCTTATTCATAAAAAATTATTAGACATTTAATTGTGTATGGTACTCCACTAGATAATATACAGAGATAATTTATTGTGATGGTTTGGTTCTGTGTGATTCATTAAGTACCCAAGTCATATCCCAGTACCTGGCACTGTGTGCAAAGCACATAGTAAATGCTTAATAACTGTATGTTGAACTGATCTGAATTGAATTTGGCTCAACCCCCATTCATAGTTCTTAGGAAATCTTTATTCTATACAGCCTCGAAAACAGGCACCAGTTTCCCTCTTGACAACATATAATAAACATTTATGCAAAGTTTTAACTGAAGAACCAATGAAGAGGTAATTCCTAGCCCCAAAGGACCCACATCAAAAAGTTTCCCATTATCACTTACAAACTCCAGTAGGAGAATTGCTTTAGCTGAAGTTCCCCACAGATCTCATGATCCTCTGATGTTCACTGCTGCTTTCCATTGGTTCTTCCTTCATGGTGTTCCTGCCATAGCTCCCAAGAGTTTCCACGCATACAGAAAATAAGTCCAAAGCAGGATTTTAGTAATGCAATCCAATGTCATGAGTGTCTCCATCACAAACTCTATTTTCTTTCGATTAGAGTCAGTAAAACTCCAATATCCTTTGAATATTTTGGCAGCAAAATTTTAACCCAAAGCACCAGAAGCTTTTCAGTGGCTGCTGATGCACCTTAAGTGTTGTCCCAATCCCTTCTCCATGAACACTTGAGTAGGATTATTCCAATCACCTTAAAAGGGTTGAGGGAGGAGAAATCCTAGCATAGGCTATGAAAAGAAAAATTAAAACAAGGTAATGGAGTAGGACTTATGACCCTTACCCTCTGGAAGCTTGCAATCAGATTCATTTGATTTACAAAGCACTAAGAAGAAATAATTTTCCATTAATGACCTGCCTAAAATGGCAAAAATTAAAATTTGGAATACAAAGGAAAATAATTCCTTGGCTTCTGCAGTTGCAAAGTTTTTTTTTATTATTTCATTGTTTAATATATGTTTTACTAATTCTTATATGTCTCTGTCACTTGTATTTGCTGCTCCATTACTAATACATTTTTAGGTCTCCAAAATTTTTAACCTTTAATCTTCACAATTTCCAGTGGATTTCAATAATCCCTTTCATTTACCTGGTATCTAGAATGAGATCTTCCATCAAAAACTTTTTCAAAGAGTCCACACTCCTGGTTACCTATGGCCAACTGATCTTCCTTTTAGAGATAATCAGTAAGGCCTGTGTAAATACCCTGTGCAATATTCATTTTACAGGGGAGGGAAAGTCTACATATTCAGAGAAACAGGAGAATAGTAGATTTTAAGAAGCCACAGTCTCTTGAGGAATGTAAGAATTTATATCTAATATCTTTTTTTTCTGAATATGGAATTAATTTGGTTCCCATGCCTTCCTCCCACTCCCATTGTTTTATCCTTTCTCTTTCAGAGCAAAGACTTTCATTTTTTTTCTTTCTATCTTCAGTACTTAGCACAGTGCTGGGCATGCAAAAGATTCTTAATAAATGCCAGTTGATTGATTGATTGATTTTACACTTCTGGAGATTGCAAGGAAGCAAAAATTTCAAACCATTTGGGGTCTTCTCCATGAGTAATTCAGTCAGATAGCTTTTATTGAGCTGAGAATCAGAGTGAGAGAAGCCCAAAGACATAGAAAACATGGTCCCTACCCATGAGCTACTTACAGATCACATAAGTCCAGGAGATATTCCCCAACCAAGTTTGTACACCTAAGAAGGTCTCAGTAGTTTCATGTGTAAAACTGAGGAACAGAGCTAGAAGAGACCTTAGAAGTCAATCCAGTCCAACCCTAAACCCTCATTTTACAGATGAGAAAACTAATGCCCAGAAAGTTATAGAATTTGCCGAAAGTCACACAAGTATTAAGCCATAAAACCAAGACTCTATTATTGCATTTTCAGTACTCTTTTGCCATCACCATGTTGTCTCTGTTTACTTTCAGCACTAAATCTTCTGATCCTAATTTCTAGCTTTTCTAACAGCCATGCAAATTTCTGAATCCCTGGTAGAAACGAGGCTATGAGCTGCACGCAGTTGTTATAGCTCATTTCATTGGCTTAATTATTCTATTACCAAATATTGAGAGGTAGTATTTTAGACTGAATACAATTTAAATTCTTGGGGGTGGTGTTCAATGACGCAAAAATACAAGCTCATTCCCAACGACATAGCAACCAGAGAAGCTACATTCATTCCACGCTATCCACTTTTAAAAAGCAAAAACAAATCAAAAGAACCTTTGAGGGGAATCTTGCATCAGGTTTGCACAATTATAGCATCCTCGGGTGTTTCTTGGTATTAATTATATCAATCACGTTATAAAAAGATTTTGAGGTAAGGCTTTGCACATTCCATTCACGCACTGCAGTGATTAATTCCTATTGCTGCTCAGTCACTTGTTACTTTATTTTTAGGAGCAAATTTATAGCAAGCTCCTGGATCACATGTACAATGGTATTTGAAATATCTGCAGCTGCTTACATAGCAGAAGTTCCAAGCTACATTCCTGTTGTGAATCATAGGTTTCTGAGGACAGTGCCACAAGCATGGGGGGGTTTAGGGGGGGAAGGGTGGCGGGTTGAGGGAAAGAGGCTTCTACTTATGGCTGTACTGAAAAACACCTTTAGAAGATTGGTAATGTCCTCTAATTGGGACCTATTAAACTTGGGTTACCTTGTTGCTAGCTTGGTAGCTAGCTACTGGCAATGTCTGGTACAATGAAGGATACTTATTATCTCAACATTCATAACATTTTTAAAAAAAAATTCAGTGGGTCTAAGCTGATCTCAAAGATCTCTTCCAGTATGAAAATTCTGAGACTATGTGTTTCCCACTGTATATCTTCATATTCATCCTTTCCAAATATGCCAAGACTCAGTCTGTTCAGCGACCATACCCTATTTCTTAATCATTTGGCCCCAAGAGCCACTGTCTTATCACACCCAGACATTTTGGAGTTGCTATCTTAGAATACGAGTGCAGGCAATTGGACTCAGGTGGTGTTATTGGCCAATTTCTCAGTTAAAGGGAAAGGCATTTTGAAGGAACAGGTGCATTGGGTCTGTTCCAGTAATGTCAAAGAGGACACTTTAAATACCTTTAAAAAATATCATGATCTTTAGAATAAGGACCTCAAGCTAAGACAGAATCTATCTCAAGGAGAAAGGGGAAAGTGTCTTCAGCAACAGGCTGGCTAAAATAGCAAGGAAGGCATGAATCTAGTTTCACCAAGAATAAATCAGTCAGTCAAACCAATCAATAACATTTATTGAGTGTCCATTTTGTGCAGAGAAAATGTAAGAAACAGTCCCTGCCCTCAGGGAAGTGTTGATTTGACTAGGAAAACAGAATACAGCAAAATTTACTAGAAAATACATATAGGGAAACAAATGACCATTGTACATATGGATTATATAAGTGCTGAGGAAATATGAAATTGAGAAATCCTAAGAATCAGGAGTGGTCAATCATGGAAGACTTCCTAGAGAAAGTTACTATTATAGGAAGTATTGAAAGCAAAGCAGAGACAGTAAGGTGGGAGGGGGAAGGAAGTATATTCCAAATAAGAGGAACAGCTCTGTAACTTTGGGCAAGTTACTTCACCACCACCTCCAGGCCTCAGTTTTCTCACCTGCAAAATGAGGGAGTTGGATTAAATGACTTCTTAGTTCCTTTCTGGTTCTAAATCCTTTAAGCCTATGTACAGAGGCACAAAGTGGGAATGAGCAGTGCTTTTCATAAGAATAGAAGAAAAGCCTCATTGGGTAGATGTAGTACTGTCTGATTATTTCTTTAGAATAATATGTTGTCATTGGAAGCATAATTGTTTCTTCAACTCCATTAGCTAAATTGTCCATTTCATTACAAGCTGGAGGAGTAATAAAGCTTTTGTCTTTGCTCTACCCTTGGAGGAAAAAGGAGATCAGAGGACATAGAAGAGATGATGCTCCAAAATTGAAAAACAGAGTCTTGGGACAAGTTTTCCAAGAAAAGGAGTGAAGCAAGGGAGAAGAAGGAGGCATTAACATAGCCTCTAAGTTATACCAGGCAAAGAAATGTGTGATGAGTCATTATATTGGAGTCCAAAATTGTACTTAGAAATACTCATATTAGAAAGGAATATGGTAAGTGTGAACAGGCCAAAACATTTTACCAATTAATAATTACATAGGAAATATAATGTAAAAGGGACATTAGAGAATAGTAGGACCAGAAGGAAAAAAAAAACAGATGGGTCAATCATATAAGGGAGAACCTATGTGCTCCACTGATAACCACTCAATACAGAGAATAGGAATATCCCCAATTTATTATGTTGACTTCTGGTGGTAGATTTATGGGAAGACATAGATAAGAGTTACTCAAGACAGGGATAGATAGGCTGAGATCTACAACTTTGAAAGAAGTTCCCATATGTGAAAGGAACAATATTGACCAAGATGTCCATCTTCTCCTCCCCTGCCAGCATGGGTTAGGAAAAAGTGACAAGGCCAGGATTTGATGATTAGTGGACCAAGGCTCAAACTGTGTTGCCCTTGATGCAGCTTCCTGGTGCCCTCTAGCTACTTTGACATGGCTTCTTCATCACCCAGGAGCATAAAAGATCCCTCTGACATGGAGTCTGGGCCATCAAATTCAGTAGTTAACACATTGTGCCCTGGCTGAATTGATGCATTTCCATATGGACATCAGAAGGCCATTTATAGCAGCTTAGTATTACTGTATCCTTGTTGCCTATCCTTGCTATGTTATAGGTAACATTCCTTTTCTTAACTGTGTGCCTCATTTCGTCACCAAACCTGAACTAATATAATAGAGTACAGGTGTCAGGCCCAACCCAAGTACCTTATCAATGAGATCAGAATTCTATTCCAACATTGGAATATATATGTCACATTTTAAGGTTTACAAAACACCTCCACATAGATTGTCTTATTTGATACTGATTCCCTGTTGCTTGGTCATTTGTGTCCAAATGCTTTGGGGTTAATCCACTGAAAAATCTTCAAGTTGCTATAACTCAGAATAGGAGCATGGGAAGTTAGACCCAAGTACTATTGTTGACCAACTTCTCAGTTAAAGAAAAAGGCACTAACTGTAAAGGTGAATTATATTTCCTTAAATGACATCATTTTATGGCTGCCAAGTGTGTAATGAAAGCATTATTATTTCCCATTTTACAGATGGGGAAACTGAGACTTCAAAAGGTTGAACTTGCTCAAGGTCACATTGTTCTATACAATACACCACAGCTGTACTTGGCAGGGCATGAGGAAATTTGTTTTTCTTAATTCCATTTGAAAAATACCAACTTTGTCTTGCTGAACTATGAGGAAAGGGAAGTTTTTCATGCCCAGAGTCACTGTAGAGAAGAGGAGGCAGTGTGCTCTAAGAATCAGATAGGTGTGATAGAAAGTGGCAGCAAAGTCATGAGAGAGACCTAGTGATACTTCAGCCCCTCCTTGCCTGGACAGTCCATCATACAGAGTAGTTTGACTAGAGAAATAGTAATAATAGTAACTTATTATGTTGGTGTCACTTTTAAAACTGTACATCATACTCTATACTTATAAAATTATTGTACAATTTTTAAAATGTTTGCATATACACTCTCATATGATCTTTACAACAGACTTGTAAGGTAAGGAGAACTGGTATATTGGCCCCATTTTATAAATAAAAGATCTGAGGTTTAAAAAAAATTAAATGGTTTTCTTAGGGTCACAAAACATGACTGGTGTAGAAGATCAATGTGGGAGGGAGGCAGAGTTTGGGGAGAGGTATAGTTTGGGGTGGAGGAGGCAGAGTAGTACAGAATTGGTCTGGCAAAATAGAATGGAGTAGCAATTCAGTGCCTAATTTCCAGGGTTTGAGAAGTGCAGCCCTTTTAAAATATAAAGTAATGTTGCAGAAATATTGATGAATGAATATTGGAATATACAGAACAATAGTACCTTCAATCCCCAGAGGCTGGATCCGTTTGGGGTTGTGGGTCTGAACCAGGGCAACTCTGAGAGTTTTAAACTTAATACTTGGCTGGGAAGTAGCTTAGGCTATATCAGTATCTTAGCTACTTTAGGACCCACAGGAGTCTAAGCCCTGGCTGGTATCTAATAGCTATGGACGGAGCTGTCAATCATCAGGTCTTATCTGTGATATTTGTTGAATGGCTCTTTTATTGCAAGAATAATCCAGTCCTGGAACTGTAGTACTGCCTGCAGGTGTCACACCAGAACTGGTCATTGCTTTGTGCTTTTCTCTATTGGTTACTCATTTCTTTTTTCTTCATTTTCTTTTTTTATTTATCAATGCCTTTTTTGTTTTCACATCACATTCATTTCCTAATATCATCCCTATCTTCTACTCAGTGAACCTTCTTATGAATGAAGATTGAAAAAGAAAATAAAACAGCTGAAAAAAAAATCCCACACAACTATAGTGTCTGACAGTATATGCAGTACCCCATATCCATAGAATCTGCATCACCCCCACAATCAGATATGAAAGTTGAAAGGAGAGAGGGGACACATTTTATCAGCTCTTTTTTGAAACCAAGCAGGGTTGTTATAATTACTCAACACAGTTTTGTTGTTATTGTTCTTTCTATCCTTCATTATTGTTCCCCTCATTCTGTTTACTTTGCTCAGCATCAGTTCATGTAAGTCTTCCCATTTTTCTCTGAATTCTTCATATTTCTTATGATGCAATAATATCCCATTACTTCCATATACAATTTACTTAGCTATTTCAATAGATAGGCTTCGTGTCCAATTCTTGCCTGCCACAAAAAGTTCTGCTATGGATATTTTGGTATATAAGAAATATTTCTTCCTGGTTTTGACCTATTTAGGTTACATGCCTGGCATTAGGATTTATGGGTCAACAGGCATGGATATTTTAGTTACTTTATTAACACAATTATAAATTGCTTTATAGAAAAAGAAACCAATTCACAGCTTTACCAACAATATATTAGCAAGCACTCCTTTCTTGAGAAAATATTCTTCTGCATTGTTTGATTAAAAAAAAGTTCTGCTTCTGGAAAAACTGTCTAGTTATATGTGTACATACGCATATATGTGTGGAATGTATGTGTGTATGTACACATTTCCCTCCCTTTCCTCTCCAATTGCCACCAACATAGTTTGGTCTCTCAATAATTCAAGCCTGGAATATTTCCATAACTTGTCAGCTTCTCCCATTCCAAATCATCCTTCATATCCCAGCCAGATGAACCTTTCTAGAAGAACCTTTCTAGAAGAACACTACTCATTGTTTCACTTTCCTGATCAAAATAGTCATTGGCTCCCCATTGCTGATAGGATAAAGTCTTGGAAGTAAAGGCTTTCTGCAACCTAGATAGAAAGCCAAAGGACCTGGGTTCCAATCCTAGCACCATTATCGGTGTCACTTTAAGCAGGTCACTTAGCCCATTTGACCTCTTAGCTTCAGTTTCTTCCCTGGTTAAGTGACAGAGCTGAACTAGAGGGTCTTCAAAGTCCCTTCCACCTTTAAATTCCGTGATCTTCCAAGTCTCCCTTCCTTTCTCTATGACCCTCCAGCCTGTGAACATGGACTTTCCTGCTCATCCTCCAAAGCTCATGTTAAATCTGCCCCCCTCCTCCTTTGAGTACCCTGGCTCACAGTGATCTTCCTTCCTTAGTAAATGCTTTCCCATTCATCTATCCTACCCTCCTAGAGCACTTTTGCTATTTTGTATTGTTAGGATTATTTATTTTTTAAAATATGTCTTGCCCTGACAGCTATATTGTACTCAACTTGACATTGTGTATTGCATCTTTTCTTCAGGGGAATGTGGTATAAGGTGAGGAGCCCTGGAGTTACAATCCAAAGATCTGGGTTTTATTAGCTGTGTGAACCTGGTATATCATTTCCTTTCTCTGCGGTTTCTTGTCTCTAAGGTAAAGATAACAATACCTGAATGACCTACTTCACTGGGTTCTTAGGAGGAAAGTGTTTTGTAAATCGCAAAGTTCTAAAAATGTGATCTATTGTAATGCCTCACTTTGGTAGGTGCCCACAAATGTTGGTTGATTGACTGTTCAATGCACATGTACATGTACTTATTCCAGCTTTGGTTTCTAAAGATGATTCTGCTAACAGAGGCTGCCATTTGTATTTCTGGGTGGAGGTTAGAAGGGGGGGTGGGGAGGAAAAGAATGGCTGGAAATAAAATACCCAGAGAACCAAAAGCCTTTTCCATGCTGCGCACATGTGAGGTTTTTCCTTTGATTAGCTGTAGCTGCTGTTTGAAGAATCTGTTGTGCCTCTACCAGACTCAACTGGCTGGAAGCCCCCACTTAAGAGAGGAACTCTATTCCTCCAAGCTGCATGCCAGGCCAGGTCTGTTTGTCAGCTGCAGTTGTTTTGCAGCCATCCACAGAGATGCTTGAGCATTGTTCCTTCCCCCACCCCTCCACCTTAAGCGCATCTTCAGAGCGTTTCTTCTGTCCTCTCTGCTTGCCTTCCTACTACTGCAGTTCAGGCAACAACTGCAGGGAAATCATCCTGTTGTCTGTTCTTCAAACAGGTCCAGTCCAATAGAGAGAGCTTTGTTATGATGACCAGCACAACTGGACACATGGCAGATGCTGCATGTGCTCTGGAGAAAACAAGGAGAACATGGGTATAGCTGAGAGGGGGAAAAAAGGGGGTGATGTCTTGACTTATGCATGAATTGGATATAAGTGAAACAGAGCTGCACAAAGTCATCAGTCTCACTCTCTCTTCCAGAGTCATCGAAGTCCAGTGGCAGGACAAAAGTCTGGATGACTGGCAGTGGTCCAGGAAGCAGTGGATGACCATGTCTGACCAAGCTCTAAACTCTCCACAGAGCCTGCTTCAGCCACCTTCATGACAATTGGAACAATTTGTTATCATCTGACCTTCACATGCATCAGGTAGACATCTCCCTAACTCACCAACTCTTTGAGGCCTGTTGATTACCCTCAACCTGGTTTAGCCTGTTTGGTGAGAGGGTTTTACCAAGGTACGGCTGCTGTGCATGATACAGATTCTTGGAGTCACAGGTGAGAGTTTATAATATGAAAAAGCTGGACTAAATGACCTTCAACATCTCTTCTAACCCTAAACCTGTGTGCTAATCTCTGTAACAAAAGAAAAATGAGGAAATATCAGAATTACTCTTTTGTTTACCCTTCAAATCTACATGTTGTTGATTTAGTCTGATAGAAGTCTCCCCCTTTATTTTAGGCCATTGGACAGAGTCAATAAATGAAACTGGATTTTAAAAGAATGTGTGAATTTAACAAAACCTTAAATTTTGCAAGAAACCAAGCCTACACAAGTTTTCATATATTGAGAAGACTAATAAAGGACTAAGGCCTTTCTTAAATCAATCCACAGGTAGCTTTCATAGGTGTAAGATAAATAGAAGGACTCTTTAATTCACTTAATTGTCTCTCTGCGTTTCAGAATTGGATTTGTATATTTAGATATAACACATTTATAAAATACCTTAGAATTTGCAGGTGGAAATAGTTCTCTAAATGAACAAGACATAAAGTGTTGTTGGATTGCCCCCATTTTCCAAAAACAACAAATTGTTTACCTTGCCGGCAAAGATTGATGATTTTGTGATAAAACAATATCTGTTCTTAAAATTGGCTCTTTTAAAATATTCTTGAATTATTGAAACCCAAACAATGTGCATTTATTATCCAAGATCAATGAGACTGGTAGAAGAGTGTAATAACTTGGGAGAATAATAATTTGTTCCCTTTGTGCTTTATAGCTTCTTCGCTCAGCCCTAACTCATTTGAAATTTTAACGACTTGGAGAAATATAGATTAGAGAGTCTTGGCTGAGACAGCAAATGTTTTCTCAACTAATCCACTGAGAATTACGCCATTTAATATTAGTGTACAGGAAAGAAAATGATGAATTTATGGGGATGTTATCTCAAAGGTGTAAAATCCTCTATAGATGAGAAATTATACAATTCACAGGGATTGCAAAGTGATCAAGCAAGTATAAATCTGAAATTCTGAAGATACTGGAAACAATTCTATTGCTGACCCTTCTGGGAAGTCAGGAAAACTGAGCATGCTTAAATTCCCATTTTAAACATTGTGTTTTAAGCCATTAATCAGTTAATGTCAACGCAGACTGAAATCTGATCAAGAAAACAAATTATTCCAGAGATTTGGTCAAAGGTTGCTTGTTAGTTACACTGAATATCCATGTTAAATATTATTGATCTAATTATGGGAAACAACTTAATCTCTGTTTATTGTACATGAACTATCATAGTCAAGGATAAAAGGCATAAAATACCAAGGCCAAAATCATGCTGAGTGAATTGGCATAGTAAGCTATTACTTTAATAGACTTGGTAGCCAAATATAATAAAACCCAAATATAAATTTGCATATACCTCATTTCATGGGACTAGCAAGGCCACCAGAGAATCTGTGGGTGGAACCAATGACCAATGTTCACTAATTCTCCACTTAAAATGTATAGCATGCATTTCTTTCTTTAGTAAATCCACCCTAAAGCCCAAGATTATATAATCTTTTTATTCTACTTTACGGATGAAGAAACAGACCCACCCAATTTCAGCTGTGACCATAGTTGGTTGAGTTTAGAATTTAGGATGCCTGACTTTCCTGCCAACATTCAGTCCCCTGGAAGAAAAAAAAAACTGATAAAAGATTCACGGCCCAAACAGGAGAAACTTTTCCCATTTCATTTAATCAGTTTTGCTGTCATTGCTTCTAAATGACCTCAATGTAGTTATATTTTTTTTAAAGGGGAACTATTTTTTTTCCTAGATGGCATTAAAATCATTTAAAAGCTAGTTGTATATATAAGGTCTCATGATAGCTTTGTAATTCTAAAAACCCCAGGTTTCTGCTCCAAAATTCTAGGGAAACTCAGAAACCAAGTTTAACTTTTCTCAAGGGCAATGTTTAGGACAGAAACTTCCCTTTCCTTCTCCCTCACCATATATATAACATCCAGATTTTTTTAGAAGCAAATATTCCTTTAATTTTCCCACTGATATACAATAACATTGTAAAACAATCATCATGATCATTAAACATTCATATAACACTTTATATCATCAAAGTGTTTTGCAATCATTTATTTTATAAGGAACATTGTTCTATGATTCAAGTTTTATCTCATCCTATATTAGTCTAACAATCGTGGTCTATGGCATCAGATGAACAGATGGTATATCTGTTAGAGAAGCAAAGGTTGGACCTTATTAAAGCTTTCATCCTTTAATTGTTCATTGGTTTTTGACCTTTGTGCAGTTGAAACATGTTGTCTTTATCTTATTAGAAGTTAGGAGTCCTAAGGTTAGGTAGCACAGGCACCTGAGGAAGGCACTAGACCGGAAGAAGCAGCATGCACTAAATACAAGTATGTTGGCTCCTAAGTCCATCACCAATGGTGACAGAACTTGAGACAAAATTAATACTTGTCTCCTCACTACATCTTTGCCAATAAACTTAGAGAGTCTTATAGAAGTGGGATATTCCTCATCTATGATTTGAGAGAGATAAGGTAGAGCAGGGGGTTTTAACTTTTTTTTTTGTATCATGGGCCCCTTTGGGAGTCTGGTGAAGCCCATGGACCCCTTCTGAAAATAATTATAACATAATTCATATAAATTATAAATGCATAAAATAAAATAGAGGTATAAAAAAAACCCAATTGTATTAAAATGTAGTTTTACGCAGACTAGAGGATCTCTCAGTTGCTGCTAGCCCTAAAATTTCAATTTCTATGACAATGAGGATGTGTACGGGTAGGTGCCCACTCACTCATGTTAATGCCACGCCAAGGGACAGGGTCTATAAATGCAAGGGAAGTGAGGCAGGTAGTTTGTCCTGGTACTGAATACTGTCAAGTAACTCTTATCACCGCTCTCTGTAGTTCTCACTTGGAATAAAAAAGAGTGTCTCATTTAAGGACAAAACGTTGAGAAAGTAAAAATGGCTAATTTTCCCAACTTTGAACTTGGAGAACAAAGTATAATAACTATACCATTTCCCCACAAAATGCCACTATTGCTTAGTTTTTAAAGTATTTATTGAGCAAGTGTTGCATACAAAGCATCTATGGAGCTGTGAAAGGCTCTAGAAGACCAGTAGATGGGGCAGCTAGGTGGTGCAGTGGATAGAGCATTAGCCCTGAAGTCAGAAGGACCTGAGTTCAAATCTGACCTTAGACACATAACACTTACTAGCCATGTGACCCTGGGCAAGTCACTTAACCCCATCACCTAGGCCCCCCCCCAAAAAAAATTCCTCTCCCTAAAAGACCAGTAGATGCAAAAGAAAGAGAATTTACAGGTCCTACCTTCAAGGAACTTCTTCTCTAGTTGGAGGGGGTAAACATACCTGGGAAAAGACACAAGATTCATTACAAAGCATGTATCACCAAAGGTAGAATAATAAAATAAAGTAGATATGTAAGCATTGAGGGGCTGATCAGATCAAGAGATCTATGATTAGGATCAAAGTGATCAGAGATCTGACTTGCCCTTTTAAATTGTCCAGATTCTATTGTGGAAAAACTCCCAGATATTAACAACAGTCCTGGAAAAAATATTAGACTTGGAGTCAGTTCAAGACCAGGCTTTGTCATTGATTGGCAGGGAAAGTAAGTAAGTCACTTAACTTTTGAGCAAAACTTCACTTTACTCAAAATAAAATGGGGGTGATAAAAATGGAACTACATGGCTCACAAGGTACTATGAAGAAAGTGTTTCACAGACTATTAAGCGGTATATAAATGTGAACTGGAATTCCTTACCTGTCCTTTAACTTGTCCCTCTACTGTCCTGCATAAAACATGGGCCAGGTATACTGACCCACCCTAGGAAAGCATTCCCATTGACCCTTCCCACAATAGAAAAAACTAAAGGGAAACTCCTACTCTTGACACTAACCCCACTGCCCAGCTTATTTTGACATGTACATCTATGGCCAAAATATGGATCTGCAAAGTATGATCACGGCCACCAGTGTAGATAGTGTTCAGTATTATCATATAAGTAAAGGGATAGTGTGAAAGGGGCCGTGCTTCACCACTGCTATCACTTTCCCAGCCCTACCTTTACACTAAAAGAGGGGTTCTCAACCCTTTTCACATCATGAACCCCTCAGGCATTCTAGTGAAGCCTATGAACCCTTTCTCAGTACAATTTTTAAATGCATAAAATAAAAAATACATAGAATTACAAAGGATACCAATTATGCTGAAAAGTTATCAAAATATTTTTAAAACAAGTTCATGAACCCTCGGTTAAGAAACCCTACACTACAGAAGCATCCCTTGAAGGGAATAAGAATAGTAGAGGAATTAGGATGAAATGAAGCTTCCTATCATATCCAGCCTCCATCTGCAAACTAAAAGTCAGAGTATAGTACTGGCCATAGCAACAACCTATGTATACAACAATTCCTTTTTCCTCCAGCAGCCAAAGGGTGGCAGTAATGGTGGGAAGGGTGTCCGGTGGAACAGTGTGATACTCAATAAGGGATATGGATGCTGGGGACAGATCCCAAATATTCTCAGATATCCAAATCAAAAGTCATGAAAATTAGTTATTTGTAAATAGTCTAAAAGAAAATGCATCATAGGATCATCAATTTAGCTCAGGAGTCACCTAGCCCAACCCCCTCATTTTACAGTTTACAAAACTGAGATCTAGGAACATGAACTGATTTACCTAAAGTGACTTACCCAAGGTCACATAGGTAATAAGTGGCAAAAGTGAGATTTGAGCTCACTCCAGGTCTTCAGATTCCTGAGCCAATACTATTTTTATTATATCACATATATCATGTATACCCATGTATCACAAATGATACTACCTAAAAAAGATGACAGGTGAGATTCTCCAAACCACTATGACATTCAGATTAACATCTTCCCATATACCCTGCATATTCCAAGAGGATAATGGGGGAAAGGCAGCAAGATTTGTACTCACACTGTGAGACTAAAAATGAGAAATCCAGGGCTCTTTCCACAGTACCACTGTGCTTTGGACATAGATTATTTCTACCATTAAATAGATTCCCTCCAGTGCAGCTCATAATTGTGACATGGATAGAGTTGACATTCATTGGAGAAAGATCCCAAAGTGTCTTGTACCTAGGCAAAAGATTACATCAGGTAGCCCCAAGTAAAAAAGAAGCTAACAGTAGAATGGGATAAAGAGAACAGCGATATAACAAGGAAGAACAAGTGGTGTGAATGTGGAAGAGGTGCAGAACAGACATGTGGATTAGTGATTAGAGATCAAATACTGAAAATGAGGAAAGAGAGAGAGAAGAAAACTAGAGCTGAACAGTACAGGAGTCACGAATTCTCGCAAATGGGGGAGCCATCAGTGGGTCTAGAGAGCTGTTAGGAACATGGAAGCATGTTACATGGTATAGCCTGGCCATGGCATGATAATTCCAAGCTTCATAAAGAGATTCGTTGTTTCTCAGACTTCCTCCGAGGTATTAGCACTCTTCAGCCTGCTCAGCTGAGATGACAGGGAAAAAAAACTTAAGACACACATTACTTTGGAGTCTAATCTTCAGCATACAGGACCATGAGTTTGAAATGTCTGTTTTCCTGCTAAGGTAGGAAAGCAGAGGAATTAATTAGAATTTGATTTATCACTCTCCTAGAAGCAAAAGTGATAATAGCCACTTTTACTATGTGAGTCAGTCACATTTATTTAACTTCCTATTCAGTCTTAATTAAATGCCTTATTGCTCTGGGATTCATGTGGTCTGATACAGAGACACTATGGTTCAGGATATGATGTGAATTTGAGCATCTTCTACATAGAGGTGGCAATTAAATAGAGAGTGAAAAGTGAGATAATGTGAGGAAAGAAGAGGGCCGGGGAAATCTTTGAGAAGTACCTACATTCAAAGATGAGAAAAATATTGAATGTTCTCTTTTTATCCAAAGCTTGGTTAGAATGGGTACCTCCTCTCCAGAAGGAGATTCCTCACCCAAGGCACCAAACTCTTTGTAATACAGAGCCAGGGCCACCCCCAGCTAACTAGTTCCTTAAGATTAAGACAATTTTTAACACTATTTTCTGATCACAACAAGCAAAGTCTATATTAGAGACTTTATTTCCTCTGACTTAAGATTAAAATTTCTTCAACTCACTACTTAATTTCTAATTACTAAACTAACTAGTCAGCAGCATTTTAGAAGCTATCTTTCTGGTAAACTGCCCATTTTTCTCAGGGTTTGGTGCCCCTTCCCAGTTTCTCAACCCCAAAATTCTTGGAATCCCATGAAAATGAGCAGAAGAGAGTATGGACAACAAAACTAATCCCAAGATGATTAGACACCTGCTTTTAATATGTATACATGTCTATCAAGGAGTTAACAGAGAATTAATACACATCTTTGTCCCTCTGCTAGCACTATGCTAGAAGTAAGATACTTCTCATCTAGACCATCTTCTCTGGTAGATCTCTTACTGGCAAAGAAAATATTGGGTGCAGGAAGCATAGTGTAGTCCAACTGCCCTCTGAAGCCCACATTGTATATAGCTAACAACTTCCTAAACAAAAAGAAAATAGAAGCTATTTAGAAATTATCTTGTGGGTTTAGTTCTCCTCAACAATTATTCTCCCTTTCCCCCCAAATAAAACAGGGTCTCTTTGGGGTCCAGAGGTTCCCTACCCATTTCTGTAATAAACCCAACAGTAGAATGGGAATGCCAAAGCATAAAGGAAAAACAGGCATCTCTGGGGTCCAAATGAAATGAAAAATCCAAAATAGAAAGCAGATGTCTCTTCAGTGGCTCTAAACACCTTGCTCCAAAATTGTCTGAAAATTAAATTCAGCAAACAAAGTCCTTTTCAAGTCAGGAGACCCCTTTCCATCATCCAATGTGAGAGTACAACTCCCCTGGGAAAGGCCAGTCACTTCATTTTTCATGTATGTGCTATATGTGGGTGTTTGGTGTGGGAAAGGAAGGAAGGGAAGCCTTTTCAATAGAGAGAGTACACTGGTTTCTGACACTGATGGATCCATCCAAAGAACAACCAGAGAAATGTTAGTTGCTTTGAAAGTTTTCCAGGACAAGGTTAATGTCCTACTTGGCCAATTTCCAGAAAGCCATACATTCAAAGAGCATTTGGATTGTTAATGGCTTCTCCTTTTACTCACAAAGATGAGAAAGGAATTGCTCCTTTTCAGTGCTTTCCTAAATCCCATCTGATAGCCTACAACAGTGCCCAGTCACCATAGAAGAGAGAAACGGAAGCTGGTCATAGCCACAGATAAGGGGTGGACTTTGTTCAGACTAATAATCCAAAACTTAGATCCCCCTTTCAGTCAATACAAAGCCTCCAGGAAGGAATAGAATGTGCTGATCTTTAATGTTAATTAATTCTTAATTCTGTTGGGTGGATTTTTATGTGACTAATAAACCCACCATTCTGTCCCACCCACCATCTACCACCACTACCACCAAAAGAGAGAACCTGATTATTTTTCATCATAGAGTCATAATTCTGAAAAAGATACTTGAAAGAACTCATCCACTTACCAAGTTACAGGGAAAACTACATGAAAATCATTCTACATAGATCAGGATATCATTTTTAAGACTTCCAAAGGGAGAAATTTCTTTGCCCTCTATAAATAGTTCCAATGTTCAATAATCCTCAGTAACTCTGCTCTTACGGAAATTTAACCCAAAATTTTCATGTTGAAGCTTAAGCTGTCCTCTTATTCTATCCTCTATGGGAAAAGACAGGAACTAGTCACCATCATGGGTGTCACTTATTATTTCCCATTTGCCACTTACATCATGTCTTGAGCATGTCAAGTATTTTGAGACATGGTGTGTTGAGCACAATGTACAAAAAGAAAAAAATCACAGAATCACAGAATCTGAGAGTGTGAAGGTTCCTCAGCAGGCACTTTGTCCAACCAATACACATCTCCACTTAAAACATCTGCTTAGTGTCTTTTAGCCTCTACAATGAGACCTCCAAAGAGGGAGAACACTCCACTTCTATAGGAATTACATTCTACTTTTGGAAAGCTCTAACCGTCAGGATGTTTTTGCTGATTGGACTCTGACAATTCCATGCATCAGTTCTGACTCTTGGCCTTTTGAAGCCAAAAAGAACAAATGCATTCCTTCTTCCAGATGACAGATTTTCAGATACTTGAAGACAAGGGAGATATCTCCCTTTCCCCTGAGTCTTTCCTTCTCCAGGTTAAACATGGCCAGTTCTTTCAACTAATCCTAATGTAACATAGACCTAAGAACCTTCATCAACCTGGTTGCCCTTCCCTGGATATTTTCCAGCTTATCAGTGCCCATCTGAAACCAGAGCACCCAGAACTAAAGACAATGCTCTAAATGAGGGCTGATGAGGTCAAAGTCACATCATATTGGAAAGTAGAATGTTTCACAAATGGTGCCTGGTCACACAATGTTCTCTTCTTGTACAAGTGCTATTCCTAGATTCTTAAGGACTAGGCAGAGACTTTCCCAACATATCCCACTACATACATTTCATATGGCAGTTGCTTGATTAATCTCTTTTATGAATAAATGTGGTCATTTAACTTTTCTGCCAAAAAAAAATCTTTTCTGACAAAAATACTTTTGGCTATGTTTTGCCTACCAAGTAAAGTTCAAGCCCTTACATTTAACATTTAAGGCTCTTCAGAATCTGGAGCTACTTTATCTTGATAAACTCATGCCATACCTGTCTACTTATCAAAACCTCATCCTTCCCTCATTTGCCATATACTTTATGCTCCAGCCAAACTAGACAATTTTGTCTTCACACTTTCGCAGTTCCATGCCTTTATTCAGGCTCTTTCCTTGGCCTAGAATGTCCTCCTTTTCTCTGTGGCATCCTTAACTATATTTTAAAGCCCAATTCAAATGTTACTTCCTCCATGAAGCCATTGACTGATCTTTGCCTTTACTTCCAGGCATTAATAAGTAGTACCTATGAAATAGTGTTGTGTACCCAGTAGGCAATTACTAATTGCCTTTTGGATGAAGGAACTAAGTAATAAATCCAATTTTATCTTCCACTAGTTCTCCTACATTAACCTTCATCTCTAACCAGGCTAGGCTCTTCATAGTCACCCAAACATTTTAGGGTCATTCCTGGCTCTAAGATTTTGTCTATGCTACTATCTTCACTCCTCTCTTTCCTCTTCCTTATACCTATCCTTCAACACATCCTTCACCATGCTCCATGAGCAGCCAATCACTCTATCATAAAACAATATTTCACTTTTATATACTGCTGCAGCAGTTATTGTCTATATCATTTAGAGAATCATAGAATTATAGAGACTATCAACCATCAGGCTACCTAAACTGTTAGATTATGAACTACTTGAGAGCAAGGGTTGTTTTTTGCCTTTCTTTGTTGCCTCTTCTCCCCTCAATGTTTAGCACATTGCCGAGAATGTAGTAGGCACTAAACAAATGTTTGTTGACCAACTAGAGGAAAATGCATATGGAACTTACCACACTGTACCTGTTTTATCTTCACAAAAGCTCATGTTTTTTAATACAAGAGAATAATAAGCAATTATATTTGAATTACATAGCATAAAAATAATATTTGATCCTCACAATAGCCCTATAGGTTAGGTCAGGTAGGAATTCTTATTTTCCAGATGAAAAAACTGAGGCTCAGAGAGGTTAACTGATCTGCCCAATTTCACATAATAAGTGTTGAACCCAGGATTTGAATTTGGTCTTCTATCAGACCACTCTTCTTTTCCTTATGCCAACTGGCATCTCATGCCACTAATGAAAATTTATTTGAAATGTTTAAAATATACATATATGCATATATATACATATATATGTATGTGTGTGTGTGTGTATATATATATATATATAATATATATATATATACACACATATATACACACACACTATGTTGAAGTAGCAAAACTATTAAAGCAGCATGATTGCTATAAATCCTACCCCAAAGGGAAAATGTTTTCTTTGGATATTAATTGCCTAATAATAAATTTGTCCTATCAACAGATATTAGAAAAGCAAAGTAAACTAAAATCTGAAATGTCATGATTTTCTATATTGAAAAAATTTCATTAAATCCTTTTTGTACACAGAAGAAAATTGAAACATGAAATTACTAACATGAGAATATCCAAAAAAATAAAGCTTAAAATTAAACGTGGGAGGAAAGCAAAAAAGATGGGAATTAGTGACACAAAACCACCATTTTTATGAGTTTGACTTAGTTTTGTATAGTGGAAATAGCACTGACTCTGAGCCCTTGGGTTCTGAGCCCACTTCTGACAGTTACTATCTGTGTGCCTTGGGCAATTCATTTAATCTCTTTGGGACTCTGTTTTATCATCTGTAAGATGAGGTTCACTAGATGCTCTCTGAAGCCCCTTCCAGCTCTACAAATCTCCAATCCATATAGAAGGAAATGTCCTGAATGCTAATAAATCAAAATATGATAACAAAATGTATACATATTATACATGTATATAATTCTCAGCAAAAAGCTATATAAAACAACATTTTTAAAAAATCTATTAAATTTGTAAAACAGAGAGTTCAACCCCAGGAATCATCATGGATTACTCAATATCTCAGAATAATTTGCTAATTTTAATTCTTTTTTTAAATTTTTTTAAACTTTTTTTATAGTATTTATTTTTTTTATTTTTAGTTTTCAACATTTTCTTCCACGAAATTTTGAGTTCCAAATTTTCACGCCATCTCACCCCTTTCCCCAGCCCAAGATGGCATGCATTCTGAATACCCCTTCCCCTAGTCTGCTTTCCCTGCTGTCTTTCCCCCCCTTCTCCTTCTATTTTCCTGTAGGGCAGGATAGATTTCTGTACCCCATTTCCTATATTTCTTATTTACCAGTTGCATGTGAAAACATTTTTTTTAAATGTGTCTTTTAAACTTTGGGTTCCAAATTTTCTCCCTTCCTCCCTCCCCACCCACCCTC
>NW_020954720.1:9428628-9448155 GCF_900497805.2 Vombatus ursinus
TGTACTGTCCCAAGCTTCAGGGGTTTGTACAGCTGTTTTCAGAGATACTTCTAGGGACCTTCCAAGGTAAATTTTCAGTTCTTCCAAGGTGCTATGATAAGGGGTGAGGTATTTCCTCTACACTGCCACAAGAAGCTCCACCATGTCAGAGCTCCTCCTTGTCCCAGGACTGCCCCTCAGAACTGTGACCCAGATCCAAGCACAGGCAAAGCAAGAGATTCCTGCCTCAGCCCTGGCAAAGAGATCCTTGCAATCCCCCTCTGATCAGCCACTCGATTCTCCCTCAGTCTGTGGTCCGGAAACTCAGAAGCCATCCACTACCCTCAGGGTGGCTGAGATCTAGCTTCTTCTCTTACCGCAGTAACAGACTTTTCCCACAGACCTTCTAAGTTGTCTTTGGCGTTCGTGGGTTGAGAAGTCTGGAAACTGCCACAGCTGCCCACGATTCAGTCCTCAGAGACCTGCTCCAGGATCGCTGTGGCCTGCGTGCCCATGCCAAACTGTGCTCCTCTCCCCATGCAGGGCTACATACCTTTCCAATCAGCCATTCAGGTTGTCTTGGGCTGGAAATTTGTTTTACTCTGTTTTTTTTGTGGGTTCTGCTGCTTTAGAATTTGTTTAGAGCCATTTTTTGTAGGTATTTGGAGGGGTTTGGGGGAGAGCTCTAGCAAGTCACTGCTTTCCCTCTGCCATCTTGGCTCTGCCCCTTTGCTAATTTTAATTCTTACAATACAAGAGAAAAGAATATGTTAAAAGAATAGAAAGCACTGGATGGTGAAAAACGACTTTTGAATGTGAACCAACTGGGGAAAAATACAGAGACCAAGAAAGACTAGTAACCATTCTTTCTGAAGTTAGAAGGGGTGGGCCTTAAGCCACAAATAAGTAGGAGGAAACAAAAAAGAAAGAAGGAAAAGAGAGAGAGGAAAAGGGAGAAGGTTTTTTTTTTCAAAACATCCACTAATGATTATTAATTAGCCCACCTGTTCTTGTCTGGCTCTCCAAAATCTCCAGTAGCAATAAGCCCTCTGGAATTGCCAAAGGGAGAAGCTTGTCTATATTACTTTTGCAGTGCTTAGTTGTATAGATCAACCTGTGATATCACCAGTATGGGGTTGTCCATCCACTAATGTAAATGGAAAACCCTTCTAAAGCTTCTAAACCCATATACTTGTCCATAGCTTTCCACAAATCAATGAGAATGGAAAGGAGATACTAAATGCCAGAGATTTCAGAGTAAGACTCATTAGGGCTTGTTGACTAGCTTGATACTAAGAGTTGTTGTTGTTTGGTTCTTGGCTCTTGAAGAGGACCATGACATCAGGAAGATGATGCCATGACTTGCAAATGAATTAGATTTGAGGGAGGGAGGGCTGTGCAAAGTCAGCAGCCTCACTTTCTCCTCCAGAGTCATCTGGGTCCAGTGGCAAGATATAGATCAGGATGACTGGAGATGGCCCAGGATGCAGTGGGAGGCCTTGGCCTTTTTAAGCTAAGGTCTTTCTGAGTTCTCTCTTTGACTGAGGCAATGCCCTTTCTGTGATTAAGGCTGGTTAAGATTAAGGCTAAATCCAGGAATGTCCCCTTTAATAAAGAAAAAAAAATCAACCTGGGAGGGGAAGACCCTCAGGGTTTCTGGCCAATTACAATTTACATTCCCTCCAAGGCCCAAACAATGACTACTAAGTGGGGCTTGGGCAGAAACCTATTGTTAGCCAATCAATAAGAGCCACAGAGAATTGGACTTAAGACATGATTTTAAAGAAAGAAATCTAGCCAGTAAACTCCAAGATAACTTGCTAAGTTTCAGTCATTAAAATTTACCTTCCTTCGGGTAGAGCACCCACAAGTAAGGGCATGACACCCCATGAGGAAGAGAGGACAGGACAGGAGGGGCTGAGTTGCCCAACTGGAACTGGCCAGTTGGGTCCCCTTTAGTGTAGCTCTGATTACTCACAGGTTGTTGTTTGGCCTTCATTCTCGAAGAGGACCATGACATCAAGGAGGTGATGCCATGACTTGCAAGTGAATTGGATTTAAGTGAGGGAGGCTGCCTCCCTTTCTCCTCTAGAGCCATCTAGGTCCAGTGGCAAGATATAAATCAGGATGACTGGAGATGGCCCCAATACTAAGAGTGAAGCAGAAGAAGAAGATGCCACCAAGATTTTTGATCCTACATGTGTGGAGTATCTCTGAAACCCATTGCATTTACTATCTATAGCACTTCTTTTGGTACTGATTGCTATGGCCCTCACTCCCAAATTGTCTTATATTAATTTGTATTTGCTCTCTTTATATTTATTCCGCATGTAATCATATTGTTCTTGTTATCTCACCAGTTAGAATGTAAGTTCTCTGTAAGGATTTCTTCATTTATTGCCATGCTTAAAACAGTGCCTGGCACATAGTAAGCACTTAATAAATGCTTGATTTATTGACTGGACACCTCAATCAGTCCATTTTATGATTAGATAACAGCTATGGCACAAGGCTTGGTTTGGAAGCAAAATTAAAACCTGACTAAGATGATTTTTTTAAATTAAATGCCTACCTAGACAAAGTAATCAAAGGGTGGTACAAAGGAAGAGAACCACACGTGTGAAAAACTATGTAATGTCAGATTTTTTTTTCTATGTGTTGGTTAATTTTGCTGACCAAATGTCCCCATTTTATAGACAAGGAAACTGAAGACCAAAAAGATTTAATGGATTGTCCACCATCACGTGGTTAATCATCGGTAGGTCTGAGACTTGAGCTATAGGTCTATTAGTTCCATGTCTAGAGCGTTATGAATTAATCACATTGCTATCCTTGCCCCCAAGGTGCTAGGATGGAACACAAATAACCCCAGCACATCCAAGTAGAGTATGATAAGTGCCTAAAGGTTTAATTGAAAACCTGCCTCAGCTGGGTCAATGATTTATTCCCAAGACTATTGGCTTGTTAATTGTAAATCTGGATATAAGACTGGAAGGTGCGTAGTTTATGATGCCAGGTCAATAGTTGACATTGCTGGGCTGCCCTCCTGTTTGGTTATAATGAAACCTTTCCTGGTTGCCTCTAATTGCTCCCACTGGACACCTAATGGCCCATTAAAATTGAAGATGGCCAGGCTACCATGACAGGAGCATCCCTAATTATAAAATAGCTCTGTGCAAGGTCAGGGTTTGGGTTTTCTATCTCTTTTCTCATTCATACTTTGCCATCTCTAACTTAAAAAAAAAACCTTCAAGAGACTGACCATCATTATACATTATAGCCATGGTTCCTTGGTGACACTTGGGACATTGTGTCTTATAACTCAGTCATTGATATGCATTTGATGATTTTGCATTGTAAGAATTGAATAAAATACCATGTCTAAAGACATTGGAATATCAGCACAATAGATAGGCTTGTGTCGAGAATGTATCAGATGCTCAGCAAATGTGATCACTTCCTTTCAAACTAGGATACAGTGATTGCCTCTATTCCTTATGCTAAAGCCAGATGTCATTTTTTTCCTTGTCAGTCTGATGTACAATGTTGCTCAGGATAGTAAAACTTTACACCACAAGAGGATGGGAAGACCTGCTGTGGCAGCAAAACTCAGAACTCAAACTTCTTGGACAGTCCCAAAATGCCTCCATCTCACAGCTAATCAAATCAAGTTGTTTTTTTTTTTAATCCAGTTAATTATTTCTAATGCACCTTTAGTCTAAAGCCTTTTTTGTTGTTGCTCAGTTTATAACAAGCTTTTGATTTACAGGCTACTCTTACTTTTAATAAAACCATTACTCTATCTGAGAACTATTTGCAGTAAAACAAATAAGTGTTTCATCATGTTTTTGTTGTCTAAAATCTTAAATGTCTACTCCACAGTTCCCATTATTCAGACCCTTGGAATAAGTGACTGCAATCAGACCACATAGGAAGAAAACTTAGCTTCTGATTACCAAAGAAATTGGTCCAAGAAGCAGAGGCTGAGTTAATGTTCGCTTTTCAACGTTCCCATTCTCCTCATTAGAAATGCATACTTCCTATTAGGCCAAGCTAAAACATTATTGTCATCAGTCATGTCATTATTCTCTCATTGGTTTCTGCTGAAACCTAGGGTCGTACGCCATCAGGTAAGCGGTTAACCTTATACCAATCTCGAGTGTCTCTTGGATGGCTTTATCTGGCAATGACAATTTATCACTGTCAAGCTCTCAGGCCTTTGGCTAGAAGCCTATTTTCCCTGCAGGTGTCAAAAGATGCAAAATCGTAATTTATAAACCCTGGATGACAGAATTCCATTTGCACTCTGCGTTTAGATGCCAGGAGGTAACTTTATTTCAAATACTGTAACTTTCTCCCAGGACTTGTTGCATTCTTTCCAGGGTGGTCTGAAAAGTTGATTCAGAAAATAAATGCCGCAACAGCAACTTGCAGTTCTTAAGGCCAGATATCCAGATGTGTCAATAATCAGTGTGAATTAAAAGCAGATGTGGGTCCTTGTTGAATAATAAATGTAATGAAATTACTTCCTTTTGCCTCCTTGTGCTTTCACACACTTGAATTTATTCCATCCATTTTTGGTGGGGGAGGGGGGGAGTTGTTTAGTTGTTTTAATGTCTGTTTTGGAAAACAAAAACAAATTTTCAATTTTTCACACCAGGGTGGGTCTATTTAAAATGGTCGTTTAAAAAAAAATAACAATAATGTCTATGTCTTGCCTTATTCCATACCCATTGGAGTATATCCAAGCAGAGAGTTTCTTTGGAGTGCCATGGTATGATATGCTGGGTTCTCAATGATTCTTGTTGCCATGTAATACAGCAGTATTCCTAGATTCACCCTTCATTCTTCCTAAGATAACTCTTGTAAAGAGTTAAAAGAAACAAGGCTAATATGACAGAGGGAGATGACCCGGTGTTTCTATTTGTTGTCATTGAATGTCAAAGACAGAGCTATTCTTTGGAAATCAGGGAAAGGATTTTTTCTTACCACATACTTAAAATTATAATGTCCACTAGTTATGCCATATGTGAGTGTACTGTGCATGTATGTATTAATATGAGAGACTGATGAGAGAGAAAAAAATGAGTATTTGATGCTAAGGAGAGAAAGGAATCTGATTTGCAATATTTACAAATATCAGAAGGTTATATATTCTTGGAACACATAGGTAATGGCTTGTTGCATATTTTTTTTTTTAGCACATGACTGAAGTCTGTTGAAAAGGTCTTAATGTCTTAGAAAAGCTAGTTTTTTAAGAACTCCTACATATGCCAGCTTTCATTATAGAGTAGCTCTGAATGAGGTGGATTGGTCAGTATTGGTGCCCTTCATAGACTGGTAAAAAAGATCATCATTGCCATCTGAGAATAGCCTTCTCTGACCTCTTATTCTCCTCCTCATCCCCAAACCCCCAAAAAACCATAGTCAATACACCTCATTTACCAGAAATGTGGTCCAGGAGTAGTTTAAGACTAGGTGATTCTCAATTACTATCGGTCTGTGTGGTGATCCAGCCACTGTACACAGTTATTGGCCCAGGAAACTTGGCACCCTCTAGAGTTACTGAACTATTATACTATTGTTAAAAGGGTACTCAGGGACTACCCACTGCTTTAAAGAAGAAAGAGGGGAAAGTGAGTTTATTGGCCTGTGTACAAGACTGGCTTTGGCCAATATTGCCTTTAACACCATCACCCTCCCATTATGTCCCCTTTCATTCTGATGTCTTGGTGCCCCTTCAGCAGTTCCCACTTTGGCATCTCCCATCCAAGTATACATACCACACAGCTTTGTCAATCACCCTGGGGCAGCCTTCCATGGTCCAGCACAGGTCCCATATAACTTCTTGGTCCCTCTCCCTTGTCAAGCTCCCTTGCCAAGTTCCAAAGACATATTGAAATATATCTGTTCCTCAAGCTTAATTCTTCACCTTTCCGAAGTGCTAATTTGCTAATGTGAGCAACTAAATTGTGTTGATGTGATAATGGAAGGAAGATGCAGACTCTTGGGATCCAGTCAAGAAGGCAGCAATATATCAACAACATCAATAGGAAAGCAAGCCCTAAACACAAGTCCGAGCCGCCCAAGTGCACCTGTATGAATACTAAGGCAATTGGGGGAAAATAATTAAAACAACAAAGAACACATATGTTCAGAGCTTAAATTATGGGAAGATGAAATTTCTGCAAACAAATGATAAAAGTTAAAAATCAGTGCTTCCTAAAGGCTGGGTCTCCCATTAGCCATTCCCTTCATTGTTGATCCAACTTTCTCATTTGTTCTGTTCATTGTCATCAGACTAACATCATGTCTGGACAGAGGCACTTATCAGCATGTGCAGTTGTCTGGGTTAAACCACAGCTGCACAGTAGCTGTTCACACTGACCCCATCTGGAAAGGTTAGCTACTGAAGCCACTGTCATTCACAAATCATTTTCCACTTCTTTTTGGAAATGATCCGTACACATCTTTTCACATCTAACCAAGCAAAGAAGAAGAGTACAGGGAAATGCACTTTCTGAGCCCCTCCCCTCTCACTCAAGTTGTTCACATCTTGTCCTCTTGGCCTTACTAACACTTAAACCATCCTGAGGAATGAGTTCCACATGTTCCTTTTATGTTTCCTTTAGAACTCCGTAACCTGGGACTCTGCCTTTTACAACCTGTAAATGCACCCCCTGCTTCTCCTATTAAAAAGCGGGTATTCTAGCAAGGAAGCCCAAGGAGGATTAAAAAAAAAAACAACATGCCTGAAAAACAAATTTGCTGCTGGAGTAGCAGATGAGTTGCCTCTCCAAGTGATGAATCACTACAGTGGAAGATGGCATCTTACCCAATAGGTAAAGTGAGGCAGGTAGCCAAATACTCACCTGCCCACAGGTAGGGAATTATTCCCAGGTCCACAGGTATCATGAACTCAATGCATCTACCTAGAGCTTTGATTTTTCACACCTGCATAGTAATGTTCACCAATGGACTCCTCCCTGATGCATATCAGGTCATTACTACACTCTAGGCCCTGACTTTATACAGCACTGATTACCTGCTCCACCTTTCATCAATCATTTCCCAAAGGGTTGTGAGGAAATTGGGCAAAAATTTTGTTCAAGGAAGCTAACAGTCCATAGTCCTCAAAATTCTGGTGTATCACTCTCTGTCTCTACTCTGAAAACTTTCCTCTCTGACTTGATTGGCAGTCCTATTTTCATGGTGTCTTGGGTTTCTTTTCTTTTCTTTCTTTCTTTTTTTTTTTTTTTAAATTCTGAATGTATGTGTAATGGTCTGGCCAGCAGTTCTGAGGCAGGGAAATACAACCAGATTGAGGGAGTCAGACATGGAAGCTGTTGTTAGAGAGGTAGTGTGGTAGATCAGGTGCTGAACTTAGAGGTTCAAAACAATAATAATAATTAGTATTTCCATGGGGATTTAAGATTTGGGAAGCATTTTACAAATATTAACACATTTGATCTTCCCTTCAACCCCAGGAGGTAGGGGACTATTATTATTATGCCCATCTTACAGATGAGGAAACTGAGGAAGACAGCCATTAAGTGACTAGATTTGAACTCAGGTCTTCCTCACTCCAGTACTCTATCCACCATGCTACTTAGCTGCCTCATAGACACATAGCTCCCCGGGCAAGGACAGAGGAGGCAATCTAATCCAAAACCTTTATTTTACAGATGCAGGACACACCTGTCTTCAAATCCTGCCTGTGTGTGACTGTACAGCAAGTTATTTAATGGTATTGACTCACAATCTCCAAATACTCAGTTATTTCCAGAGATTCTCCATCCTGCCTATTCTTCAGTTTCCTCCTCCATGAAATGGGCACGGTAATACACATAATACCTATTTCATGGGGTCATTATGAGCTTCATATGAGTTAATATATCAAAACCTCTTTGCAATCCTTAAAGCACCGTATGAATATCAGACAGCATTATTTAAATAAGGTTTCCTCCCTATCATCACAAATCAACTAATGGTTGTACATATCAATACTGTACATATCATTAATATAAAACTAACCCCATGTTGATGTGGTTGTAAAGAAATTAAAGACAGCATTAAACACTAGATACTATTTTCCACAATATGCCAAAAATGTGCTACAATTTGGAGCAACCCAAGTCAATAGAACATTCACAGTATGTGATGAAGGATTTGTTGAGAATAGACATGACATGTTTCCCATGACGATGAAAGCAATCTGTATCCTTAGCCTAGTGCTTGTAAGTATGAATACACCATTGGCTCAGAATTCTCAGTCAACTATTTCAACCCATTCCTCAACATTCCCCACGTTCAGGTCATCCATCCTCAGCTTGAAGACTTCTAATGGGGTAAACTCACCACTTGTTTAAGAAGTCCATTCCACTTACGGATAGTGTTAATGGTTAGGAAGATTTTGTTTTGTTTTGTTTTTCCTGGTAGCAAGCCTGCATTTGTCTTTTTCCATCTTCTACGCATTGTTGCTGGCTTTGCTCTTTGGGTCCAAACAGAGAGCACCTCTAGTCCCTCATGTGCTTGACAGGCCTTTGAATGCTTGAAGATAGCTACCAAAACAATCTAAGTCTGAAGTGCTACCTCCAAACATTTTGTTGTTGTTCAGTCATTTCAGTCACATCAAACTCTTTGTGATCCCATTTGGGGTTTTCTTGGCAAAGATCCCGGAGTGCTTTTATCATTTCCTTCTCCAGCTCACTCTACAGATGAGAAAACTGAGGCAAACAGGGTTAAGCAACTTGTCCAGGTCATACATCTACTAAGGGTCTGAGGCTAGAACTGAACTCAGGAAGATGAGTCTTCCTGGCTTCAGGGCCAGTACTCTATCCACTGTGCCACCTAGCTGCCCCTTGGATGGTTCTAAATATCTACCACCTCCCCTGTCCCCCACTTTCTTTTTCTTTCTCTCTAAGGGCCATAAGGCCACCCTAAGGTATAGTTTGAATAAGGAAAGCTCAAGGAAGATTATTTGAGTCATTGCTGCTTTGGGTAATTAGATCCAGAGCACAATTGGCTACAGAAGTAGGGACACCTCAAGACTGGTGATTCTATTCACGAATCCCTATAGGAGTTTGGCCTCATTTCCAAGCTGAATTCCAAATTGAGGGAATCCAATATCCACTGGATTCCCAGGAGCTTCTACTTTCCCAGAAATTACACATACAGTTATCCTTTCCACATAGTAGGGGTTAGGGAAACGGTGTCCCAACGATTTGGAAAAATAAAAATTTTTGGACCTCCCTTTGTACCAGAAAAGAAGTCTGAATTTTTTCTTTTTCTTTTATGGGGTGTTTACAGTACCTTATTGTAAAATTTGGGTTGATATTATATAATACTATACCTATATTTTATGCATTTTTGAGTTTCTATAACTTTTCTGTGTGTCTGCTGGCCTTTGTGTGTCATCTGCAGCTTCCACAAAACTCCCCAAAAATTCCCATTTAATTTCTTATGCTGACCCTTATTTCTCATGCTGATATATGCAATATATCAAAATTGTGATGGGGAAGGTTGCTGTGTAGAAGGGACAACTGTATGTTCTACTAAGTTGAACTATGACTCCTACTCACCCATCAAAGATGAACTTTCACACTCACCAGGTAACTTGATGTGTTCTTGGCTGAACACATCTGAAAGACAGAGTTTTAAGGGCCTGCACTACTCTTTTTGTTTCTGTCATGTGGATAACAAAAATGGCACTGAAAATAGGTAAAAGATTTAAGGGGTGGGGGTTGTTGGTGATAGTGATTTAAGGCTTTGCCATGTCTGGCCCACTCATGTCAACAAAGCCTTAGGAATGTGATATCATGTTAAGTTTAGATAGCACTTTAAAGTTTACAATTATACTATGAGGAAGGTAGAGCACATATTATTAAAACCATTTAACAAGTGATAAAACTGTGGTTCAGGGGTTGCGACTTGCCCACACGTTCTTTATGGGCTATCTCCTCCATTTAGAATGGGAGCCCTTTTGAGATCTGAGAACTGTCTTGCTTTTCTATTTGCATCTCCAACACTTAACAGAGTGTTCAGCAAATAGGAAGGCTTCATAAATGTCTTTTTGTTTCACTCATTCATGGTCAAACAACTACTAAATTGTTTACAATTCAGGAAAATGCAATCCAGGTCTCCTGATTCAAGCCTAGCATTTGGACATGCTGTGTAGGGTATGTCTCTAACATGCTAGCCATACTTCTTGACCTAAAGATATTTTACTAATATTTTGAAGGCACTAATGAGAACCCAATCTTCCCAACATGGTGGTCATATAATATCACATGAGCAGCTCTTTGCAGATTGGTTCACTTCATATATTTGTTCAGCTCAATTTTCTCCTTCCTATTCAGGAATGTGGTAACAACATGATCTCTCCAAATTATAATGACCAAGCTTGGTCCCAAAAAAATAAATGAGAAAATACATCTCCCTCCATTCTCGGTAGAGTTGGAGGATTATTTGTATGAAACACTGCATATACTATCAAACTCATGATACCTTGGTTAGTTTTACTGAACCTCTTCTTCTTCTTTCTCTATTATTTTAGGTTGCAGGAGTGTGAGAGCAAAGAGGAATAAGAAGTGACAGGTACAGGGTGTCCCGAAAGTCTTAGCTTTAATCTTAAATCTAGACTAAGACTTTTAGGACACTCTGTATTAGGAATGCAGAAAACATGGGAAGACTTAATATGAACTGATGTGGAGTGAAGAAGGCAGAACTGGAAACTCAATATACATAATAACTATAATAATGCACATGAAAGCAACCCTAAAAGGAAGTCATACTCCCATCAATTATGATAATCAATCCTGGTCTCTGAGAGCAGGTGATGAAATTGTCACAAGGTGCTCCCTTTTCCTCTTGTCTTCTCTTTGCTGTCTTTCCTGACTGTTGGCCACTCAGACCCCTAATCCTTCTGTCAAGTCAAGATTTTTTCTTTTATGCTGGAGGTAATAGGGAACCACTCAAGTTTACTGAATAGGGAGGTGATGTGGTCAGAACTGTACTTTAGGAAGATAAACTTGATAGCTAGTGGAAGATGGATTGTGGTGGGAAGAGACTTGAGGCAGGAAGACCAGTCAGCAGGTTATTGCAATAGTCTGGGCATGAGGTGATGCTATGAAGGCAAAATCAAGAAGCTTTGGCAACCAATGGGATATGATGGGTTAAAGAGGATGAGGAGTCAAGGATGATACCACCTAGACTGTGAACCTGGTTGTCTGAGAAGATTAATAGCACCCTAGACAGTACCAGGGAAATTGGGAAGGTGGGGTGGTGGAGTATTTGATGAGAAAATAATGAGTGAAATGGAGATATGTGGAATATAAGATGTCCTCAAGAAGTCCAATGCAGTTGGTGATATAAGACTAGAGATTAGGAGAGAAGATAGTAGAACTGAGAATCATCAACATAGAGATGATAACTGAATCTGTGGAAACTAACAAAATTACTAAGAGAAATAGTATATGGGGGAAGAGAAGAGTCCCAAGACTGAGCCTTGAGGGACACCCATGGTTAGAAGTACACAACTTGGATGAAGATCCAGCAAAAAGAGAAGTGGTCAGACAGATATGAGGAGAACCAAGAGAAAAAAGTATCATGAAAACATAGACAGAAGAGAATATTAAGGAGGAGAGATTGATCAACAATATCACAAGCTACAGAGAGGACAAGAAATATGAGAACTGAGAAAAGGCCATTCTGTCTTGTGATTAAGAGGTCATTAGGAACTTTGGGGAGAGCAGTTTTGTATCAGAATGAGGTCAGAAACCAGACTACCAAAAGTTAATAAAAGAATGAGAGTAAAGAAAGCAGAGGAACCAATTGTAGACAGCTTTCTAAAGAGGGAAAAGACATATACAGTGATAGCTAGAGGGTACAGACAAATCAAGTGAGGATTTTTTGAGGATAAGAAAGACATATGGGTATTTGTAAGCCACAGGGAAACAGCCAATAGACCAGGAGAAATTGAAGACAAGTGAGAGAGTGGGAATAATAGAAAGGGAAATCTGTTGGAGGAGACAGGATAGAATGGGATCACTTGTGCAGACAAAGAGATTTTCCTTGACAAGGAGAAAGACCACCTCTTCACATGAGACAGGAGTAAAGGAAGAGATAATGGTATCCAAGGTATCATGAGGCTTGCCATCTTTGCCCTGCTATTGCCTCCTAGTTTTTCCTTGGCTACCCTTCCTCTCCATTTCCCCATACCCCAATAGAATTACTATCTTAGATGAAGATGTACCTTAAGAAACCCTCGGCCTTGCAATTTATCCTATTACTGTATCATTGGGACCTCCATGTCCTTCCATCCACCTGAAAGCTGAACTTTTTTTTATGCATTTTCTCCCCTAGTTAGACTGCAAGCTACTAGAAAGCAGGGACTGCCTAGTTTTTGTCATCATCATTGTTGTTGTTGTTGTTGAAGTTGTATCCCCAATGCTTAATATAGGCTTTAAAATATAGTAAGAAGATACTAAAAGTTTTCTCGTTCATTCATCCGTTTCCCACTTCACAGTGGAAGAATGGGAAACTAGATGTCAAATGTTCCTGTATTTTGCTTAACTGCTTTTCCTTGTCAAAAAAAGAGAGTTAAATGTGGGGGTAGATATGGGAAAGGGATGCATTAGGAAATTACTATGATGCAACAACCAAAGGAATCGATAAAACTTTAAAAAGAAAAAGAGAGGGGCAAAATAAAAGCCACAGAGCAACTAAAAGCACCTTTCTTTTGCCCCAAACCCTCACTTACAAATGTCATAGCGACGAGAGTTTCCTATTCTGTGAGATAACATGATTATTTAGAATTATCTAAATAAAGCCCAATTAAAATTTGATCGTTGCATGTAAAGATCAGTTCTTCTCAATAGCTATACCCTTGCCTTCCCTTTCCCAGAAAGGACAATCACTTTGGTAAACAAGCCTCCTCCATAAGCCCCTCAGGCAAGGGTATCTTCTTTCTCAAATACTGACATCAACCCTGTATACAAGGATATGAAAAATGGTTATTGTTTTCATTCTGATCATAAGACAACAAGCTTGGCCACTACCACCACCACCACCACCCCCACCCCTCCACTATTTTAGAAGGCAAACATTGTCCAAAAAAACTGTTAAGAATAAAAATTGCACATGTGGTAATAGTCAACAGGGGACACAGATGATTTTATGCTTTATGGACAAATCCCCAAGCAGCCCTGTATTCCCTGAGTCCAATTGCTTCTTAAATGACTGGCACTTGATGAGAAATGCAAACTGCATATTAAGCACTTTCAGAGACTTTCAGCACAATTCCAGAAAGCTCCCCCAGTTAAGTGACATTTTAATACCATAACAAAAGTATTATACCAGCAAAACCCATTTGCTCCAAGTACTAGGATTTTCCTTTGTCCCAGAGAAGAAACACAAATTGTCATAAATACTCGACACAAGTTCCCAGAATACATTTGCAGTTGTTTAACCCTTCAGCACAACACCTCTATGATGTACACAAGAGTGGATCTTGAAGGACATTCTTGGAGGCCCAAGAACCATGCAAAAGGAAGTGCTCATATGATCAAAGGATCAAGGAAGATGTGTGTAGATGACAGTAGATAAGCAGAGCAAATAGCTTGAGGTATTGGAGTAGAATAAGCAGAAATCATGCCTGGCATCCAAGAGAATCACAAGTACAGAAAAGGCAGAAGACTCTTCTTGGCACTGATTTATGGGAGACAGGATTAACATGTTTCATAGATGGGATTACCTCTGATGTTTCAGTGATGTCTTTTCATTATGGCTATACATTACATTTCATGTCTAAGAGTCATACACTAGGAAGATATCATTATACTAAAGCCTCTTTATAATGATATTCACCAGTTTCTTCCATACCATGAAAGTTCATTATAGGTAAGATACAAAGTCTGCCTGGTACTTTCAGCAATAAACTCTGCAATGGGATCTAAGAAGGATCCATTTCCTACTGAATTCCAAACTACAGTAGGTTGTGTTAAGTGAGGTTGTATTAAGTGAGGCTCAAAGGTATTATGGAATTTCTATGAGGTTTCAGGGAGGGCAGAGGAAGAAGAACGGATGTTTTTGTTCTAGATGATGTTGAACCAGATTTTTATAGTAACCAGGTTATTCCCTGATGACAAGATAATCATTGCCCTTGAAAGTCATAGTAAATCTTTTAGACCCATACCGTTAGGCTTAGTCATTGAATCTATTAAAGATGCTTATTCAACTTACTCTTCGGTTAGTCACTGGGAACATCCAGGACATCTAATTTTTTAAACAGCCCCAAATATATAAAAAAATAGTCATAGCAACACTTTCGTAGTAACTAAGAAATTGAAGTAAAGGAGATGTCTATCAATTGGGGATAGCCAGACAAATTATTGTACATTAATGTAATATGATGTCATTGTACCATAAGAAATTATGAAAATGAATTCAAAGAAATTTGGAAGTGATGCTGAGCAAAGTTAGCAGAACCGAGAGTATGATCCATGTAATGACTACAATAATATAAGGAAAATATCAAAAGACAGAAGAACTCATCAATGGAGTGACTAGTCTTGATTCCACAAGATTGATGGTGAAGTATGGCATTCTTTTCTTAATACAAAGATAGTAGACTAAAGCTGCAAAACAAAGACTATCTTGCCAGCACAAGTCAATGTACTGATTTATTTTGTCAAGTGAAAAAAGAAGGATTCTTGTGCGAAAAAGGAAGATTCTTCTATTGGAGGAGTTACAAAATGGTCCAGCCATTCTGGAAAGCAATTTTGAAACATGCTTTCAAAAAGCAACTAAAATGTACAGAAAGAAGAAGAGAATTTGGGGTTGAAAATAAATATAAAATTTAAAAATTTTTTGAAGTGATTAAAATATACATAACCTTTGAACTACAGATCATACTGCTAAATGTATACACTAAGGAGGAAAAAGATAGAAATGAATATTGACTGAGGAATAGCTAAGCCTGTGGTACACAACAATACCACTTTGAGAAATGACTAATATTAAGAATTCAGAAAAATATGAGATTTATATAAATCAATGCAGAGTGAAGAAAGCAGAACCAGGAAAATAAAATATATAATTAATGTGATATAAAACCAAAAATCATTTAAAAATCTTAACAAAATTAAAGATTGGGGGAGGGCAGGTGTTAGGAAATGCTGGTGATGTGAGAGAAAAATAAGCATTAGTAAAATACTTGTTTTTAAAAATCAGAATGAATTCTCTACATTGAAATTAGATATGAAGAATATTTTTTGAGATCTTACCCACCATGATTTGTCATTTATAGTATAATTAATGTTCTATTTGGTATGACAGGAAAATTGAACCTTTCATGAACGAATTAACAACAAATATAATGTTAAAGTCTATAATTAAATTAAATCATACCTGTGTCTCAAACTAATCAATTCTCTCTCTGAATAATAAACAACAAAGACCTGAAGCTTTCCCAAAGATACATAGTATTTACTGCATAAACTGGTGAACATTCATTATAACATTTTTGAGATTAGACAGGAAAGATTTGTTTTCACAAATATAAAAATCAGGTGAGTCAGAGGAAGCTGCTATATTTTATGTTGTTATGCAAGCCTAAAATTAGCCAACGTTACCAGTAAATAGCAATAACGTCTGTTTAAATTCTGGGCCATTGGAGAAAAATAAGAAAATTCCCACTTTCTTCTGTTAATTCTTCAAAAAAAAAATGTCAAGTAACTAAGGTGACTACTTCTAAGATAACCCCTCTACAATTCATGGGATTCATGGACATTATTGATAAGACAGTCTCTTTGAGTTATACCCCCAACTTATATTTGAATTCATGATTTTGGGCCCTCAGAGGGTGACTAACTACCATGCTACTCTCTCAGGATTCTAGAGATAGACAAATATGAGGGGATGTTCTTCTAGCACTGTTGTTTCTGAGCCCACTCTAATGTGCTTTCCAACAAGTAACCAGGCAGATTTAACTACCTTCTTTTAAAAAGGTATTTATTGAGATTGTGCCTAGGACACAGTCTTCAACAAATCAATGCACAGATACTACGGGTTTAAATTTCATAGACAATGTTTGGAAGGCACATGTATGGAGAAGATGTGGAGCAAAGGGGTAACTCACAACTCTCACAGCAATAGTCATTTTTCCACCTTGTGTCCCTAAATATTTCTTTCTGTATCTAGGGGGTTGCATTTCTTGAAGCTGTCTTTCCTCAAGTGACTACTATTCCAAATCTGTTTTCCTCAGTGCCTCTCTCTGCTCTTAATTCCAGGTTTTTCTGCTGCTTTTGTCTACCTCTCTTCTAGTAGGCAGAAGATAGCTAGGTGTTGCAGCGGCTGGGCCTGGAGTCTGAAAGACATGAGTTAAAATTTGACCTCGGACATTCACTAGCTATGTGACTCTGGGCAAGTCACTTAACTTCTGTTTGCCTCAATCCACTGCAGAAGGAAATGGCAAACCACTCCAGTACCTCTGCCAACAAAAATCTCACAGGGTCAGGAAGAGTCAGACGTGACTGAACAGTATTCTAATAGGCACTGTAGCTTCTACCACCATTCAGCTCCGACTGCCTATAGGTCCTCTGAACTAACAAGTTCAGAATACTTGGGTCTTTGAAGACTTTTGTCCAAATCAGGACATAACAAACAGAAAGAGAATAAGGGAGTCACATATTCAAAGTTGAGCTGCATGCTGAAAGCTGAGCTCCCACATGGCCAGATGGGAGACAGGGAAATCACCCCACCCAGTTCTTAGGAAGGCAGTCAAAATAGTCCTATCTTACTCAAAGCCACAAAAAGAAGGAAAGCCACAGTATTGTATATATTTACCAAGTTCCCACTCAACAGTCTCTGAGTCATCTAGTCTTCCAGCTCAACAACCAATTAGGGGGCTTTCCATCATCACATAGTACAAAACCCTCAGTTACACATGGCTGAATGCTGGCAGGGAATATCCACAAACTCTGTATAACTTAGCCAGAAGGGTAAATCTGAGCATACTCTATGCCACTGTTCCAGTGACATCTATAGTTTAAAAAAAAAAGAAAGCATCATGGAAGTTCTCTCAACCCAAGAATATTTGATAAACATACGAAACTTTTTAAGTTTATGCTGCTACTGTCTATTTAAGTTCTGAATAGCAAAAATAACAAAGCCAAGACTCATTTACCTACTCGAAATGGAAGTCTTTCCAATATGTATCAAATTTACCTTCTTACCTACTTACTTTGTATTCCAAGTCTAGTGTTCCTTCCACTGTATTTCCCTCACTCATACTACCCAGTTCAATTTTGATGTTTATAAGGATAACTCTCAATGAACAAGAATAGGGTTAACCAGTGGCATGCTTGAGCCAACTTGTATCCAAAAGCCAATTGTTAAATTTTTCATTGTGACCATTTATACCTCAGAAATCAGTAAATGCTACAAATCAGAGCTTGATTTATTATTTTGTGGATTGTTTAGACTTAAGAAAGTGATGGAGAAAATGTTAATAATGCAGATTAAACTTAAAAGTGGGTTTGGCTTAGTTTTGGGGGGAGGAGAAAGGTAGAACTGATTGTTAAACATTTACCAATATCCAAGTGTAAATTCTGCTTAAATTATTCTAAGGCAGAGGAGTATTTAATGTATTTTAGAAAATTTCCATCTAAGGTGGATGATCAAATCAAGTTTACACATTTAAAGGGATAAGCTTCATCAATTTCAAATTTTTTACTTATGAAGAACTTCTTTTTTGCAATAATTTGGGTAAATGCAACATTGCTGTGTTAAGGATGCTATGATCCTACATAGGGTAGATCTAGAGATAAAAGAGGATTCAGAGGTTACTTTGCCCAACTCCCTCATTTTACAGATAAGGAAATTGAGTCCTCCTCATTTTATAGATGAGGAAACCTGTCCAAGAATACTCAGTAAACAGCGAAACCCAGTACTCTCACTTTAAATCATAATCATATATTTAGATCTAGAAGGACTTCAGACGCCATCTAGCAATCATTTTACAGCTAACCTGAGGCAGAAAGGGGTTAAGTGAATCGCCTAAGGTCCAATGCCCTTTCTACTGTACTTCTATTTATAATAGCACTAGAGGGTTTTACTTCTCATAAAGAATAGAACAAAAGGAAAAAGAACACCCTTCAGGTTACATATTTAAGAAGTATTGGCCAAATGACACCCACAATTGCCACGTTGGCACATAGTTCACCTTTAATAGTTGGGTGCCAAAGCTTGCACAGGGTTATAGACAGGCACCTGTCTTTGCTGTTTACATTCGATCCTTATCTCTTGTAATTGTATAAAAGGGTTCTTATGGATTTAGGAATAAACTTCAGCAAAGTGGTCCAATAGCAGAGGCAGCCCTGGATAAGCATGAAGTATTTCTTCTCTGGACAATCTAGAGGAAGAAGACCAAGAGGTATAAGTTTCATGTAGTAAGTTTGCCTTCTTACCTATGAATTGATAAGATAAACATAAATATTAATTATACCATATGATTATATAGCACTTCATAGCTTTCAATGTACTTTAAGTGGCAGAGCCAGAACTAAATCCCATCATAAGATCCTACTATGTGCCAGACACTACACCAGAAGACACAAAGACAAAAGCAAAAATAATTTCTACATTCAAGGTGCTTAGTGTCTACTAAAAATAGCAGACAGGAGGGACACAAATAAATTCAAAGGATAAGGATTGCACCTTTGATTTCATCAACAGGGAAGGTCCAGGCAAGGTCCAGGCAAACCTCTATTAATATAGGTTTGTAGCTTCTGATCAACTTTTAGCTTTAGAAAGTTTTTTAGAGCACTGAGAGGTTGTCATTTACCCAGGGTCACAAAGCCAGTTTGTAATGGAGCCAGGAGTTAAACCCAGGTCCCATTAGTTTGGGGACAGTTAAGGGGTACAGTGGATAGGACTCAAAGACCTGAGTTCAAATTCAGCCTCAGACACTTACTAGCTGTGTGACACTGGGCAAGTCTCATAACTCCATTTGCCTTAGTTTATTCATTTTGTAAAATGAGCTGGAGAAGGAAATGGCAAAGCACTCCAGTATCTTTGCCAAGAAAGCCTCAAATGGGGTCACAAAGAGTTGGACACGACTGGAAATGACCCAACAAAAAAGAGACTTCCAGCCAAGATGACTGCTCCAGTCCAGCTCCAACATGCCTACTCCAGCAAAACCCTGAAGTTATCAGCAGACCAAAGATGCCAGAAAAGGCCCTAAAGACCTAGCATTCTGAAATTCAATTTAATTCAATGAACATTTATTAAGTGCCTATTATGTATCAGGCACTGGGCAAAGAGCTGAAGATAAAAATAAGAAACAAAGCTCCTGCCCTCAAGGAGCTTACAATCTAATAGAGGAAGACAACATGCAAAAGGAAGCTGAAAGGGAGGTGGGGGCACCAGGGAGTACCTGGATCAGGCACGAGGGCATATGGCACCATGCACCAGAGGTGCTGATGGGCAGTTAGTTGGTACAATGGATAGAGTGCTGGGCCTGGAGGGAGGAAGACTCATCTTCCTGAG
>NW_020954720.1:9448240-9474305 GCF_900497805.2 Vombatus ursinus
ATCAGACACAACTGAAATGACTAAACAACAACCTCTTAGTTTTAAGGCCAGTTCTCTAGCTACTAAGCCATGCGTTCCCAGGTAAATACAAAAAATATGCAAAGTAAATACAAAGGAATTCTGAATTCTGAAGCCTTAACAACTAGAGCACCAGGAAAGGTCTTCTATAGGTGGTGATAGATACCTTGTTCTCTTTTAGAGAACTAGGATTCCAGAGAGGTGGACATGGGAAACAGAAGGCCTGTACAAGGGCAAAAAGAAAGGAGTTAGGGCTGTGCTAGGAAATGCTTAACAACCTGTTTTCCTGAGGGGCAGGGGGAATGTATAGACAATACTCTTTTAAGTTTAATTTACATTATTAACACTTTTTCCATCACTTTCTTAAGCCTAGACAATCAATGAAATAATAAATCATTTGCTGATTTCACTGAAAATTTAATAATTGGCTCTCTCCAGTCTATTTCTAGCTGGTTCCAACACACCCTTGAATGTAACATATGGATAAATACAAGTAGGCCGGAAGTCCAGGGCTCTTTCCAACATACCTGGCATTTCTTGAGCACACACCAATTGGTAGCAGAGAGCAACTACCCTAAAGGATATTAGCTCACAGAGGGCAGTTCATGTCAGGTGGAAACTTTGCTGCTGAGTATGAATCAAGTGACTGATATACAGAAGACTTCAGAGATGCTTGTATTCCTCCTTCTAGGACCCCTTACGATGGGGAGCTAGGAGCAGAGCACATAGAGATCTGGACCTAGCACCAAGAAGATCTGAATTCAAATCCTGCCTCAGTGACTAGATATGTAACCATAAATAAGTCACTCAGTATCTCTAAGTATTCGTTTAGCGTAAAATGGAGAAAATAATAATACTTCACAGGGTTATGGGAAGGATCAAGTAAGATAACGTATGTAAAGCATTTTGCAAATCTTAAAGTGCTATATAATTGCTAGTATTATTATTAATTATAAAATTAGCACGAAATGTTATTTTAAAACTCAAAGCAATTCTACATGTTAAATCTCCTCTATTTGGCATTTAAAGCTTCTTATAACCTGACCCCTTCCTGTATTTTGGGTTTTCACATGCATCACTCCTTTCCCTGCACATTATAAACCAGTCATACTGGGTCCCTCACACATAACTCTCCATCTCCAATCTCCATGCCTTTGAACTGGCTGTCCCTCATGCCAGGAATGCACTCCCTTCTCACCTCTGCCTCTTGGAATTCCTGGCTTCCTTCAAAATTCAGCTGAAATACTGCTTTTTAGAAGAGATCTTTCCTACCCCAGCACATACTGCATGATCCCCCAGCTACCTTGTATATATTTGGCATATATTCTGTACATATTTACCTATGTTCAAGATGTCTCCCCCATTATAATTTAAGTTCTTTGAGGTTAGGAGTTATATTGTTTTGGTATTTATTGCTAGGGCTAACTAGCATAGTACCCGATACATAGTACCTGATACATACATTTAAATGCTTAGTGTTTAATTGATAGATCTGTATATTACACAGCACCTTAGAAAGTTCTTGATCTTTCTTTTCCTATGGCTATTGTCTAACTACAACTTCAGTTTTTAGTACAAAATGGTATCATTAAAGAATCAGTCAATTCTAGAATTTGAAAGGTCTCAACATAGAGTTTGGAATAATAAAAACAGCTAACATTTTGGAACTGTTTTTAGATTTGCAAAGTATTTTATGCATGTTACCTCATTTAATCCTCACCACAGCCCTGGAAGGTAGGTGCTATTATCATCCTCATTTTACAGATAAGGAAACTGAGGTTGAGTGGTCAAGTGATTTGCCCAGGGTCACTTAGTTGGTAAATATCTGAGACAGGATCTGAATCTGTCTTCCTGACTCACCTGAGTCAGCTCAGGCAACCTGTTGACACCATGGTTGACAAGTGGTCATCTCATTCTCATTGAGTAATGAAGACTCAAGGCCCCTTCACATACTGTGGCAAATGAGATCTCAAAAGGAAACTGTAGAAGGAATGTAGGATGACACTCATTACCAAACAGTGACAGAGATAGGCCTAACCCAAGAATGATTGACAAGACCTGGAAACCAAGGTGAAGAAGATACCATCAAGAAATCAAACACAGAGAAATATGCATGTTGGTACGTCTCTTGGATTATTTAATTAAAGTGCTGGGAAAACTTGAAAAATACCTTTAACCCCTCCCAGCCCCTCCCTCCATAAGTCTCTGTGAATTTTATTTTTCTTTGTTTAATAAACACCTTTGAACTAAAGCCTGTGAGTGTTCGTTTGTTTAGTTGCTGTGATTCGTGGGCTAGTAGTGGCTTGGGGCAGCTAGGTTACAGCTGGCAAGGTTACAGATAATAGCTTAGGGAATGGAGACGGGGCTAAACATCTCTACAAGTCAGACAATTAAAACCAGACACAGACGTAGTAAAGTGGGTGGTTTTCCAGGACACAGACAGAAAGAGGTCAGGTAAATTAAGTTGGTAGGGGGCGGCGAAGTGAGAGGAAAATAAAAATAATTATTTGTTATTATTTCAGTTCACAAGACAAAACCTTATTATTTTCATGACCTGTGGAAAAAATACTTTGAAAAGATGTCAAATGTACGAGAGAGAAAAACAGAGAGAGGTGAATTCTTCTCAAACAACACTTAATAAATGAAATTGTTTCCATGATTCTGGGTGACTGGGATTCCAAACTCCCGCTACTCAGGAGAGAAGTGTTTGTCCAGGTTTGTAACTGTGTTTTGACCTTACAAGTGTACATAATGTAATTTATTGTTGGGTTTTGTTTTGTTTTTCCACATTCACATTCAGCTTCTGTTTTGTTTTATTTTTTCACATTTAGCTTCAAAAACATCAGCTGTGCTATGACGAGGGTTATTGGAGTTGACACGGTGGAAAGAAGGCTAGGGATGAGAAGAGCCAGTAGAATGGCCTCCCATCTTGAGGCTAACTAGCCAGATGACACTGAGCAAATCATGTCATCTCTCCCTGGATCCTGTGAGGAAAATGAGTCCTCTCAGGAGATGAATAAATCAGTGAGTTGGGCTGGGGCGGGGAGAGCATCTATTATGAGCTTATTCTACACAAAACCCAGTGCTGAATGCTGGGGATAACAATTACAAAAACAAAGATCTTGCCTTTAAGAAATTTATATGCTAATAGGTGATAGTAGTCAGGGAGGGGCTCTTTGGTCCAGCAAGTTCCTGCAATGGTGATGGTGGCCATTGAGGACTAGACTGAACCACTCCCTCCCACGATAATCCAGGCTTCAGATGATGAGGGCCTGAGCTAGGGTGACTATGGTGGTCTAGGAGGGAAGAGAGTATATGCACAAAAGAGAGGTTAGGGGAAGTGAAGGGGAGAGAATAAGCATTTATACTGTGCCTACTATGTAAACTAAGCTAAACACTTTTTAAAAAAACATTATCTCATTTGATCCTTACAACAACCTTCTGAGATAAGTCTTTTATTATTCCCCAGGCAACTGAGGTTAAGTGACTTGCCCATGGTCACACAACCTGTAAGTGTCTTAGGCTGCATTCAAACTCAGGTTTTCTTCGCTCCACCCACTATTCTATGTAGCTGTCTTAGGGGTTAGAAAGGCAGGGGAAAAAACAGACTTGGCAAGAGTTTGGAGATCAGGGACTATTGAGAACGAGGCATTGTGAGTGTGGGTGGCAGAGAGGATGATGATACTCTCAAGAGAAATAGGAAAATTAGGAAAAAGGGAGAGCATGAGAGAGGAGAAGCATAACCATGTCCTTCCCAAGACATAGTGAACCAGGAGAAAAAGTCATCAAACTGCATAGCAAGGACATGGGATAATAGAAATTCTGGAGATGTAGAGATTAAAACTAATGTAAAGGTTCTGTATTAATGAGCTTTTGTTTCAGTTTGGTTTGGTTTTTGCCCACATAGATTATGTGTATCTATGCATAATTTACACATAGGTCTGCCTGAATGTGGCTCTCAGTGAAGCAAGAATAGATATTTCTGGCATCCTCCCCCCACCCTTCTCCAAGGGAAATTTTGATTCCTGTAAGAGAAGCAAGAGGTTAAGGCTGGAGGCTGGCCACTCCGCTCTCATCTAGGAGAAGGATGCACTAGGTTAGAATTAGTCTGGGGAAAATAATTTTTAGGTTCAAGCTGTGCTCCCAGTTGCCACCCCTTAAAAGGAGCATCTAACACTTTGACTCCCTTCCTACCAAATGCCATTTCTACAGTGCCCATATGTAGCAAGTAGCAAATAAATCTGTTTATCCCTATCAACAGCGAAACAGAAATCAGAGAAGATATACACATATGAAAATATTCCAGCCCGTATAGAGTAAATAAGCTCTCACTTTGGGAGGGAGGCAACTCAGCTCAACTAAGAGAGAGTCTCAGATGTCACTGAAAGAGAAATTCCATACTCTCTAATGTAGTGAGCAGAACAAGGTGCCAGCTCCTCTGTATGTCAGCTTCTTCTCAGAGTCCTTCTTTCCCTTCAGGAACCTGAAGAGAATCTGGAACCATGTGTCTTCTCTCTAAGCTGGAAGCCAGAAGACCAGGATTTCTCTTCTCCCAAACTCTTACCAACTCCACCCCTCAAGAAGGCCCAGAATGTTGAATTATTAATCTCCGCTATTATAGAGAATATTATGCAAATAGCCTTTGAGACAGATTATATTGGCAAGGTAACTGATGAAATCATAGAGGAGATGGTCAAAGAATATCAAATTCTCTCTCGTTCTAAAATTCTAAGTAACAATTTGTGGCTTTCCTTAAGACTTAGTTTTACGAATTAAAAAATCTTAAATCTAGAAAGAATAATGCAAACCAATCACATCATTTTAGAGAAGAGTCTCAGGCAGGTTAAGTTACTTTCCTAAGATTAGGCATGGTACAAAGTAATTTAAATGTGAATTGATGTCCAAATGTCACTAGACCAGAACCTTCACAACATCTCTCTGTTCATGCAAAAATAGATACCTGGGCACTATTTCCTGCAGCCCTAGTCAGTTGCCTCTTATGCCATATTTGTTGCTTGGTGTCCCATATTGGTTACTTTCATCATACAAGCTTCTGAAGTATTCGTTGTTCATTAATAGTCATTTGTGAATCTCTGAGTGCAAAACCAGATTCAACTGTAGTACCTTTACCCCAGGGTTTTATTTTTGCATAACAAAAAGCAAAAAGAAGACTCTTGTGGCCATCTAGGATGAAATGAAAAGAAATAAAAGGAAATGAATAAAGGGAAATAAATGAGATAAAAGGAAAATAAAAAGAAATGAAAATTCTGGCAGAATTATATGGTAAAAAAAGAATTTCAAAAACTGTTAGGATGCAAATTACTGGAGGTAACTTAAAGGTCAAAGAGATGATTATTATTAACTTACATCATAGTGAGGAGGACAACTACTACTCTAGTTCAGGCCTTAATTATATCTTTCAGACTATTGCATTAGCCTCCTAATTAATCACTTTGTCTCCCCACTCTAATCATTCTCCACACAGCTATCAAACCTACATAGCATTTAGTACAGTGTTCAGCACATAGTAGGCATTTAATAAATATTTACACACACACACACACACATAGATGTTGTTTCCCAACACATGTTTATTTTATACAGAGATAGATAGATAGATGAACTTATAAATACTTGCATAGATAGATAGATAGATAGATAAATTCCCTCAGTATATAAGCTCCTTGAAGGCAGGAACTGATTTGCTTTTGTATTTGTATCCCCAGTGCCTAGCATAGTGTCTAGTGCATAGTAGGTGTTTAATAAATGCCTGTTCATTGATTGATCAATTGATGGAGTATCCAGATTCCTTTTCTAATCCCAAAGGATAATAAATGGCAGACTAGTATGTTTAAGATCTGAGATTCAAGATGATAAGCCACTGACAGAGTTGTTTGGATGGAAATGAAAAAGTGAACTCATGAACATCCCATGTTCTCGTCATGATGAGCAGCAACAGATCATAGAATTGAGATATTTGAGTGAGTAAATACAGTCAATCTGACTACAGGTTTTACATTCTTTCAACTACACCAGAGTGTCTTTCCTTAAAAATATATATACAGACATATATGTACATATATACATATATACATATATTCATATATGTATCTATCTATCTATCTATATATATATATATATATTCACTACTTCAGTGGTTTAATGCCCTTAGATCAGATTAAAGAGTCATACAGTTTTCTATTCTAGAGTAAATGTTATTGAAGTGAAATTGCATTTGTTTCATTGATTTCTGTTTTGCCCCTAACATAAAGGAAAGGGACTCAAAGCTAGGGAACTTGTCTTTTCCGTGTTCTGAAGTCCTCCAACCCAAAGTGCCTATTAGAGTGTTATAAGGCCCATGAACCTCCAGGAGACAGTAACTGATGGTGGTGGCCCTTAAAGGCAGTGTGCTCTCACTGATCAGTAACTAGTCCTAAAGTATTACACCTAGCTTGGGTGAATTGTGAGGCAAGAGAAGAAAAGGAAATTTCCTCCTCCTGGTGTAATAGGTGTGAGTAGTCAGTTTACAAAATCACTCCTGTTCTCTCCTGAGTATTAAAGTCTCAAATACTAACACATGCATTTTAAAACTTCAGGACCCCTGAATATTGATGTATTGAAACACCAAACACTGTTCTCTTTTCTGTTCCTCAAACAAAACTCTCCAACTCCTGACTCCCCCTGCATTTTTACCAGACATTCCCATGCCTGGAACACTCCCTCCTCATCCTCACTTGGTTCCCTTGGCTTCCTTCAAGTCCTAACTAAAATCCTGCCTTTGACAGGAAGACTTTCCCAATCCTTAATTCTGATACCTTCTCTGTTGATAATTTCCAATCTATCCTGTATTTAGCTTGTTTATACATAGTTATTTTCCATGTCGTCTCACCCCATGAGGTCTTTGAGAGTTGAGATTATCTTTTGTCTTTCTTAGTATCCCTGGATCTTAGCATAGTACTTGGCACATAGTAGGCATTTAATAAATGATTATTGATTCTTACAAAAACATTTTATTGAACACCATCTCTTTTCTACACTTAGAAGTCTGTTTAAATTAGACAACAAATCAAAGAAGATATACAGCATATCCTGTAATATCCTTCCCCCCCCAAAAAAAATAATCTGAAAGATAATAGTTTTGATCCTTAAGAAAACATACCAAGTACAATTGCCCCAGGGGAGGTGGAAGAGGAGCTCAGAAGATTGCAGGCCTAGACTTAGAACAGCAATAGAATACAGGGTAAAAGGCAAAGATTTTGTGTGATCTGAATGGTACTGCCTAAAGTTTCCTTTCCCCCAAATAGCTTGTCCTAACAATGCTGAAATTCTAATAGCCATTCCTTTGGCTTAAGTCTTCAGGTATTGCTATTAAAAAGCAAATCTTATTGGGAAGGGGTACAGCCACTAATACCTTAAAATAAATTTGTTGCCAAGGCCTGGGAAAATTTTTAAGGCACAGAACTAGGTACTTTTTACCCTGAATAGATCACCTCAGGGAAGGGTCCCTGGACAGTAGGAGGGTCCAGGATATCTGAGTGGAAACAAGTAAATAAAAATAGACGGGGGTGGGCACTAAAAGTGAATGGGAGAGGGAGAGGCCCTGAAGACAAATTCACAATGTTGCCTTGAGTGAGGCCCAGGATGGAGGTGATCTCATTCAGGAGAAAACTGTTTAGCCAAGGGAAGGCAGCCAAGCATGCCAAAGTCCATGCCTGGACTGACAAGTGCAGGCTCTGCCCAGATAGCCTAATAACAGGCCTGCTGTTCAGGTCCCCAACCAGTGAAAGATGATTGTCCCTCGTCTCCTCTGCACAGTTTAAAAGCCAAATCACTTCCCATAACATCACTTTACATTTCCACAGCAGGGTGACCTACCTACCAAACACCACATATGAATTCCAGAAGAAAACTGTGTGTCTGCCCCGCTGTAACATAACTTTCTCAAACCACGCATACATACATTTATAGCAATTCTGGGCAGCCATGCAAAAGGTTGCATTGTGTTCGGTGGCATTACTTCTAATTTAAGGAGGATTTTGGTTGAGGACCTTTGAAGTGGGAGCTTGAATCATGCATCTGTAAATTCCTCGTTTTCCACAGTTATTAAAAAGCATGCCAGTGCCAGGGTATCCCATTGTTCATTCACTACTTTGGCATGCCAGTATGGGGGTGGATGCCAACCACACAACAGCCTGAGAGACACAGGCGAATAGTAGGTGAGGCTGGTCAGGCGTCATAAAGGCTAGAGATCTCATGCCAGAGGGACACATGTTGGGTATCAACCATAAACAGGCCTCCAAAGCGGTCTTAAAAATGAGCTCCTTGTGTGTCTTGGAAGATATTCCAGAATTATGTGGGAAAACAGTGGAATGAACTCAGTTCCTCAACCAGTGATGCTATTCTGGATTCAGGCAGGATTATGTTTAAAACTAAAAAAAAGGAAATAAAAACCCTCAAGCTGGGACACTGAGTTACACACATTGTTTGAAAGCTGCTATTGGTTTCTCATTGTTCAGCCACCACTGTTTGGGCCTAACCACACTACAAATGTGAGGAAGCTGTACAGTAGGGTCTCCCAAAATCACAATGCGAGGGCACAGCTACAGTAGGGAGTCTTACCTCCTGCCCCCAAACCAATAAAGGACCTTGTATTTTTTTCTGCTTCATTTAACTTTCTTCATTTTTTTCATTTAATGTCATTTTTCTAAATAGAAAATAGTGCATATATAAAATACTTAGCTTCCACATACTCCATATCACCATTATTAAAAATTAATCCAGATAAGTGAAGAGAGAAGAAGAAAATCCTGAAAGCAAACCAAGTGTGAATACTGTGAAGACGGGAAAGGTTCATGAGATGTCTGGAGCTCTTTGAGGTGAAGGAAAAGGACGAACTAAGGTGTATAAGCACCTGCTATGTGTTCCTCACTAGATAGTATGAACAGAATAGGGATCAGAACTGGAATTGTGGTTTCCTTGGTAAAGAGAGCTTCTGTTGAGGAACTTCCTTCACCTCCTAAGAGTGTGCATCTTCTAGTCTTGGAGTGTCTCTTAGAGCCCTGGGCTGGTTAAGAGGCTTGCCCAGAGTTACAGAGCCAGTTTATGTCAGGGGTAAGAATTGAACCCAGATCTTGGCTTCAAGGCCAGCTCCCTATCCATTACATAGCATTGCTTCTGATGCTGAAGGTATACTTTTAAAAGTTAATCCCATTACCTTACATTCTACTTTCTCTCCACACCTCCAAAAAGCACCTTAAATAGACCTAACACCAAAAGAAAGGGTGTTTACTGGAAGATAATAGGAAAGAAAGTTGAATAAGTAGAATAAATGTTGAGGATTATAAGGGAAATTGAAAGTCAGGTAAAGAGTTTAGATTTAATTCAGTAGGCAATAGGGAGTCTTTAGGGGCAGGGAACCTGTGCCTCAAGGCCACATGTGGCCCTCTAGGTCCTCAAGTGTGGTTCTTTTGACTGAATCCAAACTCCACAGAGGGTTCCCTCGAGTCCAAAAATAGTTGTTCTGTGAAGTTTGGATTCATTCAAAGGGCGGCATTTTAGGACCTAAGGGACATGTGTGGCATTGAGGCTGCAGGTTCTCCACCCCTGCCTGAGGCTCCTGACCAGAGGAGGGACGTAAAAGTTTTTCAGGCTATCGGCCTGGCAGCTGTATGCAGAATGCTCTGGAGAGACTAGAGCAGGGGAAGAGAAAAGAGACGTAAGCCATGTGATAAAGACCTGGATGCAAAATGCATCCCCAAAAGTTCGGCAGATTATAAAGTGCATTTAATAGTTATTTAAGATTGTAGAATTCCTTTTCCTGGATCTCAATTTGATGCAATGTTATCAAGAAATTGAGGACAGACCAAGCAACCTCTGGACAGTCCTTTATTCCTTGATTCTATGGCTACCATCTTTGATTATATTGGATATGTGATACTGAACATATCATTAATATAATACATGTTCACTAGAATATTTTGAATATATATCATATATTAGAAGGAAGACCGGAAGATACGAGGTAGAGGAAGTGGGAAAGGTGTATCTGATAGATATGAGAACCCAAAGTTTGGCCATTGCCACTGTTGGGTAAAGGAGAGAAAAGGAGGCATAAAACTGGAACAGAGATCACAAGGTTATGGAAAGTGACTAAAAACTACTATCCATGCAACCTTTTGAACCCAACTTGGGTTTTCTGATTAAAGGTTTCCCTAACCTATCTTGTCTTCATTCATACCTTTGTATAACCAATTCAAGCCCCCACCAAAGTCACCTAGTAAAACCATGACCTTTTCCTCACCAGAAGCTTTTCATACACTCACCTCTGGGGAGTGCAACACAATCCCATGAGCTGCCGCTGCTGACTAATGTGAGAATATAAGCTATGAGCTCCATAACAGGGAAATATTACATGTCTTCCCGCAAGCTTCACTTTATGTGGCTTTCCAACAGGTGTCAGTTAAATTGGTGCCACAACAAGTATCATGAAAGTTTCTTTAAATCGCCATCTTAGGATGGTTTAAACAATGAAATGAATGACTCACAATTCTCCCAATGCTCATAGATGGAGGTCAGTGCTAGAGAACTTTGACCTTGGAAATGAGAGTTCAAGCTCTTTTTCTCATCCTCTCTGGCAAAGCAGCCTCAGGGAGAGATAGGAAGCAAAATGTGTAAAGAGAGTCAAACCACTACCACCACCCAGACCACCGCCTCCCCTCCAAAACTGAAGGAGACAGTTTAGGACCTTGAACCCATGAGTTCTTGGAATAGCAGCATTCCCCTTAGAATACTGACCTTCCTTTCAGGCCTATCCCCATCATTGAGGGGAACAACCTCTGAGGAGAAAGGGCCCACCATCTTTGCCATGAACAATACCAACTGTTGACCAACTGCTACCAATAAGGAAGCAAGCCCAAGGTCCCCAAGGATATCAGTGCCCCTCACCCATACCATGGACCCTGCTTCTAGCCCAGCCCCCACAGCCATCTAACTGAAGCTCAGAGGCAATGGGAAAGGGCTCTATCACTAGTGGTAGCTTCCCATTAACACCAGAGACTACTACAGATGCATGTAACGTTAAAGGTTACACAAGAGAGGACACTCATTAGAGAAAGCCCAAGGATGGAAAGAAAGCCTCAGGACAGAGACCTTCTTTATTCCAGATGTAAGGACTCTGAAGATCCAATTCTCTGAACCTCAAAGTTCCAAAGGACTTAATTCTAGGAGGTAAAGGCCAGGGCACAAACTCAAGTGACTCATCTCTGAGCATATGGGTCTTCAGAAGTGGCTAAAGCTCAGGTCTATCCCAATATATGCTCCATAGAATAGCCACTGTTACATTTTTTAGCCTTTATCCTGCTAGATTTTATACATGGAAAAAACTGGACCAGGATCAAAGTTAGATCTTTCTAACAAGATCTTAGGATTATGGTACCCCTTAGCACCAAAGAGATAGCTAAGTTTAAATAACAAATAAATCCAATTTAAAACAAGAATACAACAAGTCATTTTCTTAGTGTGGTACAGACTTAAAATCGAATTAACTGAATAGTTTGGCATTGTGTAGACATAGTTGTATTATCAGATTTTAACAAATACACACTCATCCGAACCAACTTTTCTGTGCTAGAGCTGACTCTGGCCAGTTTGCTGGTAGTTTAGGTTTGATACTAGAATTAAATGAGACATTGGTAGAACATTTAACGACTAACAAAAAGATGTATTTAGCCATAGCAGGATATAGATACTCAGCAAGGATATGCATTGAGGACTCCTAAGGTTTTGAGGCTCTCCTGCCTCAGTTGCCCATCATTTTCCACCAACCAACCAACAAAGTATGCCTGGAACTACTCATAGCTGTCTGACTCTCAGGCTACCAAGGATGCCAACAATTTGAACCTTTAATCCTCTGAGACATCTGAATCTCTTGGATGGCCTCAATCCTTTTTTTTTTTAATTGAAATTTTCATTTTTTCATTTTTAACATTTTTTAAAAAATTTTTGAGTTCCAAGTTCTCTCCCTTCTGCACCCATTAGGAAAGCAAAAAATATGATATTGATGAGACATGTGAAGTCACACAAGACATATTTCCATATTAGTCATGTTGCAAAAAAATTAATTAAAAACCAATAAAAAGTAAGAAACAAAGAAAGTCAAAAACACCTCAATCTGCACTCAGAGTTCATCAGATCTCTCTGGAGATAGATAGCATTTCTCATCATGGATTCTTTGGAATTGTCTTAGATTATTGTATTGATCAGAATAGCTAAATTATTAACAGCTGATCATCATAAAGTATTGATGTTACTACAGTACAATGTTCTCCTGGTTCTGCTCACTTCACTCTGCATCAATTCATATAAGACTTCCCAGATTTTTCTGAAACCATCATACTCATCATTTCTTATAATATATCACATCTTATTCCATCACAATCATATATCACAATTTGTTCAGTCACTTCTCAATACCTGTTAAGGAAAAACTAATCTAACCTACATGAGGGCAGAGGTTAGGATATTGCTCCTACCATAGTAACTGTATCTTCAATGATACCTAAAAAAATCTAGGGAAAAATGCTCTTAAAACACATATTCTCAGTCTATTGGACATCCTGGCCCCAACACTGAAAAGATCGAAAAGATGAACATTTTCTGCTATGTTGGGATTATTAAATTCTTTACAAGTAATTGCCTTACATTTTATTGTAATATATTAGGCTATTGATTACTTAATCATGGGAAGTGAAATAAAAGATATAATTAAGGCCATATATGACTAGAAAAGGAGGCAAGTTTGTCATTTAATGAAAATCAAAAAGAATAAAAAGAAACTTTGAATGAGCTAGAACACTCCATCAGTTTGAGTGGATTTGTTATAGAGAACTTACAGAAAGATATGGATGAAAATTGCATTGGATGAGAATTCAGAAAGAAGTTATGTTCTTCATTTATATATGTAGGACCCACAACAATGATATTGCATATTCCTCTAAATACCTAATTATTTGCTCTTTCAACTCTATTATATAAATTAAGTCAATCAATAAACATTTATTAAGATCCTACTATGGGGGCAGATAGGTAATGCAGTGAGTAGAGCACTGGCCCTGGAGTCAAGAGGATCTGAGTTCAAATCCAGCCTCAGACACTTGACACTAGTTGTGTGTGACCTCGTGCAAGTCACTTAACCCTGATTGTCTTGCCAAAAAAAAAAAAGATCCTACTATGTACTGAGTGTGTTAAGCACTGGGGATACAAAGAAAGGCAAAAGACAGTCCTTGCTCTCAAGGAAGTCACAGCACAAAAGGGGGAAAGAATATAGAAGCAATTATGTGCAGAAAAAATAGATAATGATATGAAAAATTGAAAATCACCAACAGAGAGAAAGCATTAGAATTAAAGGAGTCTGAGAAAGGATTCCTGTTGAAGATGAGATTTTAGCTGAGACTTCAAAGAAGCCAAGGAAGCCAGGATTTAGGGATGAGGAGGGAGAGCATTATGGGAATGGGGTATAGCCAGTGAAAATGTCTGGAGCCAGGACTTGGAGTGTCTCATTCAAGAAAGAGCAAAGAGGCCAATGTCACTGGATCACAGAGTATGTGGGGTATGGAAGGTGTGAGACTAGCAGGGCTTTGAATGCTAAACTGAGAATTTTTTATTTGATCCTGGAGGTGATAGGCAGACATTGGAGTTTATTGAGTAGGAGCATGGCATTATTAGACCTGAGCTTTAGGAAAATCAGCAGAGAGGAGGGAAGATGGACTTGTGGCAGGCTGGTGCTCAGGAGAGACTTGTGGCAGGCCTACCAAACAACAGTAAACTATGAGGCAAAGTTCCCAGTTGAAAAATGAGGGAGAGGGAACCATAAGAGATTTAAGGAAGGATGAAAAGGTTTGAAAGAAACACTCTGGTGAGTGGGATAGTGAACTGATTAGGAAGGTGGAGAAGGATTGTTTCCCATCAATGAGGCTCCAGTAGTGTACTCAGCTCTCCATTTCTAATGAATGAATTTTCCCTTACATTCAGGGTAGAAGAAAAGAGAATAACTTTCTAGATGAACCAAAGGGCCAGAAAGACCTAGCAATGGGAAGAAGGAGTCTATACATTTGTCACCTTACTAGTTCCTGGCCGTCTCTCTCAACTAGAAATTTATCCAGCCATTCCTGAGCAGTCTTCATTGTATGGCTTTTCCAGCAATTGCCATTGACGTTGAACATAATGATTTCAGAAGTCAAAACTTCAGGTAATGTGTTCTGACTAATAAAGTTCCTCAAACTCTACATCCAGGTGTCATAGTCCTGATTCCTGATCCAATTGAAGCTAGCCACATCCTGGCAGGTCGCTAATGGAAACATCAAACAAACATGATTTCTCCAGATTTCAACTCCGCGCTCCTTCCTGTCTTCCTGAAAATGAGACTTAGTCACCTTGTTGGCAACTGTTCAAAATCGACCCTTTCAGATTTTCTCATTGATCCATTTCCCAACCGCAATCGTTGCCAAAAAGAGATATGATTGTATTCTACTCAAGTATGAGTCAAAGGCTACAAACTCAACACCTAACTTCCTGAAATGAAGGAAGAGAAGAAAGAGTAAAAGAAAAAACAAAAAGAGGTTTTAGGATAAAGAAAAGAGGGATCTCATGGTGAGTGGTAGCAATTTTCTAAGGAAAGTGAAAGTTCTGGATACTGTGCCTCTTTTAATACAACCTAAGATGGCATTAGCTTTGTTGGTTCCCATCTCACATTATTGGACAGATAATGTAAGGTAGTAGATAAAAAGGAATCAGCCTCAGAGCCAGGAAGAACTAACAAGATTCAAGCTCTTCTCTGAACACCTACTAACAAGTAACTACCTTTCTTTAAGCTATAGGACCAGCAAAAGCTCTTCCTGGGGAGAAAGAAAAATTCCCCAGCTTTTGTCTTTTTGAGAGTGGCCTGTTTGTTCATTTCTAGCATCTTGACTAGAAGCCTTTGTATCCCTAGCAGTAGTCTTTGTTCCAGGTACCCAACTCATAAAACCACAAAGCAGGGTCCTCCCAACATACTAATGTTCTCAGGCTTAATTTCTTCTTTGAATTCAACTTTCTGACCTAGGAATTTGGGGCTTCTTTGATGGAAACCTCTTTCTAGTTTATGTTGAGCTTTCCCTATTCTTCCTGATTTTTTTTTTTTTTTTGGTGAGGCAACTGGGGTTAAGTAACTTGCCCAAAGTCACACAGCTAGTGAATGTTATGTGTCTGAGGTCACATTTAAACTCAGGTCCTCCTGATTCCAGGACCGGTGTTCTATCTGCTGCACCACCCAGCTGCCCTATTCTTCTTGATTTTAATTTCTGATTTAAATCTACATTAGATTTTAATCTAATTTTAAACTAAACTACATCTGACCTGTCATTTATGTAGAGGTTACTCAGCCAGTACTACCCAAGCACTCTAAAGTTCTATAGTCCTTCAGTTTCATAATTCAGAAAACCTCTACTGGAGACTCATATGTATATGACTATGTGGGGAGAAAAGTATAGGCTAAGCCTGGGACAGCTAGGAGGCACAATGTATAGAGCACCAGCGCGGACTCAGGAAGACCCGAGTTCAAAATCAGCCTCAGATGCTGCCTAGCTGTGTGACCCTGGGCAAGTCACTTAGCCCTGTTTGCCAGCATAGTTACTGCCTGTGCTTAGTTATGGGTTGCTGACAAGGATCTGCAGTATAATCCTTTATACAATTAATTAAAATTTATCTCAACTAAGCTATTCACATTGAATAATATGCATCATATCAGGACAAAAAATGAAAGGTTATAATGGCTAAATGAGGATAAGAGACAATGAGTAGTTAATAAATACAATTCAATTCAACAAGCATTTATTTTACAATGTGCCAGGCCCAGGACTGGTTATACAAAGACAAAAATGAGACAAATCCTACCTTCGTGGAGTTTATACTTTACATAAGGGAAACAACATGTATGCTTGTAAGTAATAAAATTTAAGATTTTTTGAGGCTTAAAATTGGTTTTTAATTTTGTTCATTCATATATTCTTTCAAATGCATCAGAAGTGAGTCAAAACTGACATTTGAGCTAAGAACCACATTACATTGAGGAAAGGAATGTAGACTACAAGACGGTTATGATATAATAATGCCTAATAGCACCTTCCTTTTTTTAATTGTTTTTAATTAATTAATTTTTAAAAATAATATTTTATTTTTCCCAATTACATGTCAAAACAATTTTTAACATTTGGGGTTTTTTTTAAGTTTTGAGTTACAAATTCTATCCTTCTCTGTCTTCCTTCTCCCCTCCTTGAGATAGTAAGCAATCTGACATAGGTTATACATGTGCAATCAAATAAAACATGTTTCCACATTAGTCACAAAATTTAATACTCTTAAGGTAAAAGCCACAAAATAAATATTGTATTTGCTTTAAAAAGATCAATAGTAGTGGGTAAAATAATGATTTTGGAGTCATGAAGGCCTAAGTTTAAATCCCTCCTCCTATACTTTCTACCTTGTATAACCATGGACAAGTCACATAATCTAAATCTCAGTTTCCTCAACTGTAAAATGCAGTAATAATATCTATACCTGCTCTACCTTCCTCACAAACATGTCATGAGGCTTAAATGAGATAATGAATGTAAAGCACTTCACAAACCTTAAAAAGTTATATAAATATCAACTATTAAATAAATTAAAATTTGGCATACTACAAAATAAATTCAATCAGAAAAAAAAAGGTCTAAGACAGGGGTGGGAGACCTGCAGCCTGGAGGCCACATGTGGCTTTCTACGTCCTTGGCTGCAACCTTTTGATTGAGTCCAAATTTTACAAAACAAATCCTTTTATTAAGGGAATTTGTTCTGTGAAGTTTGGATTCAATCAAAAGGCTGCACTTGAGGACCTAGAGGGCCACATGTGGCCTTGAGGCTGGAGGTTTCCCACCCCGGTAAGACTTTAGCTGCAAGATGTTTTTATAAACATTAGAATTGTAAGATATTTGAGGGCAAAAATAATGCTTGGGATACAGTAAGTGCTTAATAAATGTTTTGTATTCATTCATTCATAAAATAGCTACACACTTTTGAGGGTGAAAATGTTTGAACATCCTTATAGATAACTTGGGGAACAAATATTCAAAATATTCACCTTAGCTTTCATGCATTTCTGAAGATGACTACAGACAGATACACACGTACACCTCCCTAGCGATGGGGCAGTGTAATGTAAGTCAACACAGCACCTCATAAGATCACAGACCGAGAGCTGAAAGACATATGAGAAGCTGTCTAGTTCAACCCCCAATCCCATTTTACAAATAAAGATAGTGAGGTCCTGAGATTGAAGTAATTTACCCATGGTTATACAGGTACCAATTGTCAGAACCAGAATTAAAACACAGGTCCCCTGATTCCAAATCCAATAAACTTTATATCCTATTCTTTCTGCCTGTTTTAAAGGTTTGTCAGCATACCAAGCTTTTCAGACTCATAGCCCCAAAGTAAAAACCAAAGGTTGTGAGATCAAGTGAACTGGGAAAACGTTCTGCCTTCTGCATCCTCTTCATCTTCCAGGTAAATAAGAATCCAGATATTGGGGAGATTATGGGATGGAAAGCACTCTAGTTTCTTGGAAGTAAAACTACATGCTGATTTTAGAGATGCCAGGCTCATAGGAAAACTATTTCCTGTCTATTTTCATAGATTCCTAGAGCTGAAAGAGACAATGGAAATCATCTAGTTTGGTCCTTTATCTGATAAATTAATCCACTCTACAATGTCCCTGCCTTTGTTTCAATCCCTTCAAAGACAGGGAACCTTACTCAATAGTACATCTGTTTAATTTTTGACAACCCTAATTTTTAGGAAATTCTTGATATTAAAGTAAAATCTGGCAATTCCTACCCATTGGTCCTAGTTTTTCCCTCTGGAGTCAGATAAAACAATACTAATTCTTGTTTCGTATGACAGCTCTGTAAATACTTAAAGACAGTTTATCATATTCTCCACACACATATACATGCAATCTTTTCTCCAGTATTAAAATCCCTATTCCTTTTTGGTAACTGCTAAAATTTGCACTAGAGTGTCAGTATTTCCTTTCTTTGTCAGTAAATGTGTGGTTATAGGATCAAAGGATCTGAGTTTTAGAGCTTGAGTGGGCCTTAGAAAGTCACTTCCTCCAACTGGTTCATTCTAAAGGTAAGGAAATGAAGACTTGAAGAGGTGAGATAACTTTCTCATCATCACAGAGATCATAAGTGACAAAGCTGGAATTAAAATCAATGAATCAGACTCTAAATCCTGCCCTTTTGCCCCCTCACCAAGCTGAGGTATACCAGAGTCAGGTCTCATGCATGTCTCGTATGGTATAATCTACCTTAACTTGGTACATAAGCTTGAAATTAGTACATGCATAAGTGTTACCATTTCTGATTCACTTCTCCAATGAGAAATGACAGCCAAAGGCAATGCTGTTTTATGACATATATTCATTTGTTAAGCAGTTTGGAAGAGGATGGCAGACTATATATGAGTGGTATCATCTCATAAAAGACCAAAGAAGGAACAGAAGTCAAAAACCTACAAAAAGCTGGGTGTAAATCTCACTGAGCCACATCACCTCAAGAGCATCCAGAGATGAAACTAGCACCAAGACAACATGTAGATACAAAATGGAACAAATTTGTCAACGTTTCTCACGTGAGAATGACAGGCTTGGGAAACCTGGACTTCTCCGTCCGGGAACCAAATAATTATGGAAACCTCTAAGTAATTCGAGAGTGAAAACTTTCTTGCCTTGGGAGTAAATCAACCACTGAAACATTGGGCCAGAGTCATCCTCAAAGTCCAGATAAGATGTAGGAACTCAGGACACAACTGCCATTTTCTTTCTGCCTGTCCATTGCTAATCCTCATACTTTCCTAATCCCAGTGCTTTTAAAAAGCTCCTGTGCATAGGAACTTTTCACTCTAAAACCTCATTTTTCAGCCTTCTGTTGGGGAGTAGGGGGTAGGTGACTAGGGAAATGTAATTCTAAAGGAAACATGGAGTCCATGCCCAGACACACCCTCTATCCTGATCTATTTTCATCATCAGTGACAGAGTAACCAACACATTTGGATCCAAATGTCTATATGCTATGAATATATATATATATATACATATATGCTTGTATATATGAGTATATACATATGTGTTATACATGTGTGTGTATATACATATATAACACATATATTCCAATTGCAAGAATAACTGGGTCTCATCAGATATACACCAAAGAAATTTATATTAAAAATGACACAAAAGAGAAAGCGTTGCAGGATCATTTCTATAAGATACTTAAGGAAGGGAAACAAGAACAGAAAAAAATGACAAATTGTATGAACACTAAAAAAAGGCATTTGACCAGTCAGTAACTACCAATCCTATGCCTGCTTTCTCATATTTATAAAATCTTTATGAGAAGTGTCTACTAAAGATATCTTTGGCGAAAATAAGAGAAGGAAATAAGCAGGCTTTGAAAAGACTTCTCTGCAGAAGATCTTCACAGACACACAGTTGAGTGACAGACACAAAGATATACCCTTTTGTCTTTATTGTTTGTTGATTGAAAACAGAAATTGACTCATTAGACCTCAAAGGTCTCCCTTAATAAGGGCCTCTTATGTATATGAGATCTAAAGGGCTATTTTAATAAGGCTGTTGGGTGTCATGGTGGACAGAGTGCTGGATATAGAGTCAAGAAGAACTTCATTCAAATCCTGCCTCAGATGCAGACTATTTGTATGACCCTGGCCAAGGCATTTAACTGCTGCCTCAATTTCTTCATCTATAAAGTGGGGATAATTATAGTACTTACTTTCCAGGTCTGTTGTATAAAATGGGGATAATAATAGCATCTACTTCCCACGAGTTGTTGTGATAATCAAATGAGATGATATTTGTAAATACAATCACAAAGAAAACTCATTTCTATTTTGTTAGTTTTCAGTCATATCTGATTCTTTGTGACCCCACTTGGGGTTTCCTTGGCAAAGATACTGGAGTGGTTTGCCAATTCCTTCTCTAGCTCATTTTACAGATAAGGAAACTGAAGTAAACAGGGTTAAGGGACTTGGTCAGGGTCACACAGCTAGTAAGTGTCTGAGGGCAGAGTTAAACTCAAGAAGATAAGTCTTCCTGACTCCAGGCTCAGCACTCTGTCTACTGTGCCACCCAGCTGCCCCTCTTTTTTTTTTTTTGGTCTTTTGGTGAGCAATTGGCATCAAGTGACTTGCCCAGGGTCACACAGCTAGTAAGTGTCAAATGTCTGAGGCCTGATTTGAACTTCAAGTCCAGAACTTTATCCACTGCACCACCTAACTGCCCCGTTGCCCCTCTTTTCAAAGACTTTTTGTTTATTAATGTTGAACAAAGTATAAAATAATGAAAATATCCTATTCAAAAAGAACTCTTTTTGTTTTGGCTAGGCAATGGGGTTAAGTGACTTGCCCAGGGTCACACAGCTAGTAAGTGTTATGTGTCTGAGGCTGGATTTGAACTCAGGTCCTCCTGGCTGCAGGACCAGTGCTCTATCGACTGTGCCACCTACCTGCCCCCAAAAAGAACTCTTTGTAGATAATGATGATGACAATAATACTAATAAATGACATTTCTATGATAGCTTAAGATTTACAAAGCCCTTCATATATATATATATATAATCTTATTTGATCCTCAACTGAGTGCATCCAGATATTTGAGTGATATTATACTGATAGCATCAAACCCCTGAATGTTACAGGGCCTCCTCAAAGAGATCCATGATTGTTCAAGAGAGATTGCTGGCATAAGAACCCACACGCAAAAAACAAAAGCATCGGAAAATACATATTGGAGGCTAGGGCATGTAGTTAGAAACCCATAGAGTGATCACATAGTATAGCATGTCAGCTAGTGGTCTTATTACACATTAGCATAAGTGATCACATCTCTTGCAACATTTGTAATGTCTTTTCAACATTCAAACTAAATGTACGGTTTTACTGAAACACCGTAGGTTGTCTTTCTGGATATACATGCATAGTTACATAGCATGCAGGATTTGTCTGGTTCTTACTATCATGCGTTATAGAGACAAATGTATTCTAATAATAAGACTTTGTGTGGATGAAATGATTGTTTTGCATAACAAGATTATATTACCCTTTCCAGCTTGGATAAAGTGATATTTCAAAATATAAACTTAGTATATTGTTAAATTGGGTGTGGGAGAAGCCTTTCGTCTCTCTAGGATATTTGTTGTGAATTTAAACAGATAATATTTTTATGGGAAGAGCAATAAAAAAAAAACTTAAGAGTTATGCAATTTTTATAATCATTTTTAAATGAATCAATATTTTTGGTTAAGTGGAACACTCTTCTAACTTGAGGTGTCAAAGTTCCAAAAAATATCTTTTGAATCGAAAATTATTGCATCATCTGTATCCACCCTTTTCCAATAACAAGATTCTAACCACGCCAGTTATGTGCAAGTGATAGGCTGCTTTCTTAAGGCAAGCCAAGCATTTACTTCACTGTCTAAAAAAATATGTCCAACAGTTTACAACAATCCATTTCTAAACACCTACACAGACATATTTCACTAAAAAGAATGTTAAATTTGGAGTCAGAGGATCTGGGTTCTAACCTTTCTATTTCCCTAGTGCCCCCTGCCACACAAACACACTTTACTATGTATATAACTTCGGGCAAGTTATTCAGTCTGTTTCCTCATTAGAAAAAAATAAGGCAATTGGACTCGATGACCACTAAAGTCCTTTCCAGGTCTCAATCTATAATACTGCAATCTATGATCCCATGATCACACCAGGTGACATGTCATGGTCCTAACACTGGGCAAATTACCAGCGAATTGGCAAAAGCCAATATTAATTTCTGTCTCTCATAAAGAGAAGCATATTGCTTCTTTTGAATGCATTTTCAGGAAGTGAGGTAATGCTTGATTCCCCCCCAGGAAAGCCGGCCCGGGGCATGCTCAGAACTGGCAAGATGGGGCCATTGTTTTGAGGCAGAAAGTGGTTGTGGGTGGCATGATGAAACCAAGATAAGATTAAACTCAAGGTTGATTGCTTTGCATGTTTAAAATTATTGACGTCAATAAGAATTTTGCCCGGAGACTGACTATGGTATATGGCCCTGGTGATTAACATGTCATTCTTGATTTCTGCTCACCTCTCCTCCTCCATACCCCTCCCCCTGCATATACACAAAGAAAGAAATGGGAGGTCCATATTTTACTGCTTCTCTATACCGATTACAAAGTATGAACTGGCTGCCTTCACCTCTTTCTTATAGGTGACTAGAGGTTCATTAAATAAGCTAAAAGGAAGTCATTATCAATGACTAGCTTTTATATTTGTTTGTTGTGGCAACCAATTAAAACCAAGGTTGGCCTTCTCACTCCATGCCTGAAGGATGGCTGTACCTTAAAGTGAGATGGAGAGGATGACCTCTCAGAGTCCAGGCTGCTTCCGTTTGTCAAGTAGGCATCATCATCATTTACAACAACAATAATATAAGCACAACCACCTGATGTTAACTGTTTCCATAAAACATGACTTTGGATGAAACAAAATTATTGGAGGCAGTCAGTTTGTTTCATAGTAACAGACCTGTGAGGAAATTAAGCTGGACCAGGCCTGCTGGAGAATACAACATTCTGTTGTGTGGATATAATGACGTATAAATGGTACCGAAAAACAATTTAATTAAGTGTGATGGTATGATACCATGTAACCAATATACTGGGCAGGTAGATGGCTGGTGGTTAGAGTGTGGGGTTGAAGTCAGGAAAACTCGTCTTCCTGAGTTCAAATCTGGCCTCAGACACTCCCTAGCTGCATGACCCTGGGCAAGTCACTTAACTCTGTTTGCTTCAGTTTCCTCATCTGTCAAATGAGTTGGAAAAGGAAACGGCAAACCACTGCAACATCTTTGCCAAGAAGACCCCCAATGTGCCCACAAAGAGTCGTCCATGATTGAAATGACTAAACAACAATAGCAAATTGGTGCGTATCCACAGTACATACTCAAACAGGTTCAAGGATATGTTTGGCAAACCACTCCAGTATCTAAGAAAGAAGTGAGATAAATGCAATAATTTATATAGTACTTTAAAGTTTACTGAATATTTTCCTCACGGCAACCCTGGTAGGTAATTAATATGAATATCATTGTCTCATTTTATAGACAAGTTAACTGAGGCTCAGAGAGGTTAAGGGACTTGCCCGTGAGCCAGAAAATGTCACAGATAGGATTCACATCCACATATCCTTGTTCCAAGTCCAGCAACCTTTCTGCTATAACATATTATTCTTACAAAGGTAGAGATGTGAAAGGAGTACATTCCTGGCATGGTGAAAGACTTGCTCAGAGGCAGGAGAATGTAGGATTAGATTAGCAAACCGCTATTACTCCCGCTTGGCTGGACTTCCAGATTACATGAAGGGTAATATTATGAAAGAAGGTTGGAAAGGTATGTTGGAGCCAGGTTGTGGAAGGTTTTGATTTTCAGGCTAAGGAGTTTGCAGTTTACTGTATAGACAGTAGGGAGCCTCATTTGGTCCCAGAACAACCCAGAAAGGTAGACAGGGCAAGTGTCATCATCATCATCATCATCACTTTATAGATGAAGTAACGAAGGCCTAGAGAGCTTAAGTAAGTTGCCCAAGGTCATGTAGGTCATGTATAATACTTGATAGCTATAAAACACTTTAAGGCTTACAGATCATTTTGCATATATTATCTCATTTGAGGGAACATCAACTCTATGAGTTAAATATTGCAAGTTTTAGAATGATTATCTCTATTTCATGGGTCAGGAAACAGGCTTGAAAGGGCATATAACTTGCCCTCAGCCCTACAAGTAATAAGTATCACAAGTGGAATTCAACTTCAGATCTTCCTGTCTCCAAATTCAGCACCCTACCCATTAGGCCACACGGCCTCGAGGTGTCCTTGATTCAAAGTTCTATCCCTTATGTAACAAAGTTGCTACATTAACTCTTGAAGATCATTAAGAAATCCCTCTTCTATAGCATCTTTCTTCAGACCCCCTAGTGGTCTGAAAGAGTTAATATACTTTTCAAGAGCATCTGATTTGCAAGCATGGATGGAATAGTGTAGGCCCTGGGAGAATCTGGTTTAATGAATTTCACTTCAGTGCCTGCCAATGAAGCACTGGAAAGTATTTCATTAGTGCTATCACTTACATAATAGTTTGCCAAGCATTTTATAATTACTAATTAGGCTATCATTTCAATGCTGCTCCTTAGCAATATGTTAGCTTATGTTACTAACTACATTTTGCATGCAGGGAAACCGAGATTCAAAAAAGTCCAATTAGCTATCTGTTGTTACAACATATATTGGAGAAAGAGTTCATTGTCAATAACTGTTTTGAGTCTTCTTCAAATTATCTTTCCAGAGCACTAGGTCTATGAATTTTAAGAATATTTCACAGCATTGGCCTTACCTATAAAAACAACAGGTGGTTGCTTCCATGAAATCAAAAGGCCAATCTACCTAAAGATATTTCTTCCATTAGCCAGCCATCATGAGAAATTCTTATCACTAGAGTCACTCCTTTGAGTTAAGGCATTATTCCCTAGAACAGGAGCTGGCAAACTATAGTCCAAGGACCAAATCTAGCCCGCCCAGAAGCTAAGAATAATTTTTACATTTTAAAATACAATTATTAAAAATGTAAAAATTGCCCTACAGGACCTTTGATTTGGAGAGTCGAAAAGTTGTGCAGGGGAGTGGAAAAGGAGAGAAAAAAAGGGAAAGAGAAGTCCTAATCTTGCACTACCATGCAGGAAAAGTAGTCTCAAGTGAGATACCATGACAGGGACCAACGGGAAATCAGGAGCAGCATGAGGGCAGTGGATACCTAGAGGATGGTACTAGAGGCCTGCTAAGAGAATAGGTGACAGAGAAATGTGGAGAGGGACTAGAGAAAAAATGAAGATTACCTTTACTGCTTGACCACTTGGCTTATCGTCTGACCAAAGCAATTCCATAACTATGATTCCCAATCATTTAAATGATTTAAATTGATTTAAATTTAAATTCTAAATGATTTTAATTTAAAATGATTTAAATCATTTAAATTAAAACAATCATTGTTTTGGAATTTCATAATATAATCCTTTTTTTATCCTAAAAAAATGCTGCGTGGCAACTTTTTTTTTTTTTTAAAGAATTAATTTTGGTTTGAGGGAAGGTAGAGGCAAGATGGTAGAATAGAAGGAAGAAGGACAGCAAGTTCTCCCAAAAGACTCCTCCAGATTGATCTAGAAACAGTACTAGATCAAACACTGATTGGGAAATCCAAGGAAAAGTCACGGAGAGTCATATTTCTAGCCCAGATAGAAATACGGAGATAGAGAAGCTTGTGAACGTTAGGGACAGGATCTAGTCAGGAGCACAGGGCCACTCCGTTAGATGCTATGCACCAGGGCAAAAAGGGGTTCTAGATCCAGCACAGAAAGACCTAAACCTGAGTAGGATACAGGAATGGCTCTGTCAGCATTACCTGATCACGAATCAATCACAGATCTAGGGCAGACTGAGGGGGACCCCTCTGCCCAGGGGCATTGTTCCGGGATCAAGAGTAATTGTGGACCCTGAGCTATGTACTGAGAGGAGAAAGTGTGGTGACTCAGACCCCACAAGCAGAGCAGGAGTACCAGTTCCAGCTTCTAATACGGTCTGAAGCCCAAAGAAATCCCAGACCAAAGGAGAGGTTCCCAGATGGCTGAGTCTAGCCACAGCCTACTGCTGCTTAGATCCAAACCTGGGTCAGGAACTTTGTCCTGCATCCCACTTAGGGACAACTGAAAGCTTTTTCTGACAGCCTGGAACAACCTAACACTCAATACCTCAAGAAAGTAGCAGCAAGATCAGCCCAGACATTTCCTGCAAAAGGGCACAGATCATGGCCCTAACAAAAAGTCCAAAGTCAGAAAGAATGAGCCAATAAAAAAAAAAAAAAAAAAA
>NW_020954720.1:9474331-9489227 GCF_900497805.2 Vombatus ursinus
AAGCTTTAACAGTAACAGGAATGCTGAAGGCCCAAACTCAGAAGAAGAGAATGACTCCAAAACACCTACAAGCAAAGAAGTCTCAAAGAAAAACACAGCACAGATACAAATTCAGCTAGAATTCCAGGAAGAGATAAAGAAAGAGTTTTAAAAAATTATCTTATCAACAAAATGAGAGCACTCTAAGAAAAAAAATGGAAAAGAAATTAGGAATCACAGAGGAAGTCTAATTAGGCAAGGCCTGAGAATTGTTCTGCTATGTCTTAATGAACTTAAAAGAAAAATAGAAAAGGGAGATTAAAGGAATACACAGGTGGAAAGGAAAGGAAGGTTAGGAAAAATTACCTCCCATATTTTAAGTGTGCAAATAAAAGTCTATACAAACAATGAGGAAGGGGGTAGGGGAGCAGCTAACACTGAAACCTCACTCTCCTCTGAACTGGCCAACGGAGGGAAAAATATGTACACACGGGTATAGAGATACATTTCACTCAATAGGAATGAATTAGGAGGGAAAGAGAAGAAGGGGGGAGAGAGAATTAGAGATGGAGCTGATTAAGGGATAAATTAGTTTTAAGACAAACAAATGATAAAGGTATGCTATATAAAAATATTTATAGCTCTTTTTGAAATGGAAAAGAACTGGAAACTGGGGGGCATAGTATCCATCAATTGGGGAATGGCTAAACAAGATATACTATTTAATGTGATGAAATACAATTATACTTTAAGAATGATGAAGGGTATTGTTTCAGAGAAACCTAAGAAGGCTCGTATGAATTAATACAGAGTTAAATGGACAGAACCAGGAGAACAGTGTATACGATGGCAATATTGTAAAGACAAATAACTACAAAAGACTTAGGTACTCTAGTCAGTGTAATCGCCAACCACAATTCCAGAGGACTAATGATAAAACATGTTACCCCCCTCCCATAAAAAAAGTAAAAGATTCAGTACAAAATGAAACGTGAGTGTACATAGGTGTGTTATACATATAAATACATATGCATGTAAGTGAATATGTGTGACATGGCCAATCAAGAAATTTCTTTTATTTGATTGTACATGTTTGTAACAGAGGTTTTGCTTTTCTTTCATTCTAAGCTCCAGTGGAGTGGGAAGGAGAGGTAGGTTTTTGCTGATTGAAAAAAAATAAAATTTAATATATTTTTTAAAATTTTGTTTTGAGGGTTCTTAGAGATCGTAGACAACTGAGTTCCAAGAAAATCTTCATGGTATATTATTTCTCTTAACTGAATCAATTTATAGAATTTACCAAAGAGTAACGTTCAAACTTCTCAAATAGATAAGCTTGGTCCAAGCATAGGCTACTTGCAGCCCAAATCTATGTTGTGTAACACCTGGGTTTGGCCTATAATAAGTTCAATTTTTTTTTAGTATATGTCTATGAATGTATAATACAGATATTTTTACAAATCCAAAGCAGATCTAGAGGAGAGCAAGGTGTTTTATGTATAAAGCAATAAATTGTGAATATTTTCAGTAACTTTCCTACTATATTTTTTTCTAAGTATTTTTACTAATGCGGGTAAATGATGATCTAAGGAGGACCAGCCCTTCCTCTGCAGCTGTCTTACCTTGCCATCTCCATCACTATATCTTCACAAACAATGCGTCATTTAGCACAATATTCTTCTTTCTATACTGAAATAATGCAACTTCTTTAGTATTGTACAAAATATACCTCTTGTAAGTACCATCCAAAAAAATGCTCTCTCTCCCCTCCTTTCCCTCTTTTTCCCCCTTTCTCTCTCCCTCTTTCTTCATCTCTCCTCCTCCCCCTTTTTCTCTCTGTCTCATAACTTTTCAGTAGCACAGTTTTGGCCTAGGGCTCAATCTTGTTATTACTTAACTTAGCTGTATTTGAATCACCTGGAAAGACATGTAAATCTATTAATCTCCTTTTTTTCCAACCTTCTTACTGCTTTTAGAATCACCTCCTTTATTTAACTGAACAAGAAAAGAAACAGTAATAGTTGAAGAATTAACAAAATTGACTCCATTATCTTGCCCAATTAACTCTTCCTGTTACAGCACCAGGAGAAGAAGGCCTCAAGGGTTTTGTCAATTAGCTTTAAATCCCTCAGGTAAATCCAAATTCTCATTTAACATATTCAAAAGAACATTAAGCCCCCAAATGGCCTCTTACTTGTCCTGCTGGGAGGCCTAGTGTTCTCAAATTTCAATTTCTCACTCTCTTTTCATGAAAAGTGTTTTCAGATCTCTGGGTAATATTATCTTTTGTGATTAGAGAGATCACAGTTTTCTAAAAAGTTACTCTTCAATTTCACTGATATTTCCAAATGATGCCCAAAAGTACAATGGCAGCACGCTTCAACAGGCCTTAACCCTTCTCCCCTCAGTACCATCTACCTTTGGATCACTTGACCCTCACACAATTCGATGAACTACACCATTGCTTAAATTAATCTCAGCACTTTGTGCTAGCATTAGGTGATTAGAGTTAGTCGTTCCCTTAGATCAGAACACAATTTTATTTTCAATGGAATACGAGGAGAAATATTACAAACTAGGACTTTAGTACTGCCTGGTTTGGGCCCTCTCTACTTACTAGCCACATGGCACTGGGAATCCAATCAATTACTCAACAAGCATATATTAGGTGCCAGGCACTGGATGGAGATACAAGGACAAAATTCAAACAGTGCCTGTCCCCAAGGACTTTACTTTCATCAAAGAACATGATGTATATCTAAAAACATATAGAAAATAAATGAGGTATTTTGAGGGAAATGCAAGGAGAGATTCAGGAAAGGCTTCATATAGAAGATGGCACTTGAGCTGAGCCTCAGTTCCTTCATTAGTAAAATGTGAATTAGGCGTCTGCACTGCTTACCTTCTACCTCCCTAATACGATAGTTTTGAAGGAAAATCTTAAAACTTAAACAAATATGAACTAATATTGTCAGGAACATTAAATGAGATATGTGTAAAAGTACTTTGAAGAACTTTAGAGCACCATATAATAGAAGGAATTTATTAAACATCTACTATACTTGAAGCATTGTGCTAGACATCGGGAGAGGTCAAAATTATAAAGACTTGGTCCCTACCCTCAAGGAGTTTCCAACCTAATGGGGGAAAAGATGTCAACCCACCCATAATATGCAAATACATTGCATATACATGCACACATACATATGTGTGTATATATGTATATATACACATATGTAGGATATAATTTTCATTCATTATAATGATCAGCATTTTATAAATTGACTTCTTTAAGACTTCCCTCAGCAAATTAAAATTTATTGTTTAATTATTATATATTATATATGTATATAGTATATTATTTATTATTCAAATATTTACATTTGAATTTATTGCAAGGAAAGTCATCAAACATCTAGTAAGCATCTAGTATGTGTCAGACACAACCTAAGTGCTGGAATACAAAGAAAGGCAAAAAAGGTCCCATGTCTCAAGGAATTCTCAGTCTAATGAAGGAGATAATATACAAACATCTATGTACAAACAAGATGCGTATAGGATAATTCACACACATACAGAGGATAAATTGAACATAATTTCAAAGGGAAGGCACTAAGATTAAAGAGAACTGGGAAAAGTGTCTTACAGAAGGTGGGCTTTCTTTGAGATTTCAAGGAAGCCAAGGAAGCCAGGAGATAGAGATGGGATTTGAGAGAGTTCCTGGCATGAGAAACAGCCAGTGAAAACACATGCAGTGAGCATTTGGAGGGTCATGTGTGAAGAACAGTGAGGACAGTGTCACTGGATGGCAGAATGTGTGCTGGGCAATAAGGTGTATAAAGACTGAAAAGATAGGAAAAGGCCAGGTTATGAGGGACTTTAACAGCCAAATGGAAGATTTAACATTTGATCTTGGAGGTAACAGGGAGTAACCCAAATTTATTGAATGGGAGAGTGGAAGGAGTAATAACATGCCACCTTGGTTGTTGTCCTTTGCGCTCAAAGAGAACCAAAATGACATTACCATGTCAGGGTCAAAGTACAGTGTGTCCAACTGTAGCTGATCAGACCAATACCAACTTGGAAGTCTCTACCACAGATTGGGCACAAATAGGCCATATGAACATTTGGAGTGGAAATGCCTCTAAATTTGCACATCTCACATTTCTTTTGAGCAAGTGCAATTCTGCCTCACTCATAGAGCACAGTGCCTTCTTTGATGCTGGCACACCATGCTGGATAGTCCTGTGCCAGGATCTCCTATGTCTTCCAGAACTCTTCAGAGGCACCTGGAGAGTGTCCTTGGATCACTTCTTCTGTCCTTCACGTGAGCACTTGCCTCGTGTGAGTTCTCTGTAAAATAGTCTTTTAGGCAAATGGATGCTTAGTATGTCAGGAACTATGTTAGATGTGTCTGAGGAGATAATAATGATTAAGACTGTGGCCCTTGAAGAGTTTATAATTTAGTTATATGGTTAAGACATAAATTATATATTTTTAAAACTGGAAGAAACCTTAAAGATCATCTAATCCAGCTTCTCATTTTACAGACAGGGAAACTAAGACTCCTAGAAGTGAAATGTTTGGCCTAAAGACAAGTAAGTCAAGAGGCTCCTGATGTTTCCACCACAAAAGGGCATAAATGGCGCTAGTGTGATCAATGCTATAAAAGGAGTAGAAATGGAGTGCTATGGCAGTTTGAAGTAAGGAAAGATCCTGAGGAGGATCATAGAAGACTTTATAAAGGAGGTGACTTTTGAAATGGGCCTTAGAGGATGAGCAATATTTAAACAAGTAGAGGAGGACTTGGTGGTACAGTGGATAGAATGGACAGAAATAGGCCTGGAGTCAGGAAGACCTAAGTTTAAATCTGACCTCAGAAGCTCATTAGTTGTGTGACCCTGGGCAAGTTACTTAACCTCTGTCTGCCTCAGGTAACTCAACTGTGAAATGGGGACAATAATAGCACTTACCTCACAGAGTTATTGTGAAGATCAAATTAGCTAATATTTGTAAAGCACTTATCACAGTGCCTGGAATATAGCAGGGTGCTTAATAAATGCTTGTTTCCTCCCTCACCCCTGCCCCACTATAGAACATTCAAGGCAGAGGGAACAGCAGGCAAAGGTCCAGAAACAGAACTTTGCAGGGTTTGTTACAGAAATAGTGAGCTGAGCAGTTTGACTTCAGCAAAGTATAGTTGTAACATGGGAGTGAGCTGATAAGTGTTTAACAACCGGCTCTCCAGGGGGAAAAATTGAATGGCAGGATACATTTTTAAGTTTAATCTGCATTATTATCATTTATTCCATCATTTTTCTAAATCTTGACAATCAATAAAACAATAAAACAGGCCCTGATTTGTAGCATTTACTAATTTTGAATGAATTTTCTGCTCACATTGAAAATTTAATAATCAGCTCTCCTGAGCCAATTTGAGCCAGCTCTAGCACAGCCCTAGTTGCAGGGAAAAGTCAGAGGTTAGGCAAAAAAATAGTTGCAGTCCAGAGCATGGAGAACCTTGTACACCAATGGGCTTTTGAACAAGAGAATGAAATAAGTGGTGCTTTATATCCTGAATAATTAGAATACTCACATTCAGGAACTTTTACTCTGGTATTCACTGAAGTTGAAATGCATATATTTACTTTGTTGGATGCATGACTTTATCAGTGAGGGTATTTCCTCCATCAATGTAGATACAATCCCTCTCCACTTTCTCATACTATGTAATTATTGTTCCCGATCTTCCCATTAATCTTTCACAAAAGAGTCTAACAAATGCTGAAAGTCCTTCATTCTTTTAAAATATAAACTCCTTAGCCTGAAATTTGAGGACCACCACAGTCTGCCTACAACCCAGCTTCTTTGCTTTATTTCATATTATTTCCTTTCAAGTCAGTAGGTTAACAGGCATTGAGTGTTTACCGTATGGGAGGCATTATGCTAAGCAATTGGGATACAAAGAAAGGCAAAAAATGTGGTTCCTGCCCTCAAGGAGCTTACATCTCTAATGGGAAAGACAGTAAATAAATTATTAGGTACCTAACATACATATGTACTCTGTGTATGTGTGTGTGTGTGTGTGTGTGTGTGTGTGTGTACAGAATATCAGAGGTTTAGAGCTGAAAAGAATCTTAGAGATCATTAAGGCCAATCTTATAAAAAGGAAGAGAGGAAGAAAATAAGCATTTACATAGTGCCTGCTATGTGCTAGACACTGTGCTAAGCACTGTACAAGTATTATTTTATGTGATTTTCACAACAACCATTGGTGCTAGCGTTATTGTCATTTTCCAGTGGAGGAAAAAGAAGCAAACAGAGGTTAAGTGATTTGCCCAAAGTTATACAATTGGTCAGTTTCTGAGACCAGATTTAAACTCAGGTCTTCCTGATTTCAGACCCAGTCATCTATCCACTGTGCCACCTAGTTNGGCAAACAGAGGTTAAGTGATTTGCCCAAAGTTATACAATTGGTCAGTTTCTGAGACCGGATTTAAACTCAGGTCTTCCTGATTTCAGACCCAGTCATCTATCCACTGTGCCACCTAGTTGCCTCAAAAAGAGAAACTGAGGTGCAGGGAGATAAAACGACTTGCCAAGGGTAACATAGCTGGTAAATGTCAGAGGTGGGATATGAATTTAGTAAAGCCTGGAATTGAGGAATATCTTACCTACTACACCAAGCTGTCTGTCCGGTAGACAAAAATTAATCTCAGCAGGAAAGACATGAGTAGCTGGTGGGACTAGGAAAGACCTCCTGCAGAAGGAGAGTTTGGAGCTGAGTCTTGAAAGAAGGCCAGGGAGCTAAGAAGCACAGGAAGGAGGGAGAGCATTGCAAACAAGACGGAAATCAATGCAAGGGCTTGGAAGATGGCAGCATTGTGTGCAAAAAACAGCAAATGAGCCAGCCCAACTGACTCTAGAAGATGTGGAAGAGACCAAAGGGTAAAAAGCCTGGAGAAATAAAACGGCACCAGGTCATCAAGGGCCTTCAATGTCAAATATATTTGATCCTGGAGGTAATAGGGTGCCCCTGCAATTTATTGAGTGGTAGTTCGTCAGTTGATAAGCATTTTTAAGTGCCTACTATGTGACAGACATTGGATAGGGTGGTGACCTGGTCAAGCCTGTGATTTAGGAAAATTATTTTGGCAGCTGAATGGAGGATGGATTGGAACAGGAATAGAATTGTGGAAGGAGATCAGTTAAAAGGGTGGTGCAAGGGGTGATGAGTTCCAGGACTAAAGTAATGGCCGAGTGCGTGGAGGGATAGGAGTGCATACAAGAGGTATCTTGATGGTAGAAACAGCAAAATTTGGCAACTGGTTCAAAATGTACAGTGAGGGAGAATGAAAAAATCAAGGGATGTCACTGAGATAGCAAACCTTGGTGACCAGGAAAATGATGCTACCCTTAACAGTAACAGAGAAGTTGGGAAGCAAGGATTTTTTTGGCAGGGGAAAGATAATGATTTTGTTTTCAACACATTAAGTTGCAGATGTTTCTGAGACATTCAGTTTAAAATGTCCAAAGGTTAATTGGTAAAGCATGATTGAAGCGCAGGAGATGAAGTTAGGGCTGAGATATGGGAATCACCTGCAAAAAGATGATAATTGAGCCCACATGAATGGATGGGATCTCTGAGTGGATAGTATAAAGGAAAAATAGAAGAGGGTATAGGATAGAGTTCAGGGGAATATACATGATGAAGGGGTGTAACATAGATGAAAATCAAGCAAAGGAGACTGAGAATGAGCAGTCAGACAATTTGAAAAAAAAAACCAGGAGAACAGTACCACTAAGACTTATAGAGGATAAAATATTCAGGAGGAATAGGTGATCAATAATATCAAAGACTACAGAGAACTCGAGGAGGATGAGGACATTAGATTTGGCAGTTAAGCAATCATTAGCAACTTTAGGGAGGGCAATTTCAGTTAAATAATGAGGTTGGAAGCCAGATTACAGTGTTTAGAAGTTAATGACAAGAGAGGAAGTGAAGGTACTAGTGTAGAAGGCTTTCTAAAGCAGTTTAGTCCTGCCTAAAAGGAAGTTTATTGGATATTAGCTAACAGGGATGGTCAGATTAAGTGAGGGTTGTTTGTTTTTTTGGTTGCTTATTTTTTTTTTAGGGTTGGGAGGATATGGATGTTTTTGTAGGCAGCAGGGATAGATTGAAAATTAGAGGAGGGTTTGGGATAATAGTGGGGACAAAGTCACAGTAATCTGCTGGAGAAAACAGGAGATAGCAACAAGGATGTATGTAGAAGGATTTATTTTTTGAAAGGAAAAGAGCCACCTCTTGAGCAGGTAGGAGTGAAAGAAGAGAAAATGGAGAAGATATCTGAGGGATGTGAAATGAGCAAGAAAGGAGAAGAGTGAACTCTGAGGGAATGGCCTCAGTTTTTTCTATCAGGCATAAAACTACATCTTCAGCTGAAAGGGAGGGGTGGCTGTGAAAGGCTTGAGAGATATAGGAAGGTGTTGGTTATGGGAAGTGAGGAGACTGAAGAACTGAACGTTAAGATATTTGAGAGATTATTAATATGTGTGTTTAAATCCCCTAGTATGAGGACAGAAGTTGAGTTGTAGAGAAAGATTGCAAGTTAGGCACTAAACTCATTGAGAGAAGTAAAATACCTTGTAGATCAACAGATAATGGCCGATACATTGTAGATTGGGTAATGCCTTCTAAATTCCAGCTGAACTGGACTATTAGCTGTTCCTTGAACTTGGTATATACCATCTTCCACAAATTTGAGCATGCTATTTTCCTTGTTTGAAATGTACCCTCTCCCTGAGTTAAAGTCCAGCCTGAGACACTTGATGCTAGCTGTGTGACCCTGGGCAAGTCACTTAACCCCAATTGACTCACAAAAAAACAAACAAAAAAAAAAGAAGGAAAGAAAGTACCCTCTCCTGACCTCTGCCTTTCAGAATCCTTATCTTCTTTTAAGGATCAACTCAAGTGTAGCTTCCTGATATGTTGCCTTCCCTGATCTCTGCCAGTTAAAAGTATTCTCTCCCTACTCCAATATTGCTATAACCCTTTGTCTAGATCTTTCCTTTGCCTTCATCACCTTGGAGGGAGAACAACAAACAGACAAAAGATGGAAAAGATCTGCAAATATTTATTTTGAACTCTAACATCATAGTCACAGACCTTATGGAAGAAGCAGAAAATGCACTAATGAGAAAAAAAAATGAGGAAAATAGCTGGACCCTATGAGTAATATACAGACAAGATCCTTTGTAAAAACAATATAATTTTATTCATTCTCAAGGTATCTGAGGGAGGCAAAGATAACAAAGGTATGGAAAAAAAATAATGGACCTTCTTACCACAAAAAGGTGACCAAGAAACATCAATAAATACTAACTCAAATGCCTACTTTATCAGATATATTAAATTTTACATGAATAATCTATACTGGAGATAGAGTCAATGAAAAGTGGTAGGAAGTAGTTCATGTAGCTCCCCTCTATACAACTCCTCTCAACAGATCTAGAAAATGCACCAGAGTTAATCTTGATGGGGAAATAGGAAAAAAAAAAGTCATAGTGAGTCATTTGTCCAGCCCAGGTTGGCATAGGGAGAAAGACAGAAAATTCTGTGAGTACTGGTGATGCGATAGGACCAGGAGTAAGCTGGGCAGAAAACTCTGGCACTCAGGGAGAAGCTGCACACCAGGGCAAGAGGAGGGCCTAGACCCATACAAGGGTACCACCAGACCTAATCAGGGAACTACAAAAGGAACAGGTGTGAAATTGCAGTTTAGGAGCCCACTACCCAGTTCTGGGTCACAGTTCCAGAGCCAACAGAGGAGACCTAGGCACAGTAATGGTGTTCCCAAGTGGGGAGCCCCTGGACCATGTACCAAGAAGAGAGGATGTTCAAAGCCCTTCTGAGCTATGTAACTCAGATCTCAGTGAAGAGTAGGGTCTCATTTCTATTATCTAGCCTGGCCTGAAGAAGTGTAGCCAGGGCAAATGCAGACCAAAAACTCAGACCAAAGGGGAGCCTAAAATTCTGCTACTCTCAACCAACAGAGATTTCAAGCTGGCTGGTAGAGGCTGAATCCACCAGCAATCTACTCTCACTCACACTCAAACCCAGGTCAGGAACTGAACAGAGTTCAGACCAAGCAATTGGATTCTGCCCCAGGTCAGACCACTTTGGGAAGCACTGAAACCTTGCAGGTCTGCAGCCTGTTCCTGAGAGCCTAGAATAATACAATACTCAATAACCAAAGAAAACCCAAAGCAACAAGACCAGCCCAGATCTTCTCCCCATAAGTACTCGAAAACCTAGCCCTAATATCAAGTATGAAGTCAGTAAATAAACTGGAAGAATGAGTGGAAAAAAAGAACCTTACCATAAAGAATTATTATAGTGACAATGATGTTCAAGGCACAAACTCAGAAGAAAATGATTCTAAAACATCAAAAGCAAAACCTCAAAGGAAAACACAACATGGACATAAATTCACCTAAAATTTCTGTAAGAAGTGAAGCCAGATTGGAGTCAGAAGGACTTGAGTTCAAATTTAGTCTCAGACACATGACACTTACTAGCTATGTGACCCTGGCAAGTCACTTAGCCCCAATTGCCTCACCAAAAAGAAAAAAGAAAAGAAAGAAAGAAAAAAGAAGTGAAGCAAGAGTTAAAAATGATTTTATCCATGAAATGAGAATTCTACAGGAAAAAAAATTGGAAAAGAAATGAAAGCTATGGAAGAAAGAGTTGGTAAAGGAATTAACTTGGGACAAGAGGCATAAAACCTTGCCCAAAAAACAAACTCCCTGAAAATTAGAATAGGCCAAATAGAAGCTAATGATTTCATGAGACAATAAGAAAATGTTTAAACAAAGTAAAAAAACTGACAAAAAAACTGTTGTTGTTGTTTGTCCTTTGTTCTCAAAGAAGACTAGAAGAAATTAGCACAGTGCCTGGCTCATAGTAAGAACATAATAAATACTAATTGAGTTACTGACTAATTATTACTTAGATCAGCATGTATAGTTGATCCACTGAGTTAGTCAATCAGTATATATAACTAGGATTGGCCCTGCAAATGGACAGTAGTCTGGGCTTAGACCAGGAGAAATAGAGCAGCCTGGATTTCCTTTGGGAAATCATGCAGCACTTTCAGTAACCCTGATCTGTACACAAACACTTTTTTTTTTTTGAAACACCAATATCCTGGTGATGATGAATAGTTGTGAATCAAAGAACATCACACTTGCTGAAGGATCAAAATTTGTGGTATCTCAAATGGAGTGTTGTAAAGTGAGTGTATGTCAGTTTCAGCACATTACCCATGATGACTTATGAAAAAGAAGTAGCATATGATAAGGTATGATCAGAAAAGAAGATGAGCTAGTCATATAATGATAGCAGAGAAGGATCAATGGATAGCCTGAGAGCTGCCCTGGTATTCATAAAATATAAAAGGACCTAGAGGAAGACCTACAGTATGTGAGATCCTCTATGGAGTACAGAGGGGAGGACTTGGACAAATCATGAAAGCTGAAACATACACAAGCTGTGATAACCCTGTACCAAGGAAAGGAGTTTCTTCCATCCTCATCGATTAATTCATGGATCCACTAAAGAATTAGAGTTGTTGTAGTTCAGTCATTTTTCAGTTATGTCCAACTCTTTGTGACTCATATGGAGTTGGCAAAGATATTGGTTTGGTATTTCCTTCTCCAGCTCATTTTACAGATGAAGAAACTGAGGTAAACAAGGTTAAGTGACTTGCTCAGGGTCACACAGCTGGTAATTGTCTGAGGCCAAATTTGAACTCAGGTCTTCCTGACTCCAAGTCTGGCACTCTATCCACTGTACCACCTAGCTGCCCTCAAAGAATTAGAGTACAGAGGACGAATTTGAATTCTATAGCAGAGTACACACTTATAGTCACACAACTAATATGTATAAAATATAAGCTCCCACTGTATATATACTTTATTTTAAAAAGCATTTGACTCAGTGGGTCAAGATATAGTTTTGAAGGATCTCCACAGAAAATATTTCTCACTCGTACATAAAAATTAAACAAAGTTCTATATCTACAGAATTAACTTTGTTCAGTGTTCCACTGAATATTAACATCAAGTGAAATAGAAACTAGGACATGTATGCATACCAAAAGTTTTCTCCAGTCATGGAATATGTCCTGTGTAAATAGTCTAAAGTTCAAAAAATAAAANGACATCAAGTGAAATAGAAACTAGGACATGTATGCATACCAAAGTTTTCTCCAGTCATGGAATATGTCCTGTGTAAATAGTCTAAAGTTCAAAAAATAAAATTATTGGAAAAAGATGAAAAAAAAAAAGAATCATTCTCATACAGTGATCCAAGAGATGACTAGATTTCAAGGAGTAGAGCAGACTTACTTTGGAGTATAGGGATATAAATATGTCTAACTAGGCCAAAGGTTATTGAATAACCCCAGGCAGGTCACCTAATGTCTGTCTTAGTTATCTCATCTGTAAGACAGGAATAATTATAACTGTATTCTTTTTCACCCTCCTCCTCTCTAGTCATGTAGCTAACACCCTAGTTCTGGCCCTCATCACTTCTCTCCTGGATTATTGCAATGACCTTCTATTGGTCACCCTGCCTCTGTTTTCTCCTCAATGCACTCCATTCAGGTACCAAAGTAATTTTCCTAAATTATGCCTTTGTCCGTGTCATTGTCCTACTCGATAAACCCTTTAGAATCAAATATAAGCTTTTCTGGTAAACCCTTTAGAGCCTGGCCCTGACATTTCCAATCTTATTATATTTTACCCCTCTTTCATATTCTGTGGTCCAGCCAAAATGGCCTTGTTGCTGGTCATTACTTATGACGTGCCATCTTCTGTCTCCTCATCTTTGCACTAGTTATCCCCCATGCCTAGCATCAAACAATCAGCAAGTATTAATTAAATGCCTAATATGTGCCAGGCACTGGAGCTAGACACTGCAACTCTGAATGTAACAAATAAAACAATCCTTGTACACAAGAAGCTCATATTCTAATGAGGGAAACAACAAGGAAATATAAATATATATTGGAAAAATAAAAATACAAACGTAAAGTAGTTTAATATAAGGTACTTTGAGAGAGAGGGTACCAGCAGTTGAAGGGCATCAGGGAAGGGTCATGCAGAAGATAGTGCTGGAACTGTGACTTAAAAGAAGAGAGAAAAACTCTGTGAGACAGAGGCAAAGAAAACGTGCACTCTATGCATAGGGGAAGCCCAGTGGAAAGAAGAGAAAATGGAGACGACATATTGTAAGTGAGGAATGGAAAGAAGGGCAGTTTGACTAGATTGAAAAGTTGGTAAAGCTTGACAATGTCCCATGAGGCTGAAAAGATGATTTGGGGGCAAACTGCAAAGGGCCAAATACAGAAGTTTATATTGTACCCTAGAAATAATAGGAGTTGATTGAGGAGAGAAATGACATGGTTAACTCTACACTTAAGGAAAATCAACTTGGCAGCAGTTTATAGGACAGAGTGGCATGGAGACCAATTTGGAGTCCATTGCAGTAACCTAGATGAGAGGTAATGAGGACTCATGCTAAAATTGTAACTATGTTAGTGGAAAGGAGTCAGATACAAGAGGTCCTGCAAAGATAGAAGTGGCAAGATCTGGCAACGGTCTGGATGTGTGGGGTGAGGGAGAGTAAGGAGTCCAGGATAATGTTTTAGTTACTAATGTGTGATTTAGAAAGGATGGCAGTGTCTTTGACAGAAGCAAAGAAGTTTAAGAGGAGAAGGTTTGAGGTGAAGCTAAAGAGAGTTCAGTTCTGAAAGTGTTGAAATTGAGATGTCTCTGAGTCATCCAGTGTCAAACACCCAATAGACAATTGGTGGTGAGGAACTGACATTCGAAGACGAGACTCCAGTCAAATATATAGATCTTAGGTCATCTGAATAAATGTAATAATTAAACACATGGGAACTTATGATGTTACCAAGAGATAAAATGTAGAGAGAGAAGAGAAGGGGCTCCAGGACAGAATATTGGAGAACATTCGTAGTGAGACCAGGTGATAAGCCAGCAAAGGAAAATGAAATAGAATGAACAGATAGAAAGGGAATCAAGAGGAAGTAATGTCATGGAAAAACCAGAGAGCAGAGAGTACCCAGGAGAAGGTGACCAAAAGTATCACATGGAGCAAATAGGTCAAGAAGGATGATGACTAAGAAAAGACCATAAGATTTGTCAATTAAGAGATAATAACTTCGGAGAGAGCAGTTTCAGTTGAGTGATGAGGTCAGAAGGCAGATTGCAAAGAGTTGAAGAGTGAATGTGAGAAGAGGAAGTGAAGGCAGAGTATAGACAACTTTTTCCACAGAGCTTGGTTAAGAAAGAAAGGAGAAATATAAGATGTTAGCTTGAGGGTTGAGTGAAGTTTTTTGTTTTTGTTTTTAAGGATGGTAGAGTCTTGAGTACATTTGAAGATAGTAGGGAAGGAACCAGTATATAAGGAGAGGTTGATTATTCAAGAGAGAATGAGGATTAAGTACATAATCTACTAGAGTGGACAAGGGATAGGACCAAATGTACTTGTAAATGAAGATGGCTAGCCTTGACAACAAGGAGAAACTCTTTGTCAGAGACTGGGGGAAAAGAGGAAAAGGTGGGAGATCATATCAAGGTATTTGAAGATGAAGATAATGAGAGAGGAGAAAACTCATATCCAATGGTCTCAATTTTCTCAGTAAAATAAGAAGCAAGGTCCTCAGCTGTGAGGGGGGAAATGTGAGGATGTGGGAGACTTGGTGATGGAAGAGAAGGTTTGGAATGGCTTCTTTGGAGAGTGAGCTAGAAAATCAATTATGAAAAAAAAATATTAAAAAAAGGGGGCAGCGAGGTGGTGCATATATATATATATATATATATATATATA
>NW_020954720.1:9489270-9489342 GCF_900497805.2 Vombatus ursinus
TATATATATATAATCAATTATGGAAGAATTAAAAAGACTGTCTTGCTGAAGCATAGACCAAGTTGAGATTGG
>NW_020954720.1:9489375-9496419 GCF_900497805.2 Vombatus ursinus
AAAGCATTCCCATCTTCCTCCCTCTCAGAATTCCTAGTTTTCTTCAAAATTCCACTTTAAGTAACAGCTTCTACATGAGATTTTCCTGGTCAGCAAAATTATTAGTGGCCCCTCAAAATTTACCTTGTATTTATTTTTATATAATTTATAGATACTTATTTAGGTACATGTTGTCTCTCTCAATAATAAATGCTTACTGATTGACTGATTGATTGATTGGGTGGTTGTAAAGTTTTAGTTCATCTTATCTTGATTGGCCAGGCTAATGGAAAAGAACTGAGATGTAGGTAATTGAAAACACTGAATAAGAAAAAATTATATTTGGCTTTGAACATATTTTTGGACAGTACTTATATTTGAATATGGGTGTGGTGTGCTCAATGTTCTGAAAATTCACTACAAACAAAATAATAAAGCTAAGCTTTGAAGACTTGACCTCAGAGGAGCTAGAAATGTGTTCTCAGTTCCTCCCTATTATATTCCATTCTAAGAAGGAAAAAGTAACTCATATTCAGTGATATTTTTGTAACAAAATACCAAAGATTGTCTCTTCTCAGATTTTCCCAGGAGCAAGTTAAGATTCATGTTCAGGTGCAAATTAAAAGTAAAGAGACAATGTTAGAGATCAACAGTACCAGCTGAAACCACAGGTCAGATTTAAATAAAAAAAAAACCTAACTTATCAACAACCTTAAAATCAAAATTTGTTCCAAGTAATTCCTAGATTAAAACATTAGTGGATGGTCTCAGTCCTGTCACAATAACTTCCAAATCAATTTTGTCCTTCTTTGATCTTCTCTATTAAAAAAAAAAGTTTCATTTTTATGTTGGATTTAGGGGTTTGGGGTTTTTTTTTGGCTGTTTCTTTAAATCCATATCACTTCCCAGTGAGTCCTCACATACAATAGAACCTCCCTCCTGACAGAGAAGTACAATTAAGCAAAATAAGCCAATATATCGGTTATATCTGATAATTGTATGCCACATTCTTCCCCTATTGTCCCCACTCCTCTGTTGAGAGGAGAGAGAGATATGTTTCACAGTCACTTCTCTGAACTTTCTCTTTTGGCCTGATACTTTATCTCCCTTGACCCTTGATTGAACAGAATATTAATCTTTATCTGATTTACTGACTGTAAACTAAACTTGGAGGAGGCCAAATGCATTATCTATGTTACCTCACAGTGCAATTGTGAGGAAAGAGATTTGTAAATAGTAAAGTGCTCTATAAAGCTGTATCTATAAAGGATAATGTTATTACCCTTATTGTATTCCCTAGCATTCCAGAAGGTCCCAACGTTTTAGCCTCCTTCCAACAAGGGACAATCATGGAGTCTGCATCTCAGGAATCAGGCTGCTACCACTTCAATACCCATGCCATTTTTTTTGTTTTTTTTTTTTCCCAACAAACAAACCTAATGCTGGCTCACTGGTATACTTTCCTGATTACTAGTTACCACTTCCTCCTCTAAATTTCTGCCAAAGGCTAGCTCAGCTTTAGGGAAGGGCAGAGGCTCTTTTTTCTTTTCTGATTCTCTAAAATCAACACAATCATTTCTTTTAAAAAAAAATTTTTTAAAGAGTTTATTTTTATTTTTTTTTTTAGTTTTCACATCAGTATTATTTCTTTTTTGGGGGGAGGGTATATTATTTCTAATTAGGTCCCTCCTAACCTCTATACCCAAGCAGTCACCTCTTGAAACAAAGTTTTAAAAAGAAAGGGGTGGGAGGAGGGGTGAAAGTTCAGCAAGACCAACCAAACAGGGTTAAGTGACTTGCCCAGGGTCACACAGGTAATAAGTATCTGAGGCCAGATTTGAACTCATGAAGATGAGTCTTCCTGATTCCAAGCCTAGCATTCCATCTACGGCATCATCTAGCTGCCCATATTCCTGACATGGGGGACAGTTAGAGCAAAGGCAGAGAGATGGATGTCAATCAGTAAGTCAAGAAGCATTTTTTAAGTTCCTATTCTGTACCAGGCACTATATTAAGCACTAGGAATACGGGGCAAAAACAGTCCATGCCCTCAAAAAACTCACATTCTGATATGGTCAAATAACTAGGTATATACAAGAAATATAAAAAGTAGATTGAAGGTAATCTCAGAGAAGAAGGCCCCAGTAACTAGGGGATGGGGAGACCAGACAGAGGAAGCAGAAAAAACTTCTCACAAAAGGTAAAATAAGACTTGAAGGAAGCCAGAGAAACTAAGAGACAGAAATGAGAAGGGAGAGCATTCCAAGCATGAAGGTCAGCTAGAAAAAATGCCAGAGGGCCAGCTAGGTGGCACAGTGGATAGAGCTCTGGCCTTGGAATCAGAAAGACCTGTGTTCAAATCTGGCCTCAGACACTTGACATGTACTAGCTGTGTGACCCTGGACAAGTCACTTAACCCCAACTGCCTCACCAAAAGAAGGCAAAAAAAAAAAAAATGTCAGAAGCCAAGAAAGCCACAGCCAAGTGTCTTGCCTGTGGAACAGCAAAGAGGCCAGTATCACTGGATCAAAGAGTACATGAAAGCTTGGGGGAGGGGCAAGGTGTAAGAAGACTGGAAATGTAAGGGGAGGCTAGGTTATAAAGGGCTTTGAATGCCAAAGGTTTTGGTGTTTTATCCAGGGAGAGACAGGGAGCTACTGGAGTTTAATGACTATGGTAATTTCAGAGAAGAAGGTCCTAGCAATTGAGGTCAGACCTGCACTTCAGGAAAATCCCTTTGGTGGTTGAATGGAGGATAGACTAGAGTGAGAAGAGATAGAGCAAGCAGACCAACCAACAGCCTATTGCACTTAGTTCAGGCATGAGGTTATAAAGGTCTGCAACAGGGTGGTGGCAGAGAAGGAGGCATATTTGAGATGTTGCAAAGGTGAAATCAACAGACCTTGGCAATATATTGGCTATGGACCCAGGGAAGAGTCAGGGATGAAAGATAGCAAAGAGTTCTGAGGACGACACCTAGGTTACAAGCTTGAGGGATTGGGAGGATGTTACTGCCTCTATAGTAATAGAGGATTTTAGAGGCGAGGCACTATTTTGGAGGAAAGATAATTAGTTCATTTTTGGACATATTAAGTTTAAGATGTCTTCTATACATCCATTTCAAGATATCTGAAAGGCAGTTGGAGATAAGAGACTGGAGGTCACTAAAGAATTTATGGATGGATAAGTTGTTTTGAAAATCATCAGCAAAGAGATGAGAGTTGAATCTATGACAGCTAAAGAGATCACCAAGTAAAATAGCATAGACAGAAGAGAAGAGGGTCCAGGACAGAGTCCTGAGGGACACCTACAGTTGGTGTATGACCCCGATGAGGATCCAACAAAGGAGAAGGAATAGTCAGATAGGTAGGAGGAGAACCAGGAGGGAATAGTGTCATGAAGATCTAGAGAGAGAAGAGAATGGAAGAGAAAGTGGTGACTGACAGTGTCAAAGGCTGCTAGGAGGTCAAGAAGGGTGAGGATTGAAGGAAAGCCTTGGATTGGATTGGCAATTAAGAGTGGAATAATGAGATTGGAAGCCAGATTATTGAGAGTTAAGAAGAGAGTGAGAGGAGACGAAGTGGAGGCACCTATTGTAGATGACCTTCTCAAGGAGTTTAACCATAAAGGGCAGATGAGATACAGAATATTTAGGTGGGATAGAAGGACCAAGAAAAGGTTGTTTAAGGATAGATAATAAAGGAAGCAGTCAGTAGACAGAGAGATGAAGATAAATGAAAGAGTGCAGATGATAGAGGGGGCAATCTGTTGAAGGAGACAGGACGGAATGGAATTACTTGTGCTTGTAAAGGGGTTTGTTTTGACAAGGAGTTGGGCCAGTTTCTCATGTGAGAAAGAGTTGAAGGAGGAAATAGTAGCAGAAGGCATCTGGGTGATATGAGATGAGGAGTGGAGAAGGAGCAGCTCTCAACAAATGGCTTCAACAGCTGAAAGGATGGGTTGAGGAGGAGCCATGGAAAGTTTTAGGAGAAATGCAAAGGTTTGAAAGAGTCACTGTGGAGGAGATAGTGAGAGGATAAGGAAGGAGCAGTTTATGCAAAGGAGTAAAGTATAAGAAAAACTGAAAAGATAGGAAAGGACTTGATTACGAAAAACTTTAAAGTGCAGAGCACTTTATATTTGATTCTGGAGGTAAACAGGGAGCCACTTGAGTTTATTGGGGGAAAGGAGGAAGGAGTAACAAGGTCAGATCTGTTCTTTAAGAAAATCGCTTTGACAGCTATATGGAGGATGCATTGGAAAGGGTAGAGATTTAAGGGTGGGACAATTAGAAGGCTATTGAAATAGTCAAGTCAGAGAAACAGAGGCCAATTTTGCTGTGTACCAGCTGCTTCCCCAACTTGCATTGTCTGGCCAGGTCCCCAGAAGAACAACTGGCTACTTTTCCCCTCAGGGTCTTAAGAATAACCCTGAGGGGCTAGGGCATTTCAAGTACCGTAATTCACAAGCTCCTATCTGATGGGCTTCCCACTAATTGTTAGCTTGATGCATTTCGCTCTTAGCAATGAGAATTTACTCAGCAAGTGCAGTTGTAAATGTCTGTTGAATTGAAGTCGGCTTTTAATTCTTCCTACCTTATCCACTGTAACTTATCTATCACCACGTCCTATCATTTTTACATTTAAAATGTGTTTTCAATTTTCCCTTTCCTCTCAAGTCTTACTGACACCACCCCAGTCTACACCTCCTTCACTTCATGCCTAGATAACTGCCTTATATCTCTTCCCACTGTCCCCAGGGTCTCCTCCCCCCAATCTATCCTGAATATGTCTGCCAGACCTCCTCTGCTCAAGAAACTGAAACAGCTCATTATTGCTTATTGCACTAAGCCCAAACTTCTCTGCCTGGCCTTTGACACTTCCTCTATAGTCTAGCCTAATTCTACCTATCCAATTATTTTTCTCTCTATTCCCCCAAAAAACATTCTCCAGTCCACTTCAAGGTAGTTCTCTTCAATGTCCCCTAGACATTCCACTCATTATTCTATATACATTTTCACTTTTTGTTCATTGTATTCCCTTGTTTCTGCCTTCTATCTTCTATCAAAATTCTCCAAAGTCCAGTTCAAGTCATAACTTCTCTAAGAAGTTTTCTCTAATTAGTCCAGCCCACACGGATCTCTCATTGTACTTAAAGTCAATCCCAGACAGTTCAGCTTTAATTGTTCTTTCATTATTTCATGTATGTTAGTTTTGGACCATGTCTTACACTCCTTCTCTCTGCCTCCAAGTGTAGTGGGCAGTATAGTGCTGGGAATATAGTAGGTGCTCCGTAAATAGTTGCTGATTGATTTGGTTGATGAGCAATCAACCACTACTGCTCAGTCAAACACACCTTCTAAATATTTCCTTCAACTCTTTCTCCCACTCCACAGGCAAAGTCAGACCATTTCTTTTGTCTGGAGCAATCCTCAACTCCTTATCTGCCAAACCAACTCTTACTACTTTTTTTTTTTCAGGATTCCATGAAGTATTTTCTCTGATGAAAAGAAAGAAATACCATCCCACTGCTTTACCTACTACCCCTAAACCATGACCTCCCCACCCCACCCACATATACACAAAGTCCTAGGATCAAGGGGTTTTTTTAAATAGCAAATTATGCCTTTTCTTCATTAAAAATAGAGTCCAGAAACCCTGTTTTCTCTATGTTCTCTCCAAAGCAAGGGAGGTAGGAAAATTCAATACATATTCATAGATGTCAGTTCAACAATTCAGTTTAACAAACATATTAAGTGGCTACTATGTGCAAAGCACTGTTTTAGGCACTCGAGATAAATAAGAAGCTTATAGTCCAATAGTGGAGATAAGGCACATACCAGAAAAATTATACAAAACAGAACAGGTCCCAAAGTTTAAGTATCTAAGAATAGTCCCAAATAAAGTGCAAGGAGTATTCATAAGAAGAAAAGATTGTTTCTGTCTGGACTGGGAGGAGAGAGGAGACCAAGGAAGGCTTCTTGGAGGTTTTATGTTTGAGCTGGACTTTGGAAGAAGGGGTAGAATTTCAACAGACAAGGAGATAGGAGTTGGGGCAGGACATTACATGCAGTAGTAACTGTATGAGCTAAGACATAAAGATGGAGAAATGCCAGGTGTTTTATGGAAATAATGACAAGTTCAGTTTGATTGGCTCAGGAAATATGTGAAGGGGAGTAGTACGAGATAAGGCTGCTTGGTGCCAAATCGTGGAGGACCTTGAATGCCAAACTTGGGAGTTTGATCTTTATTCGGTAGACAATAAAGAACTATTGAAGAGTTTTGAGTGGTGGAGTGATGGTTAATATGATTATGGAAAGACATAGAAAGTAGATATTTAAATCACTTTTCTCTAAAGAAAAAAGTAAGAGTATATTAGTAATTTAATGCAACTCAACAAGCATTTATTAACTTCCTATTCTACTGGAGATAAAAAAAAAATCAATAGTAAAGGCCCTGCCCAGTGGTGATGGTGGTGAAGGGGAAGAAGGGGAAGGGAAGAGGTAGCCTACTTGAGGAATATAGCATATATGCGGAAAAAGTATTTACAAGATAATTTGAGGACAGAAAGAACACTACTAAGAACAAGGAAATAGGAATGGCTTCCCATCTGATATGATTCAAGTTGAGTCTTGAAGGAAGTTAAGGATTTGGTGACACTGGGGTGAAGAGGAAGTGCACTACAGGTATATGGCAGAGCTTAGACAAAAAGCATGGAGGAAGGAGATTGGACTCTCAAGCTTAAGGAATAGCAAGTAAACCAGTTTGCCTGGAATATAGAGTGTGTTGAGGGGAATAATGCAGAAGAAGTCCAGAAACATAGGCTGAAGCCTACCTGATTGAATCAACCACAAAAATAAATGAAAGAATGGATAGATAGATAGATAGATAGATAGATAGATAGATAAATGTCCACCCAGGACTTTGCCTGTCCTTTAATGGCATTCTGGCATTCCTGTATGTTCACGTACNTGAATGGATAGATAGATAGATAGATAGATAAACGTCCACCCAGGACTTTGCCTGTCCTTTAATGGCATTCTGGCATTCCTGTATGTTCACGTAC
>NW_020954720.1:9496453-9503816 GCF_900497805.2 Vombatus ursinus
CACAATTTATTCAACTATTCCCTTATTGAGACTTTGACATACTTCATCATTCTCTCAATATAATTCTTTACGGTATAAAATTCCAAAAAGAATATAAAAAATATAACCAAAAAATATCAAAGAGGGGAACATTTGGAGGCAGTAGAGTATAGTGGAAAGAACACCAGGTTTGGAGTCATAGGATATTGTTGTTTGTGTTTTGTTTTGTTTTTTAAAGAAAACCAATGGCATCAGGAGGTGGTGTCTTGACATATGCATGAATTGGATTTTAGTGAGGCAGAGTTGCACAAAGTCCCTCATTCTCTCTTCCTGGGTCACTGAGGTCCAGTGGCAGGACAAAAGTCAGGACAACTAGAGATGGTCCAGGATTCAGTGGATGACTTTGGCATCTTCAATGCCTGACCAAGCTCTAAACACTCCACAGAACCTGCTTTAGCCACCTTTATGGCCATTGGAACATATTGTTTTCATCCGACCATTCCACTGGGGGAAGTCTTCACATGTCTGGGGGACACATCCCCCTCACTCACTGATGGGTATGAGGCCTGTCAGCTATCTTCAACCTGGTTTAGCCCATCTGCCAAAACAGTTTCACCAGAATGTGGCTGCTGTACATACTACAGCTTCTTGGAGCCACAGGTGAGAGTTGGGTAGGACATAGATACAAATATGATCTTGGGCAAACCAGTTGGTTTGCTCATCTGTAAACTGATGGGCTTGGACCCCATGGCCTCAAAGATCCCTCTAAAACTCTGATCCTATGGTCCTGTGATCCTTTGTACTATATAGGACCTACATTGTAGATAGCTCCTAAGAAGAGGAACTCTTGGTGAGAAGATGATGGTACCTAGGAGGACCAGTAGTATGGAATAGTGAGCAGGAGTGGGAAAGTAAATCAGGGTAAACAGGGAAAGAAGAACTTTGGGCTCCAACATTACCCTCTCAAGATCAATTACAGACCTTTTGTTTACATTGCTATGAAAATAATAAAAACAACAAACCTACCATAACTTTTGTTTGAAAACTATCCCTATGCCTTATTACAAGCACCATATAAATTCAGCTTGCCTTGAATTGTATATACCAGAGGAGAGAAGAGAAAGGGAGAACAGGGAGAGGTAATGTTAGAATACAGCCAGACCTACAGCAACAAATATAGTGGCTGCTTAATAGATGTTCCAATCAGTATAATAAAGAGATTCTAATTAGCCTTAATATTAGAGATTTGCAGTTTTCATAACATCTTGATTATATCAGTGTGTTTAAGTAGTATATGCTTGTAAAGTCCACAAGCACTGTTGTTTAAGATGTCATCTTTAAAAAAAAAATTATATATCTTCCAGGGTTGAGGATTTTTTTAATCCTTTTTTTTTTAATGTTACATTTTCATGAACTATTCCAATTTGGCTCTGGTGCAACATTTTTCCACCCACATGGGAAAGCCTGCCAAACCTTCAAGGTTTTGCAATATTCTTTTGTAGTATTCCTTTTATCAAGGAATCAAGCAAATATTAATTTTTTTTCCAAAGAGAAAAGTAATCTACCTTGCCAAATGCCAGAGTTATAGCGTGATAATATGAAATATCAACACATGCTGTGTGTTCTCCAACGACTCCAATTGAGATACCACTGAAGCTGTTAACTCTGAAAAGAGGTGTACAAGGGGAACCAAGCACCACAATTTGTCCTTTTGAGCCTCTTTAAGAATAAGTCCAGAATGTGAAGATTTTTGCCATTTTCACTGCCAAATTCTACTATCAGTTACCTAGAAGTCACCGTCCTCATGACTGCTGAGAGATAATTAATATTCATACAGAGTGTAGTGGGTTCTCTTTGAAGTAGAATTCTTTTACAATGTAGAATTTCTTAGGAGGCTCCAAAGAACCATCTTCTATCAGGAGCACCCAGGTATTTCATCAGTTTCTTAAGGCTCAAAGCTTTTTAAGCACCCAGCCCACAAATGAAAGTAGTGACAGCTACTTAGAGGCATCGAAGTGGATCAGTAGATATAGCCCTGGACCTGAGGAAGGAAGACCTGAGTTCAAACCCGACTGCTCACGCTTGCTATTTGTTTGACCCTTGGCAAATCACAACTTCTGTCTGCTTCAGCATTGGCATCTAAAAAATGAGGATAATCATAGCACTCCTTCCCAGGATTGTTGTGAGGATCAAATGATATGTTTGTAAAGTACTTTGCAAATCTTAAAACACTATATAAATGCTAGCTAACATTATACTTATTATTAACAATAGTAATTTGAAGTTAAGGAAACAAGGAGAGAGTAAAGGGAAGAATAAGGAGAAAGAAGGGAAGAGCAGAGGGGGAAATAAAATTTTTAAATAGATTTTAAAGCATTTAGTCTCTGGTGCTCTCCTGAAGTTTGTGTTCTCACTACTTATTTTGGCTCCTGTCAGAAATCCCTGGACAACACTGTATTTGTAGAAACCCTGGGCCAAATGACACCTCCCCATGGACAGTATGGCTTAAACACCTTACTCCTGAAATTCTTTATGTAGGATTTAGAATCACTTATGTCTGAAATATCAGTAACACCAAAGAAAACCAGAAAGTAGAAAAAAGGAAATAAGAGTCAGTAAAGAAAACCACAATTGACACCATGTGTAACCCAGTTTAACTCCCAAACTCACAGGGGAAAGAAGATTCACCCATAGTTTATGCAAACAAATCATATTCTTAAAAGTTCTCAGGGTTCTCATCCAAAAAAAAAAAAAACCCACTTGTGTAACAAAAAATGACAATTCATTGCAAGTCTTTCTATCGTACGTCATTTAATTTGTCATCAAATTAAGTCATATAGCACCTGAAATGTGCCAATAGTCAAAGGAGTCAGGCCTCCTATCAGTAGTTGTGTGTTTCCCACCCAAGAACTTGTTAATGATGATGGGACTATATTAATCATTCATTTTGGGAGGCTTCTGCTCGAGTGGGCTGCTATGGGTCTTCCCTTTTAACCAATGAGGAAATCTAGACAATTAATTAAAGTTATGTGGCTTTCTCAGGACCACACAAGAAACAACACTTGAAAGTCTTACAATAGCAAAGACCATCCCTGGAATGGAAGAAGCTCCCTGAATTTCTATTTACCAATGCATTCATTGTAACCTAAATGAATTGGTGGCAAAAATCTAGCCTAGTCAATTCATTATGAGATTTCTGCTTGGTCCTATGCTGTTTAAAATTATTATCAGTGAAATAATTAAAGGTGTAGATGGTATGCTCACCAAATTTATTAAACAGTGAGTTCCTAGAATGCAAGCACTGTCTTTTGCCTCTTTTTGTATCCTCAGAACTTAGCATAGCACCTGGCACACAGTAGGAGCTTAATAAATGTTTATTAGTTGATAAATTGAAAATTGATTAATGCCAAAAAAATTTAGAGGGATAATTAAATGTACTGGGTGACAGACTTAGGATCCAAAAAAGTCTTGACAGGGTAAAGCACTGGGCTGAATGTGGTATGATGAAATTCAGTAGGGATAAATGCAAAGTTTTAGATTTGGGTTCAAAAAATCAGCTTCATAAGTACAGGATGGAAGAGAAAGAGTAAGGTAAGAACAGTTTTTTTTCTGAAAAAGATATGTGTTGAATGATTGCAAGCTTAACATGAGTCAGCCTTGTTATGTAACAACCAAAAACAACAACAACAATGCAATCTTCGGCTATCTACACAGAGGCACAGATTTTTACAGGGACAAGGAGTTTCCTCCGTCCTCTGCCCTGGTCAGAACACATCTGGAATATTATGTTCATCATTTAAGAACAACATTAATAAGCTGGAGAGCAGGAGGGCAACCAGGACGATGAAGGGTCTTTGGTTGATGAAAATTGTGATGTTTTGCCTAAAAAAGAAAAGGATGATGGGGGAGGGGGAGGAGATGTGATGACAATCTTTAAGCATTTACAATGATATTGTGTGCAAGAGGGATTGGGCTTGCCCTATATGACTCCAGAGTTCAGAACCAGGAACAACTGGGTTATAAAGTTAATTTGATATTGGTGTCAGCAGGAAAACTTTCTAAGGACTGGGGCTGTCCAAGGGGAGAACGGGAGCAGTTTGTTCCCATTGAAAGTCTTCAAGCAGAGGATGGATGAATATTTGTTGCCTTACTATAGCGGGGATTTCTTTTGGTTTATATGTTGGACTGGATGAATACTGAGGTACCTCCCACCTCCAAAATTCTCTGATTCTATGATATTCAGGCCATATAAAACATAGGCAGACCATCTTCTTCTAGAAGCTAAGGAAAAACAGATCTAACACTGTCCAGAACAGAATTGTAATGGCAACGTGTCTGTATAGCTAGCTCTGTGCATCTCTGGCAACTTTAAGAATTAAAGTTTAAGAATTAAATCCAAATACTTCTTATTAAAAAAAAAAACATTTAACTCTCTTTACTTCGAAGGATCATAGACTTAGAAGCAAAAGGGATCTTAGAGGTCATCCAATTCAACACTCATTTTACAAATGAGAAAATTGAGGCCCAGAGAAGTAAAGTGATCTGTCCATGATCACACAGGTGCTAAGCTTCTGAGCTGGTCCTCAAACCTAGTACCCCTGACTTAAAACTGTCATTTTTTCTGTCACTGAAACACAATTTCCCCTTTACTTTGGCTTTATGGTTCTGTCCTAACAGATATTCCTCAGAAAGAAAATAGACTATTTTTATTACTAAACCAAAATCAACTATTTTTTCCAAGGAAAGGATGCCAATATTAAAATACTCATTTAAAAAAAAAAGAAATATTCAGAATATTTCTCACCAAGCTTAGACTTACCTACTCCAGAAAATATTTTCTGAGACTATGAGTCATTTAGTTACTTAAAGAATAAATCTGGGGAGAATCAAGATTACATTGTGTGTCAGTGACCATGAAGATTAAATTCATTTCCCTAAGCACAGTTTCTGTTGACTTAAATATACTTTAAGTAGACACATATAATTGTGCAGTAAAAATAGCATAGATTGTTCATGGGAAATGTTCATAATGAATCACACAGTAAGATGTATTTTTTTCTTTAGTACATTTCTTGGCAGTTTCTGGTTCCCAAATTCAAATATTCATTGAAGGCCAACATTTATGACATGTTCTTTACCTGAATTCATGTCCCCACCTGTAAGTTATCTGTGTCTCATTTGTTTTGTACTGCTTTTTAATTTTGATATTTTCCATTAAAAGAAAACTTGGAATGAAAACAACTGTTCAGTATTACCCTGCAGTACATTTTACCCTGAGAGGCAAAGTGGACAGAAGGTTGACCTTACATTTACAGAATCACAGAATTTCAGAGCAGGAAGGCACACTGATGGGCATCTGGTACTATCTTTGTATGAAAGGAATCCTCACTGTAACACACATGACAAGTCTATCAACCACAGGGATACCCTAAAGAGGGAGAAGCCTCCACTTCTCAAAGCAGTCCATTCTATTCTGACAACTCTAAATTGTTAGGAAGTTTTCATGATATCAAGCTTAGATTTTCTTCTTTACAACTCCTTTCCATAGCTCCCAGGTCTCCCCTTTGGGGCTAGATTTCTGTTGTTAAGTCATTTCAATCGTTTTAGACTCCTCCTTTAGGGGAAAATCTTTTGGGGTTTTCTTGGCAAAGATACTGGAATGGTTTGCCATTTCCTTCTCCAGCTCATTTTACAGATGAGAAAACTAAAGCAAACAGGATTAAGTGACTTGCCCAGGATCTCACAGCTAGTATGCATCTGAGATTGGATTTGAACTCAGGTCTTCCTAACTCCAGGCCCAGCATTCCACCCACTTCACAATCTAGCTGCCTCCCTGGAAGCAGATAGAACCAATCTAATCCTTCCTCCAAGTTCTGGAAGCCCTTTCTGACTCTAACACATAATAGCTGTGTGACTGTGGTAAATCACCCAAGACAATTCCCTAAGACTCTGCATTATAAACAGTTGCTAATCTGCATGAATGGAGGGAGTTTCCACACCAGTGAGAAAATTCTTGGTCCAAGGAATCTTAATTCAGAACAAAATAAGGCTTTATCTTGGAAGCATTTTAAAAAATATTTTATTGATAAATTTTTTATTTTCACATCACTTAAATTTTCAATTCCCCTCCCCCTTTCCTTGTCCATTCCATGTAACTAAGAATTTTTTTTTTAAAGAAAAAGAGAAAGGTCAGCTAGGTGGTAAAATGGAGAGAGCACTGGCCCTGGAGTCAGGAGGACTTAAATTCAAATCTGGCATCATACACTCACTAGCTGTGTGACCCTGTCACTCAACTCCAATAGAGAGAGAGAGAGAGAGAGAGAGAGAGAGAGAGATCAGGATGATTAATTTAAAAAAAAATCTGACAGTATATGCACTTTTTCACCCGGATGGACACCCAACACTGCAAAGGAGTAGGGGAAAGTAACTTCTCATATCTCTTCTTTGGGGCCATACTTGCTCTTTGCGATTTACATAATTTTTTGTTTTGTTTTGTTGTTCTTTCCATTTATGTTGTTGCATTCCTTGTAGTCACTGTTTTTTTGATTCATCAACTCATGTCTTTCCATGTTAGAAGCATTTTTAAAAATAATCCTAGAAACAGGATTTTGTTGCTATTGTTGTTAATGTGTTATCACACCTTTTAACTTATTTTAGAAATTTGAGGACCCTTATTTTTAAAAACTATACTTTTCTTTTTATTATTTGTTGTTGTTGTTCAGCCATTTCCATCATGTCTGACTCTTTGTGAGCCCATGTGGGGTTTTCTTGGCAAAGATACTGGAGCGGTTTGCCATTTCTTTCTCCAGCTCATTTTATAGATGAAGAAACTGAGGCAAACAGGGTTAAGAGATTTGCCCTGGGTCACACAGCTAGGAAGTATCTGAGGCCAAATTTAAACTCAGGAAGAAGAGTCTTTCTGACTCCAGGGCCAGCACTCTATCTGCTCCACCTAGCTGCTTTTTTTTTTTTTTTTAAATTATGTGGATGCATAGTCAGGGCAACCGTTTTGTTTATTTTATTTTAATGTTAAAGTGATTAGTGATGTCTTGGGGAGAGATTGTGGAATCAGAAAGAGAAATAAAGACGGAGTCACAGAACCTGAATTCAAATCCTGATTCTGACAATTATTACCTGTGTGAACATGGCCAAATCACTACACACTGTCCCACACCTCAGTTCTCTCATCTGTAAAGTGAGGAGGTTAAATTAGATATCCTTTAAGGTCCTTTCTAGATCTGGGTTTTTGATTCTCATTTTGAGTCTCATCATAACCTTCCAGGTAAATGGAAAAGACATTTATTAGCTTCAATTTTATAGAAGGAGAAATTAAGTCTTCCCTGGGGTCATATAGCTAAATGGCAGAGATGGGATTTGAAATCAG
>NW_020954720.1:9503852-9507906 GCF_900497805.2 Vombatus ursinus
GTCTCTCTGACATCAAACCTCAGTGTGCTACCCTGTGCAGTTATGACACGGATGACTGGAACCTAGAAAAACAAAAATCACCAAATAGTCAATTTAATATAACAAGTATACCAGGATGTTTCTATGGCATAGGCACTGTGCTATACACTATGGGAGATGCAGAAGAAACAAATGAAATGTCTTTTGCCTTTTGCAATTTTAGAATCAATGATAAAAACTTCAGTATGAAATAATTTTTTTAAAAATGTTAGTATCCAATGATTTAACAAAATAAATGGCATAGATCACAAGAGCTGAGAATGTTTGGGGGAAGGACTCATTGATATGGGCTGGATTGGTGGGAGATGATCTCACGCAGGACCCCAAGCCTTGACAAATAGGTAGGAAGGTTTTTGAAAAGGTAGAGAAAAGGAGAAAGGGCACACTTTGGATTATGAAATCCATAATTCTAAGCTGAGAAGTCTGAACAGATGAACTATCATTTGAGAAAGAATAAGTAAAATTGGGGAAAATTTTTTGAAAATTAAAGGAAAATAATTCTATTTTCATACTGAAAAATTATTACATGCATTTTAAATATGTGTGTATTTATTATTCTCAGGCAGGTAGGTGGCACAGGACCTGAAATCAGGAAGATCAAAGTTCAAATCTGACCTTAGACCCTAACTAACTGTGTGACCCTGGGCAAGTGACAAAACCACATTTGCTTCAGTTTCCACTGGAGAAGGAAATGGCAAACTACTCCAGTGTCTTTGCCAAGAAAACCCCAAAGGGGGTCACGAAGAGCGGGTCACAAATGAAAGGATTGAACAACTGGCATACAGTAGGTACTATATAAATGCTTATTTTTCTTGCCTCCCCCCCCCAGGTGAAAACTGTCACTAGCTTTGAAATTTTCACACAGAAGTGATATTGATATCGCGGAGAATTTCACAGAAAAAAGTTTGGGAAATAAGGAACCCCCTGAGGTGACATGTGTGTGTGCAAGGGGTGGGAGGGAGAGTTGACATAATGAAAGGTATACTTTGGGAAGATTAATCTGGCAACATTGCAAGATGAATTGAAGGACTCTGAGATGTGAGACAATCCAGTTATTGGCTTATTTAGGCCTGAGGAGATGAAAGCCTGGATTAGACCCATAGAAATGGGAGAGATGGAACAATTAATCATATACTGCCTTTACTGTTTAGTTATCTTTTCCTGTGATAGGTTTCATTTTCACAACAAGGTAGTGAACACTGAAAAGTCTTTGCTTGCCCTTCCCCCAGCCTAATACATAAATACCTATTCATAATAACTGCTAAAAACTTTATTAACTAGAAGTCAATGCTGTCAATGAAAGTAGGATTTCTGGAATCGAAATGAGAGTGAAAACTTCTAAATTGGAATAGGCAACAGTAACTCAATTTAAAAAAAACGAGTATTAAAAAAAATTACATGTAATCAGGAAATATTTAATGATATAAATAAAAATAATTTAAAAATTTTAAAATGCCTATTGATTGAATGAGTCAGTTGCTTGATCCCTCCATCTGCTTGGATTATAAATTCTAGGACACTAAGAACCACTTCTACTGGTGCTGCTTTCTAAAGCGCCTAACATAGGCTGAACACAGAGAGATGAAGAAGCTCACAGTTAAAAACAGAATTTTCAACCATTTAGTAACAAAATAAGATGAAAAACAAAAGCATCAAAAGTGTCTTAGGTATGAAATCTTTGGCAAGTCTCTGGGCCTCAGTATTCTCATCTGCAAAATAAGCCAGTTGAACTAGACCACACCTGATTCCCCTTCCAGCTCAAAATCTCTGCTCCTGTGAAAAAATATAGATATTTAAACTGTTTCAAATTGAATCCCTATTTTTGTGAAAGTTATTCCATCCTGTTCAGTGCCTTGCACATTCATTCCAACAAATGTTTATGGTAGGCGCATAGCAGAAACTCTTCGTTGAATGAAAGAATGAACATTATAAAATAATTTCTGCTCCCCATTCACATTTCCCATAACGATCAAATCTCATGTATCTATGAGACTGATTGTGTACGTACACTGTGGTTATCTGTAGCCAATCCAGTTTTCAACTCTTTTTTTTCTGATATTATTACTCTTCTTATTTATCCATAGTAAATCTTGCAATCAACTTCCTTATGACTTTATCACCTATTCTACTTGAGTAACTCCTTTGTTAATATTATCAGCGTCTCTATTTACAACTCTGCTGGAGACTGGAGGTTCCATCCTTTAGCCAAAATGTGTTGTTATTTCTTATTCCAAAGGAAATGTGTGAACTGCACAGAAAACAGGATTAGAATGGAAAGGGAGGAGAGAGGGAGAGAGAGAGAGAGAGAGAGAGAAATGCTTTCGCTTAGGCTGTTGCATTATATCATTTGAGAGGTAATGTCAAGTCTCCCCCTTCTCCCTTCACCATCACCCCAGCTTGGAGTTTGATAAACAAGGAGGGGCTCGAGTAGTAAAACTAGGTAGGAAAGTAGACAGATTTTCAGTTCTTCCTGAAATGGTGCTCCAGCACTGAGTTTCATTACTGGGTTTGGAATGCTGGGAATTCCCAGAACATCTGACACACCTATATTTCAAATATAAGCATTGAAAACATTTTACAAAGACAAATAAACATTAGTTTTGTTCCACTGATGGGATTATGCTTTGCTCCCTTCTCCCAGCACAAACAATGAGGAGTTGAGAGTATTAATGCAGGAACAGAGAAAAGGCAGAAATGAAAACTGTTATGATAAATAGGTTAATGAAGTGGAGCAAGCGATGGCAGGGTCACTTTGGACTAGTGGCTAGAACATCCGCCTGAGAATATTTTCTCTGCTGATTGAAACTTTGTCTTCATGAAAGTCGGTAAGTTCCTGCTTACCTCCATTGCACTGTCTGTGAGATGAGAACAACATGTTCTTCCTTCTTCCTAGCGTGTTGTGAAGACTAATAAGATAACATCTTAGAAACACTGAACTACTTGGAAAAAAAAGAAGACACTCTATAAACATGATAACACCACTAGGCATATATACGCCACATAAAATCATTCCAAAACATCCTTCGTCGCTCATTCCAAACATCTGGAAAACCAAGAAAAACGTGTGCATTATGAGTAATGCTCTTATCAACAAATTTGCCCGAATAACAGATTTTACCCTCACATGAATTCATTGGCTTTCAGTTGGAGCTGCTAAAACCAGGGGGAGAGCAGATTGTGGTTTAAGATTTGACCTGGACTTCTCAAATATTCATCTTACAAATGAGTATTGGCTTAAGATTTGAAGAAAATAGAATAACATAATTTGAGTAGCTTCTGAGCCATCAGCATCTTAATTCATTTCTACCTTTTAGGATCCCTAGCTTCCTCTAAGGTGTCACATAAAACCTCTTAATTCCATCCAGTTGTTAATGATATTTCCAGAACAAAATTACTTCATAGGCATTCATTTATGTACATGTTATATTCTCCCTAACCTGTCCTCCCCAATGTATCCCCTAGTATGATGTATGCTCCTTAAGGAGCAAGGACATCTTCCTTATATCTTTTTAACCCTAGTACTATCAATGATATGTTGCACATAGTAGGTATTTTGCAAATGCTTGTCAGATTAAATTGAATTGCATCTCAACTTCATGTAAAGTTACAAAATCGAGTACACCTTAAATTAATGTATTTCAAAATGCATGTGAAGGAGCAAATATGACCTCCTGGTATGTATTTCATGAGATAAAAGAGCCGTAATGACTGAGAGAATTACAGAAGGGTAATTGAAAACTTAATGTAGAAAGTACAAGTTTCATAGTGAGAGATGACTATTACTTCCATGCTTTTTTTTTAATTTTTCAATTCACAACCATTTACTTTTTATCCCTCTCTCCTCTGACCCCTCCAAAAAAATTTTTTTTAAAAGAAAAACAAAAATTTAGGAACAAATAAACTGTCGCTTCCAAGCAAACCACTCTCACAATTAATACTTTACAGGCAGTTAAGGACAGGCTAGGGAGGGAAGCTTCCTTTATTTTAAATAATTCTGATATTGTAAGGAATTACC
>NW_020954720.1:9507953-9516156 GCF_900497805.2 Vombatus ursinus
ATGTAATTTAACATTCCAGTAAGGGGAATTGAGAGGCCCAGGGTAAAGTTTCTCCTGCTGTATTTGCCTAGGGAGAGAAAATGTTCAGGTCTATTTGGATGAAACCTTTCTTTGTTTCAAAGTTTAATGGACCTTGCTCCTTTAATTATCCCCTCTCTCTTTCCTACTCAACTAGCTCTTTCTCCTCTGTTTATGAATGTGCACAGATCTCCCCTTTAAAAAAAAAATAGAATCTTCGCTTGCTCCAGCTACCCCCTCCAGTCACCATCTAATTTCTCTCAGTTAAATTTCTCCAGTGGATAATCCACACCTACTGCTTCTACTTCTTCCCCACCCACTCTCACCTTGATACCCTGTAATATGACATCTAGTCCCTTAACTCTACTAAAAACTGTTGTCTCAAAAGTGCCTAATGACCTTCGTGATCGTCCGATTGAAAGGATTTTTCTTCTTCCACATTCTCTGAATAATTTGCCACTGATGACCATCCTTACTGAATCTTTCTTCTTTCTTGGCTTCCCTAATCTTTTTCTATGAACTAATAGCTCCTTTGTCAATTTCAATTGAACAAAATTAAAATATTTTTGCAAAAACACAATCAATACAGTTAGGATGAGAAAGGAAGCTGATTTGAGGAGGGGAGGAATCCATGCATCAAATACTGCTGATAAAGGTCAGATATTCAAGATCTGCAAGGAACTAATAAAAAGTATAAAACCAACAGCCATTCTGCAATAGCTCAAAAGATAGGAAAAAAGTTTTCAAATGAAAATTACAAACTATCAGCAACCACAAGAAAAACTTCTCTCTTAATAACAAAAGAAATGCAAATTAAAACAAAGCTTAGATTACACCACAAAGAAAGAAAATTGGTAGATACAAAAGATGGACATAGTTGATGCTAGAGGCTGATAGTTGTAGCAAAGAATTGGTCAAACTGTCCTGGAAAAGAATTTTGAATTACTCAAGAAAAGTCATGAAGCTATTCATACCCTTTGACCCAAAAATTCTACTACTGGGCCAGAAATATCTTGAAAAAATAAAAACCACTGTTGATAGACACATTTGTTTTATTTTCAGGTTTCTGAAAGGAATGTTTTTTACTCTCCTCTAAAAAAAATAGAAAACCAGGTTGGGAAACCTTTTTTGCCCTAGTTTTTGTGAAACTCATGTTAGAACATTACAAAATAATCCGATGTGGAGCAGTAAAAAGTGTTAGACTCTAGTCAGAGAACCTGGGTTCAAATCCTACCTCTGTGGTTTACTGCTTCTATGGCCTAGAGCAGATTGCTTAACCTCTCTGGCTCTTAGTTTCCTTATCTTTGGAATGAGAAGTTTAGAATAGATGAACTTAGCTTTCTTTCTAACTTCAACTCATTAAAAAAGATAAAAAAATTTAAAAAAACTTTAGCAGTCCAGACGTTCCTACAGGACACTAGAAAGCTGTTGTTTTCCCCTTCATTCTCTATAGCCCACCCTTGCTTTCATCTTAGGTATATGTCTTTTTAAACCCTATATTGCTTAAAGAGTTTACTGTGCGTCTGGAACCATTGTTTCAGTCAACTCCACCGTTTCCTCCTTATCAGAATGACTTCTCTTTGTGTCTCCAAAATTTCATTCTGGAAAGCCTCCCATTCCTGCTGGACTGACTTTCCAAGTAGCATCTTAGTCCAATGGATCCAACTTATTTTTTGTCTAAATCCTCTGAAAGCTTCTCTCCAAACATCTAAGGTGCATGTCAGACTATGCCTGGATTTCCTCTCCTTTATCATTTGCTCTCAGTATTTACACCACAATATTTTGGGGGAGTGTCAAGTAAATGCCAACTTACTTCATTTTCTTATTTTGTGACTTGAAAGAACTGAAAAGGGCCCTAAGCTTGAGTTTTTAAAATGATCATTTCTAGAATATCTTATTATAATTCATAATAGCTGTAGTAAAAGGCAAAAAGAACAATAAAACCAATCCAACAGGCCTTAGCAGCTCCATGCTCCAAAAGCCTACTCAAAAACATCAAAAGAAGAAGGATTTTTTCCCCTCTTTTTCAGAGACCACTTAAGTATCAGAGCCTTCTATTACATGCTTGGTAAGGCATTTAATAAATGTTTATTGACTTGAAAATTGGATTCTTATGCAAAGATAACATCCTCCACCCTTTCAGAAAACCATGCATTCCAATTTCTTCAGTTGGGCATTCAAAGCCCTCTTGAACCTTGCATTCTATTAAGATCTCACCTGTATTCCTCGGCTGACTTCCCATTACTTAGGCACACAATGTGCCATCAGCTAACCGGTTTACTTGCTGTTTCCCATACATGAGATTTCATCTCCTGACCCCAAGCCTTTGCATAGAATGCTCCCCATGCCTGGAATGTTTTTCTCTTTTCATCTCCACCTCTTAAAATCCCCAATTCCAGTCAAGGCTCTACTCAAATACTGCTTTCTACATTAGGCCTTTTCTAAACCACTGCCCCTCCCCCACCTCCATTAGTTAATTTACTTTGTACTTACTTTGCATATATTTTACATTTGGCCAGCTAGGTGGTACAGTAGATAGAGCTCTGGGCCTGGAGTCAGAAAGACCTGATTTCAATTCCAATCTCAGACACCTATTAGCTGTGTGACCCTGGGCAAGTCACTTAACCCCCTTTGCTTCAGTTTCCTCATCTGTGAAATGAGCTGGAGAAGGACATGACAAACCACTCCAGTATCTTTGCCAAGAAAACGTCAAATGGGGTCCCGAAGAGTTAGACATGAAACAACAACAACGCATTCTTGCTTCCTGCCTTCCTCCCTTTGAAAGCAGAAGCTGTTTCATTTCTATCTTAGGTGCATGGGCCCTAGACCTTTACTTCTTGGCAAGAAGTAAGCACTTAACAAATGTTTGCTGGATTGAATTGAATAAAAGCTCACAGAAGTACATCATTTTAAGGTTTACTCATTTGATCCTCACAACAACAGTGGGAATTGTTGTTCAGTCGTTTTTTCAGTCATGTCCAACTCTTCTTGACCCCACTTGGGACTTTCTTAGCAGAGATACCATAGTAATTTGCCATTTCCTTCCCTAGTTTATTTTATAGATGAGGAAACTGAGGCAAACAGGGTTGAGTGACTTTTCCAGGGTCACATAGCCAGTAAGTGTCTGAGGCCAGATTTAAAGTTAGGAAGAGAAGTCTTCCTCAATCCAGGCCCAGCACACTTCACCATCTCGATGTCCTAGCTAACCCTGGGAATTAGGTGCTACTATTACTACATTTTACAGATGGGGAAACTGAGGCAGAGAGCAGCTAAATGACTTGTGCACAGCTAAGGAGTGTCTGAAGTAAAATTCAAACTTGGATTTTCCTGACTCCAAGTCCTGAATTCTATCTACTATGCCACCTAGCTGAATGATGGTAAACAGTTGGCCAATCGGGCAATTCAGCCACACTTTTCCTTAATTTCTTATGAGGCAGGTGAAGTGGCTTAGTGGTTAGACTATGGACCTGAAGTGAGAAAGACCTAAATTCAAATCCTGCTTCAGATACTCCCTAGCTATGTGATCCTGGGCAAGTCACTTAACCATTCTTAGCCCTTCATTTCCTCATCTGTATAATGTCGATAACAATATCATCTGCCTTCCAGAGTTGTTTTGAGAATCAAATGCAATAACAGATGCAAAGTGCTTTGCAAATCTTATGATGCTCTATGAATGCATACATTATTATTGCTGTTGTTGTTATTGTTATTGCAAACAGCTACACACATTTGCAAGGGGGAAGGAACTGAATCTGTGGCCATAAAACAGGCCTACATTTGACCTTGATCTGCTTTGCCCTTACTCTAATCAACTGAACTAACTAGTCATGAATCAAAATGATTTCTAACTAAGATTGCATATTGAGACTAATTCCCCTTAGTAACACTTTTGATGTCCTATCCAAGTGACAGATTTCTTTCAAAGAAAACCACTGTGAATACATATCTTGGGTTCCTTTTTTGAAGCACTCCCAAGTGCTAAATCGGTTCACCGGGTCACCACATGCTCACCGAAAGTTCAATCAAGTCATGACATGTGTTGGTTTAGTTCAACAGCAGAACCTCTGCAAAAATGCACATGCCATAGAATGTGCTGACAAAGTAGTATTATAGCTGTCCTCTGAAAGCAAATGCTATTGACTCTCTTGAATACCCTCATTGGAGTTTTTATTATATCACTTCTTGTCTAAAAATAATAAATGTTGTCATAAGTCTAAGAAAACTCTTTAAGAGAATTGATTCATCATTTTGATGCTTGACAGTAACATTGGTCAACAAATTTTACAGGAAATAACAGGAGGTTGCAATATGGAGCTATGCTAACTCGTTGGATTTATTTTCAGGCCCTATACAGATCCTCTCATTTTTCTTCAAAATGGAACATAACTTGGAATAAATGTCAAAGCTAAGATACTTAAGGTACACTAGCATTTGGGCAATAATTTGTTGTTGCTATTTAGTTGTTTCAGTCATGTCTGACTCCTCATGACCCCATTTAGGGTTTTCTTGGCAAAGAGACCAGAGTGATTTGCCATTTTTTTTTCTCCAGCTCATTTTACAGATGAGGAAACTAAGGCAAACAGGGTTAAGTGACTTGCCCAGTGTCACACATCTAGTATGTGTCTAAGGTCGGATTTGAACTCAGGAAGATGAGTCTTCCTCACTTCAGGCTCAGCACTCTATCCACTTGGGCAAAAATAATTATACCAGGAAACTGGATGGCTTCCATTTGAATTGTCAGAGGAAGACTCTGAAGATCCCTTGGCAAGATAAGATACCAGACACTGAGGTCCTCTCTCAAACTAAACTCCCAAGCATTCAGACTACTGCAGAGAGCAGAACTACAATGGACTGACCAAGTTGTTTGAATGTCAAATGTACGCTTGCCTAAAAGACTATTTTATGGAGAACTCACACAGGGCAAGAGCTCACATGGTGGTTGGAAGAAATGCTACAAGCATACTCTCAATGTCTCTCTTAAGAACTTTAGAATTGATTGAGTGACATGGGAGACACTGCTGCAGGACCACCCAGCATGGTGGGCCCTCATCAGAGAAGGTGTTCTATGGGCAAAGCAGAACTGAAGTAGCTCAAAAGAAATCCAAGATGTGCACATTTAGAGAATCCACCCCAAATATTCACATGGACTATTTGTGCCCGACCTGTGGTAGAGCATTCCAAGCTCATATGGGTCTGATCAGCCACAGTCAGACATGTTGTAACTTGACTCTAATGTAAGATGTCATTTTGGTCCTCTTCAAGAACAAAGAAAGGACAACCACCAACCAATAATTATTCACATTTCTATAGCACTTAGAAGTTTGCAAAGGTTGCTTTCCTCACAACAAGCCTGCAAAGAAAATTGGTACAAATATTAGTAATTCCATTTTACAGATGAGGAAACCAGAAGCCCAGAGAAGGTAACTTGACCAAGGTCACAAATTTACTGTGGGAAGCAGAATTTGAAACCAAGTCTCTGCTCTTCCTGGAACTCTATGCTGTAAAGGAATGATCATTCACAAATTCATTAATTAGAATACTGTTTCTAATTCTCATAGAATGCTATGCCTGTCTTAACTAGGACTCATCTTCCAGGCCAACATTTCATGAATGAATGAGAAACAAGGCAAAGAGAGGAAAAGTGACTAGCCCCAGGTCACAGGAGGAATTACTAAAAGATTCAAGTGGAGAAACCAGTGCCACTTTCATCACCCCTCACTGCTTTCTAAAACCCTTTAGTTTGTTTTAACTACCATGGCTGAGGTTTGTTGAGGTCCTTACTGCCTATTACAAAATAATGCCTTTATTTCAGAAGTCTTGTAGAATCATGGTAGGAACCCTGCTTCAGTTCTAAAATGTTCTTATCCTGAGGCCTGTAATGAAGATAGAGTTCTACTTAAGCTGGTAAATTGAGAGGTGATGTGGCATTACAAATATGGAACTAAATGTCAGAGTCAAGAAGAACTTGGTTCGAGCCCAGGCTCTGATAAAAACTGGCTGTGTAACTCTGAGCAAATCACTGAATTTCTCAGTGCTCCTGTCCCACCAAACCCTTCAGATTAAATTGCAGAGAAGGTGTCATGGAAGACTTTCCTCACCAGGAACATCCTGCACTGATGGCAATTATGAGGGTACAAAGACCAAAGTGAAACCATTCTCTCCCTGAAGGAGCTTATGTTCTATCAGGAGAGAGAACATATGCCTAAATAGAGTGGAATAATGGGAAATATTTAACCATCATCTCTCTAAAAAGGCATGACAGCTTTTAAATTTAATCGGCATAATTAACATTTTCTCTGTCACTTTCTTATGTCTAGGGCTAGGCAATTAACAAAACAATTAAACAAGTTATCTGTAGCATTTGCCAATTTCCAAGGTGTAAATGATCATACTGGAAATTTAACAATCAGCCCTCACAAGCCAGTATGATCTGTCTCCAGCATACTCCTGCCTATATAGGCACATATAAAATAGACACATGGCTAAAAATAATATTATCAAATAAGATAAAATCTGTATGTGCTTAGCACAATGCCTGGCACATTGTAGGTGCTTAATAAATGTTTGTTCCCACCCCTCTCTTTACAATAAAAAGAAAAACAAAACCCTCTATCAAGAATTCTCAAACATGAATCATGAATTTTCTATCAGGCATTAATCTTTATTTGCTCATTAGCCTTAACTTACACATTTGGAGTTACTTGGGGATCAACCAAGTGGTTTAACAATAGCAAAGCCTCTAGCAATGCCCTATCCTGTGGAAGAGTTTGAAGTCTGAGGATGTTCCTGGCTACCGTTGGCCTTCTTGGGTTAAAGAATCATAAAGAGCAAAAGGATGAAAGAATGAGCATTTGAATGTTAATACAGAAGGAGGGAAATGCATTTTGCAGATTGATAGCAAATATGAAAAATCACACTAGTGAGTTGCACATGGCTATTTATCTCTTCCTTTGTGTCTATTTCCTGCTGATTTAAGAGCAAACAATATAAAATAGATTTTTGTACATTAGGCTAAAACGAAAAAGAAATAATCTAAAAATCTCAAATATTTTAAGATAATATAGAAGAGGATACACAAAGGACATAAGAAGTGATAGTTCCCCATATCAGCTTGACTTAGAAGAATATTATTGTAGTGATGTAAGAGTCTGAGATGAAATTAGAACTCAGAGGTGAAAAGTTCATTTTAGGGTCATCTGGACCAACAAGGTAGACCAAGATTCTTTATTTACAAAACTACGTGATTTGAGTGGAGTGTGGGGAAATTCAGTCCTCTAGATATTTGTTCTATACCATATTAAGTATCCATATATTTGGATTCAATTGTACATAGAGATGATACAGGCATCTTTGGCTTTTCATTCTGAAGTTTTTATATTGTGCAGAAAGTTAAGGTCAGTTCAGTATTCTTACTTTGGTTAAAGTTAGAACTAAGAAGCACATTTTCTAAAATATCTTTTTTGGCAATAGAAGAGTGAAAATCCCTTACACATGTTCACATAAAAATGAGGAAATAACTGTAAAAGCAAACTCCAGATCATCAGGTCAACAGTCTAAAGACAGGCTTAACCTATCCTCAGATGTAGAGAGTATGGAAGCACTGCTCTACTGGTTTTCTAAACCCCATCTCTCAGAAACATACATACATTTTGCTTTGGCAGGACAGGGGTGAGGTGAGAGGGGTAATTAATTTATGGGAGTCAGTAGATCTAGTCTTCAGCTAGATTTTGGCCAAATCCTTTCATCCCTTCCTTTAACTCTTCCAAGTTTCTTCAATCATGTGAAAAGAAAAACCTTAAATAAATTTTAAGTTCCTTACTCCATTATAAACTCTGCAACATGGAAATTATATCTTATTCATCTATGTTGCCTCCCCTCCCCCTGGTGCTTAGTACAATATCTTGCACATAGCAAGTACTCAATAAATGTCTATTTAATGAATGAGAGGTGTAAATTATTGACTTTGGGGCCAATGTCATACACATTTTTGTGCAAATGTTGTAACCTCATAACCCCAAAGGGTGAAGGTCTACATTTTAATCCTGCAACATTGGGGTTTAATCAATGACTATTCAGATTATTAGTACAACATTAGGATCCAAAGTAAAGTGAGTGCTCCATAGAAGAGAGAGGGGCCCCACTCTCCTCCAGTGCTAAACTGAACATGAATACTCACATCTGGAGA
>NW_020954720.1:9516203-9518626 GCF_900497805.2 Vombatus ursinus
CAAGCAGGACAACCCAGGATGGCTTCAAGAAGAAATATGCATGGACTCAGACAAACTGGGGAAAGTAGTTCCCCTCCAAAGCAAGTAAGAAGGTCTGAACTAAAAGGAACCTGAATCATACTGCCTGCTATAGGATATGATTTGGAAAGAGGTGGTTGGTTTGGTTTGGTTTCCATTCTAATGACTTTTGAAACTCTTATTTCCCAGTATTTATACACTGGTTTTGTTAGGACTTAGCAGAATGTTTGTACCTCAGGCTGTTTCTTATACATAATAGAGACTTTAACTAGGTCAAGGATATATAGAGTATAAAATATAAGCTGCTAAGAATGGCACTCCACTCTGAATTTTGGTGTTATAATTTATGTTCATATGGTGACATGAACAAAAAGTCATGGGTTAAAGGAGTTTCATCATATATATGAAACTAACTCTCTCTCTCTCTCCCTTTCTCTCTCTCTCTCTCTCTCTCTCTCTCTCTCTCTAGCTGATGGTATTTTGCATGAATACCACTTTTGTACCTACTTTTAAATTCATATTATAATTATTTGGTACATTTTATCTCCTCTACAAGACTGTAAGATCCTTTAGGGAAAGGACAGTATCTTGTTTAACTATGTATTCTCAGAAATTGTCATAAAAATATTTATGGAATTAAATTGAATATTTACAAATCGTATATGGATATATATGAATACATACACACACACACACATTACAGTGATTCCTAAAGACTGATGAAACATACCTTCCATCTCTTCACAGAGAGATAGTTTAGTGCCATTTTTCACATTTTTTTCTTTACCCATTATCTAAATAGAAATAGAAGATGGGTCACCCTTGTCATACCCTCTGACTATTCTACACTCTAACTTTGATTCTCATTACTGTCCCTTCTCTCTCTTCACTGTGCAAATATTTCATTGTCTTCTCTAAACCACCTGACTAAACATATTTGGAAGCTTCACAGTTCAATACTTCACTTTTCACTAAACAGGGCAATGAGTAATTTGACACTTTAAAATTTTTGTGAGGGGAATTTGTACATAAACATTTGCCTTAGATACTGTGAAGACAGATACCATAGAATCACTGCATTTTTGAATTGGAAGGAACCTCAGCAGAAATTTAATAAAACCCATATCTGAAAGGAATTCCCACTAATATACCTAAGAAGTAATTATCTAGTTTCTGCCTGAAGATTTCCAAGAAGAAAGAACCTACCACCCCTGGAAGTGGCATATTCCATTTTTGGACAGTTCTAATTATTAGCAAGTATTTTCCTGATATCAAGCTCATATTGGCCTCTTTATAACTTTCACCCATTGCTCCTGGCTGTTAGGACCAAATAGAACAAATGTCAAGCTCCTTCCAGGACAGTCTTTCAAGTGTTTGAAGAAAGATATTATGTCTATCTCTACTTTGCTATGGACTGAACATCCCCATTTCTTTAATTATTCTTTCTATGACACTGTCTCCTAACCCTTTACCATCATGAGCCCTCTTCTCCCTCTTGCACCTCCCCCAAAGTCCCTGGACACTCTTCAGTTGAGTGGTCTCCTTCTTAATATGGCACCCAGAACTGAACACAGTATTCCAGAGCAAAGTGTGGCGGAACTTGTTCCCAGCAGCTATGCTCCTCTTAATGCAGCTCAACATTACTTTATCACTTTAGCTTTTTTGACATATACATATATCAAAAGATACATTAAAAAGAAAAGGTTAAATGAGGGTAACTACATTACTCTAGTATTTCCTCTGCAGTTCTTTCATGTAAAGAGTTCTTAGAGCCTCAAGGAAACATTGAAAGATACATTGAAAAGAGCAAAGGAAAGTTCAGAAGAGGACACAGATGAGTAAGGCAGGGTTCAAAGTACCACGTTAAATTTAAAATGTATGTATATATTTTTTTAAATAAATAAACAATTTTTTTAAAAATAAAATATAGTTTTTTTTAAAAGTAAGCTGTATGCAATAGAGTTTCATGGTGTCATATACAATCTTCTTTTTCTCTTCTTTATATAAAGAAATATTCAAATTTGGTGATATTTGTTAAGTTCATGGTAATAAAAAAAGTGGTTTGTTTGTTTTTTTAATGTGAGGGGAAGAGTTCTTAGGAAAGTTTCCTGCTGACCTTTGCTAATTAATGGTCATGAAGACTGTCCTCAAAGAGAAACTTACATAGTTGTTTGACTCCATGATATTGTAGCCATAGGAGTGAAGGGTCTAAGGCAAAAAATATTGTCAAAATGATCATAGTTTGTAACAATGAAAATTCCTAAAAATCTTTGTGATTCTTAGTAACTAAATCCTGGCCACCATGTTGCCTGAGAAGCTCTCTATTTTTAATACTACAACTACTACTACTATGACTCCACACACACACACACACACACACACACACACACACACACACACACACA
>NW_020954720.1:9518644-9537204 GCF_900497805.2 Vombatus ursinus
ATATAGCTATATTTCCTACTCCCAAAGCCACATTCATCTGGTAATAATTCTCTAAAAGATGTTTTGTGACACTTCCTGCTCTTCTTTCTTTCCCAGATGTTCACCTTATGTGATCATATTGGGGAGGACACTAGTATCCATGGTTACTTTTGTGATATTCAAGAGACCCTGAAATAGAACACAATAAATTCATAAACAAGTACAGCTAGAAGTAAATAGCTGTTCGGCCCAATTCTCCTGTTCCTAATTAATAAACAATTTAAGAGAGCAGAGATGGCTTAGGTATCCTTATTCAGACTTTGTAGGTTAAGAAAACTATCCTTTCCTTCACCCAAGTCAGGATTAGAAAAAATTGTCTATACTAGATGCCTATATTTGCTCACTTTCCACTCTCTCTTCAGTCCCATACAATCTGGTTGCTGTTCTCACTACTCTACTGAAATTTTACTCTCTGATCTCTCAGTCCTTTTCAGTCGTATATGACACTTTGTGACCATATTTGGGATTTTCTTGGCAAAAAACTCTTTACCTTCTCTAGCTCATTTTACAGATGAGGAAACTGAGACAAACAGGTTTAAGTGACTTGCCCAAGATCACATAGCTAGTATCTGAGGCCAGATTTGAACTCAGGAAGATGAGTCTTCCTGATCCAGGCCCAGCACTCTATCCACCGTGCCATCTATGATCACTAATGATCATCTAATTAAAACATTCAATAGCCTTTTTTCTATCTTCATCTTTCTTGATCTTCTACAACTTTTGGCAGTTGGTCATACCTTCCTTGCTAGACCTTCTCTCCCTTCTTGGATAGGAAGAAAGGAAACACACAATAATCTCTTGGTTCACCTCCTACCTCATTGTCCTTAATTAGCTCTTCAGTCTGCTACCCAAACCTTTAAACACAGGTCATTTCCAAGGGTCTCTCTTTGGTCCTTCTTTTCCTCCCTCTTTCCTCCCTCCCTATCTTTGGAAATCTTAATCTATACTTCGGCTTCTACTTGTTCCTGTATTCAGATGACTTCCAAATCTCCATCTCCAGTCTTAATCTTTCTTCTGAACTCAAGACTCATACTTCCATCTACACCTCCAGTGTAAACAACATTTTCTTGATAGGTGGCAATTGTCTAGTATAGACTGATTTGTGTTTAAGAACTGACTGAGATATCCACTTGAATATTCTACAAGCATTTTACACTCAACATGTCTATGTCACGAGGAGCCAATCATTATCTTTCCCTTAACTCTGCCACCTTCTCTAATTTTATTAGTTTTCCTTTGTGGCATCATTTACCCTTTATCCTGTGATTAAAACTTTCCTTTTGAAGGGCAGCTAGGTGGCACAGTGAATAGAGCTCTGGCCCTGGAGTCACCTGAGGACCTGAGTTCAAATCCAGCCTCAGACACTTAATACTTACTACCTGTGTGAACCTGAGCGAGTCAATTAACCCCAATTACCTCACCAAAAAGCAAAAAAAAGACTTCAAGAAAAGCTTTCCTTTTGCTTTTCTTTCTGATTCTTCTCTCTCTTTTACTCCACATATGCAATCAGTTGTTAAGTCTTGTCAATAAAATAATCACAAATTCTCTAACATCTATTCCCTCCTGAGCCTTATCCTGTCCTTCATTATCCCCCACCTATAGACTATTGCAGAAGGTAGTTCCTAAACTGAGAATTAAAGAAAGAAAATAATTTCAACTGGCTCATTTTGTGAGTTCCCTACTCCAGGAACCTCCTCTTCTTTGATATCTATAGCCCAAAGTAGGAGAATAAATTTAAGGCTAGAAGGAACCTTAGAAATCACTTATTTCAATGCCCTCGTTTTACAGGTAAGTGAAACTGAGACTCAGAGAGGTTAAGATCACCAAGGCAGTAAGTGGAAGAAACATTATCCCCCTCCACAAATTTTCTTATGATATTCTGTCTGCTTCCTCACACACTACCTGGTATTATATTTATTATGTGTATGTCATATCCCTCCTAATATGTATTCCAGCCTGTGAACATTCACTAAAGCAGAAGGCCTCAATACTAGATCAGGAAAAATGCTACTAATTCACTTGGATTGGAGAGTACACAGAGACATAATGTTAAATACGGCCACAAAGGTAGGTTAGAGACAGTTTGTGGAATATATGGCAGACTAAGGATTTGTATTTTCCTTTATAGGCAGTTGTAAATTACTAAAGGGTTTCAAGCAAGGGTGTAACATGGTCAGACTTGTAGCTCAGAAAGATTATTTTTAGCTGCCATAACAACCAATGAACCAACCAGTAAGCATTTATTCAGCATCTATGTGCCAGGTACTCTGGCAGGTGGTGGCGATATATGGACAAAAATGGAACAGTCCCTTTCCTGAAGGAGCTTACATTCTATTGGGGTGAAGAAGATAGACACATATGAGTGTGGAACCCCTCTGAGCTCTTTCTCCCAACTACCATAAGCACTGGCAGATTGATAAGTTTTTCCCTGAGGGAGGATAATCCCAAGGGGTTAGAGTTTCTAGATCTATTGCTTATGAGCCCCCCCATTATTAATCAACCAGTAGAACTCTATTAGCTTTCAGAAATTAGTATTACTAAGGAAGGAAAGGGATAATAGTAGTTGCAAACACAATCCCCCCTAAGCTGAGGATACACTCTCCCCTCACATGCACAAAGTCCCCAGGAAAAGTGGACTTACACTTAAAATACACAGGTAGTTAGACACACATAGGTCTGAGGGGAACCACAAGACTCCAGTCAGACAGAAGGGTTACCTCCAGGCTTCAGGGCCTCCTTTTTTCCCTTGGAGTCCTCATGATGTTCCCCTCATGCACAGCTCTCTGCTGGGTTCCAAGTGTCTGTCCCCTTCTCGAGTCTACAGTTAGCATTTTAATCTGTCATGCAGGAATCCCCAGAACCTGTTGCTATCCTCAGGCCATGGCCTTTCCACCTCTGGCTACGAGAGTTTTCTTTGTCATCAGCCTCTACTGCTCCATTCAACATACTCTGCTATGTGGGCAGCTTCCGCTACTGATTTGTGGCCAGTAGGACCTTTGATGACGCTAATGGATTTCCTGGTCACCTGGGTGTTCCTTTATTGAAATATTCATTCGCCTAAGACCAGGAAAGAATAAACACAGAAGAGCCAATGTATTCATGCACTCACAGAAACATAGTGACCAAGTAAAGAGACAGAGTGGTCAGCCTTCCTCACTCATGCAAGCAGATCACCATAGTTCCTACTCATGTGCCTCCATTAAGGAAAAAGAGCAAAAGAAAAGGGGCCGGGGTTGGGGGGCAGATCACTCCTTTTATAAGTACACTCAGACCTTATATTTTACCTAAGCTTTGAAGGAAAAGGGATATTAATAGGTAAGGAGGGGTCAGGCTTCAAACTTGGGGGAAAGCCTATACAATGACATAGAGACAGAAGGTAAAATGGGCATGAGGAACAACAAAAAGGCCAATTTGGCTAGACAACAGAATACAAGAAGAGGTTGGGGATGATGATGTATCCAGTTCTTAATATGTTTAGTTTGAGGAAGTGGCAAGACATCTAAGTGGAGTTGCCCAGCAGGCAGTTAGAAACTTGGTTCTAGAGTTCAAAATGGCAAATGGGACTGGACATAGAGATTTGGAAAGAGGTGGATAGCTGAGGTTCAGGAGCAAATAAGCTTACCAAGAAAGAAAGTGAGAAGAGAGAAGAGGACTCATAACAAAATCTTGGAGGACACCTACTCTCTTGGGGAGTAGTAGGAAGATAGTAAATCAGAAAAGGAGACCAAAAAGAAGAGGTAAAAAGTTGTTGGTGATTTTTGAGAAAGTGGTTAGAATCGTGGTGTCAAAAGATGGATTGGACAGGGTTAAGGAGTAAATGGTAGTGAGAAAAATCATGAAGCTATTGTAGATTTCTCTTTCTAGGATTGTAACAGTCAGGGTTAAGAGAGCTATGGAACATTCAAAACTTAAGTGGTTCCCTATTATCTACTCAGTCATGGTCAAATTCCTTTACCTGGAATTCAAGGGTCTCTACAATCTGGTACCACTCTTCCTTTCTATTCTTATTTCATAGTACTCCTCTCTACTTAATATTCTACAATTAATATTCTACATTTAATATTCTCATCAAACCAAACTTCTCTTTGTCTGTGAACAAGTTACTCTCTTATCTCTGTGCCCTTGACTCATGTTATGCTGGAAATATTCTCCCTGTCCTTCTTTTCACTTACTGAATTCCTATCCTACCCATCCTTAAAAGCCCAACTCAAATGTCACCTCCTCCAAGAAGCCTTATCTGACATTCCCCATAGGTAATAAATAGCTTTCTCCCTCAGATCTCACAGAATATTTTGCATCTCTCCAAAGATCTCACCATGTAATCTTGCATGTTAAAGTCAAATGCTTTCATTGGGAAGTAGTTTTTAAAAAGATAGTATAAGAATGTAGTGGAATATTAATGTGGTATAAAAATGACAGATAAGAGAAATTCAAAGAAATGTGGAGAGACGTATACAAAGTGATGTAGATCAAAATAAGCAGAACCAANTAAAAGATAGTATAAGAATGTAGTGGAATATTAATGTGGTATAAAAATGACAGATAAGAGGAATTCAAAGAAATGTGGAGAGACGTATACAAAGTGATGTAGATCAAAATAAGCAGAACCAAAAGAACAAGATGCCCAGTGACTACAACAATGTGAAATCACTAAAAGGAAGTCAGATTCTGAATAAATGAAAAGCTATGGAAGTCTTGGGAACAGAGAACAAAACATACCAATCCCCTCACAACAGAAATTCAGCAAACTATTAGAACAGAATATCATAGATGATGATAGCCAGATATTATCACTGTATGAAATGATTTTGTTTAATTTTTTTCTTTTTCTTTTCTTCTTTTTTTTCTTTTCTTTTTTTATGCTTGGATCAAGGGATGAGTTAATCTGGAGGGGGGATATATGTGTTTGTGGAAGGGAAGGGAAGCAGGGAGGAGGGAAATAGAGAAGGAAGGAAGGAAAGGCAAAGGAAGACATATAACTACATGAATTAGAAAATCCTATCATGTTGACAAGGAGCATTGTCAAGGCTATGTTCTCAACTGGGGAGATTTTCCTATCTGGCCAGTATGCTCCAGAGCAAAGAAAAAAAATTCAGCAGACCAGAACAGATATATCTTCCCTATGGAGATGTCATTGTGTTCATTCTCTCTTCTATCAGCACAGGTCATTCATAAATGAGAAAGGGTAGACCCTTATTACAAATTATATAATACAACTGTAATACACGTGTCTTCCCTCCCACTACTTCCTATTCCTTCTATATGACTGATTTCTTCACTTCCTCCAAAAGCTGGCAAGCTCATTCCTCCTTTTTGGCTTTTAAAGTTTTTTTTCTCCTTGCCTCTCTACCCCCATGCCTCTTATTCCCTAAAATGCTGAATTTTCTTTTCTCTTTCACCCATCCAAATCCTATCCTACAACAATGTGAGATCACTAAAAGGAAGTAAATGAATAATGAAAAACCAATGAAAGATTGCTTATCTCCTACCTCCATGGAACCTTTCAACCACTCTAGTCAAACCAACCTCTTCCTTCTTTGATCTCCTATGATACTTTATGCCACTATTTAGAACTTAATTGTACTCTAATGAATTCAGATGTTCATGTTTACTCTCTCCAGTTAGACTATAAATTCCTTTAGAGGAGGGATCATGTCCTATACATTTCATGCCTACAATGTCTTTCTAGTACAGTGCTGGGCACATAAAGGCCCTCAATAAATATTTGCTATGTTTAGTTAGATAGATAGTATTTAACTCAACTAAGGCCACATGCTCAGTATTGCATCTCCTAAATCTGGGTGACCACGTGGAAAGGGGTGGGGGTGGCACTCTTCCATCCCTGTGTGACTCATTGTTGAGGGGTTTGCACTGCGAGATGAGGAATCCCCTTATTGGCTGTAGATTTGATGATTCAGTGGCTTTACAAAACAGGGAGGATTCTTAGTCCTTTCTCAGTGCTCAGTGACCTAAAGAGGCCTCAGATGCCCAGATCCAGGAGTGGCAACTCTGAGCATACTCCATAAGGATGGCCCTCACTACATTAGAAATAATTTTTCCCCCCTTAACTTGAGAGTGTCATTTCTAAGAAGGGAAACCATATCATTTGGCAATCACGGATATGGTAAAATAACCTCAGTCTGAACATTGTACAGGCCCTCCTTGGACCTTTTTGGCAACAGGTGGAAGAGAACACCAAACTACACACATAGATTTAATGGGTACAAAACAGTTAAAACAGATAATTAAGAAGAAATTTGACAGATTTGGTTCTGAGATATTGTGCAACCCTTCAACAGGTTTGGAGGAATAATAGAGGCAGCTTTGCTACTAGGTTGGGTTACCTGAGAAATTTTAGAAAAACGAAACAAGCTGTCAAAAAAAAATACAGGCTGATTAACAGATTCATTTGAAAGTATCTCAAAACAAGTAGGTGTGGGTTATGTAAAACAATAGAATCTTAAGCTATTCATGACACAGTATAAGGGGGAAAAGGTCAGCTATGCTCTGCCTTCAGTTTTTACTGCTTTTGAAAGGCAGTGAGTCATCATTGCTCATGCTTTGAGAAAATGAGACAAGGCTATGTGTCATCTATCATTTCCTTTCCATCTTCAGGACAGTAAGAATAGAAGCCCTCCAATTTGGCTGGGGGGAGCCAAGCATTTTTAAAACTTTATCAAATGTGACAAGCCACAGATTCCCTTATTACTGAGAAGGGGTTGTTGGCATCCAACAAGCATGGGTGCCAGTGACCCCAAATTGTAATAAGACTAATGGAAGCCATGCTGCAAGATGCTTCCTTGAGGCCTAAGAGAGATGCTGTCCACACAGAGTGACTTTTTAGGAATTCGTGACTAAATGGGGAGTTATTCTTTTCAAGTTATGGACATTCTTAAGCTCCCAAAGCTCCTTCCTTCTTACCACCTGATAGGTGTACTCTAAGATTTCTATAAATAAATTTCATTCCAATCTTATAATAACCTTGGCCCCTAGTACTAAAGATAATGCAAAGACACATGTTTGGGATTCCACCTTCCCAAGCAGTTTCTTAATCCATTTTGGGGAGAGAATTAAGTAAAAGGTAGGTGGGACATCCTGTTCATTAACTTAAATACTCAGAAAAAAAAGTTAGGATATAAAACAAGCACAAATTATTATCTTAATTAGCAAGAGCTATGAAACAGGAAAACTGACTCTTTCAACTGGTGGGCAAGGTTCTACCATTATTGCATGCATTTTATATCTGAAAAAACTGGTTTTATAATATCATTTTAAAGTGAGTTTCACTGTAACTATAATACCATGAAAATAGAAGCCCACTCAGAGGCAGCAAAAATTATCTTTATATCTAGTTGGGAGGTTTTCAGTAACTGATTTTTTAAAATCTTATTGATATCTTTTCTTTTTATATCAACTTTTATTTTGAATACATCCTTCTCCCATCCCTCCCCAGTGAACCATCTCTTCTGGGGCTAGGGACTAGGCCTATGACTTCATTGGTATAAAGAACTCCCAGGCAAGGAAATTCTCTCCACCAATGCAAGTCTATACCTTCTTTCCAACTTAGAGTCTTAAACACTTGCCTATAGCATTGAGAAGTTGAGTGACTAGCTTAGGAACATACAACCAGTATGAACTAGAGATAAAACTGGAATTCATGTCCTCCTGGCCCTCTCTTCACCCAACCAAACCAAACTGCTCCCATATCTTTTTTTTTTTTTTGGAGGCAATAGGGGTTAAGTGACTTACCCAGGGTCCCAAAGCTAGTAAGTGTCTGGATGTCAGATTTGAACTCAGGTCCTCCTGACTCCAGGCCAGTTCTCTATCCACTAAGCCATATAGCTGCTCCATTCCCATCTCATGGGACAAAGATTTTCAAAAGAAAGTTGGGGGGGGTGGAAGGAGTTCAACAAAATTGATCAACATATCAGTTGCACCTGAAAATATATGCAATATTCTACACCCATAGTCCCCCATCTCATCAAAGAGAGGAGGCTATTGCATTTTCTTAATTCTTCTCTGGACACAATAATGTATTTGAAAAGATTATATTTCAAGATAGAGTTCTTGTCTTTGGCATCTGTCCAAAGGTATATATTTTTTAATGAGCAAAATATATTTAGCTATACCTTTAGAAGTGAATTTAGTTCTATTGAAAAGTGACAACAAATGGATTTATAGTGTTTGAAGTTTTCAGATTTTTCCACACACAAAAATGTCCAAACAGGTAGAAACTATGAAATAGGTCACTGGTTTCTCAGATTGTCCCATCAGAGGAAACCCTTTTCTAAAAAAAAAAAAATTATTCACCTTAACTACCCATAAACCACCTTTTTTCTCCAAACTCATTTCTTCTGCCTGTCTATAGATGTAAAGTTCTGCCTATGTCCATTCACATAATAAAAGCTATCAAGTCCTTCCCTGCCTGAAATATGTGTAAATAAATAAACACAGGAGAACCTGAAAAATAAGATAAATTGTCCAATCCCAGGGAGACTCTAGTACAGGGGGTTCTTAACCATTTTGTGTCATGGACCCCCTTTGCCAGTCTGGTAAAACCTAATAGAATATATTTTCTATTAGAATAATATTTTTCAATGTACTATATATATAGGATTACAAAGGAAATCTATTATAGAAAAACATTTCTTGCAGTTCAATATTTTCGCCCCATGTAAATTTCACCAAAAATCAAATTTAGGTTCAGAAAAGGCAGGAAATTTGTGGGGATGTGCAAGTAGATTCATCTATTTCAAGTTCTGTGGAAGGAAAAACGCTGGAAACATCATGGCTTGAATCCACCTTTAGTTTGCTAAGAACATTCTATATTGGGGTACAGCGAACCAGCAGGGAGAGAGTAAGTGGAGTCTTATCCTACCTAGTTTTCCTTGAACCTTTGTGGGGTGGAAGGCAGTCTTGCTGGTCTCTTGTTTGCCTTCTTTTTATGTACACATGCATCTGTGTATTTCTTTGTTTCCCCTAGAATCAAAGTTATCAAAGTAGCCCAGGAATGCCTATTTGTATTATGTTCCTGACCTGCCTAGTACAAGGAAGTGGAGAGGATTTCACACCAGGACCTGTTCTTGAAAGCTCTACAGCCCAGCATAAAGAATCAGATAAGCTCTGATTAAGCAGACATGATTATGATGTTTATCCAAATTAAATCTCTAAGCATTTGTATTTACCCATCATTAGTTCTTACATAATCACATTAGGTCAACAACATGTTGCCATCCGTGGCTGTTGTTGATACTGGCTTCAGGAAAGTGAATTGACTTTTCCTATAGCAGATCCATAGCATTCTTATGTTAAGCTACAGGGCCATTCTTCAAAAACCAAGAGACTCTTGGAGACTTCACTAATTCAGACTCAAAACTAGAGAGAATAATTATGACTTAGGAAGGAATACATAGACAGGACTAGAAGAATTCATAATGATTTTGAGACCCAGGCCTACAAAGGCAATAGAATCAGGGTCACACATTTAGAGCAGATAGGGACTTTGTAAGTCATCTAAGACAGCCTTCTCATTATACAGCTTGTGGAAACTATGGTGCAGTGGTGACATGACTTGTCCAAGGCCACACAGGGAGTAGGATGGTAAGACATGTGGCTTTGTTTTTATGGGAAAATTATCTTTATCTTTTTTTTCTTTAATTGTTAAAATGGCTCCCTTTACTTTAGAATTGATTTTTTTTTTAAATTTCCAAAGCCACCTTAGCTTTACATGTTCCTTACCTTAATGCAATAATACAGCTCTGCAGGAAGAAAGGAATCCAAGTATCAGCATGCAAATAAGTCAACCTAGCCTCCCACTTTGCTTCTATAATTTCCATATCCAGTATGACAAGTTTTCCTAGGACAGGCCTGCAACCACAGACACATGTTTCACCCTGTTGAGACCCAGCAACGGGAAAGCAAATCTGGTCTCCTCTTGGTATAGTCAGGCACACAATCTAACACCCACACACAAAAGTGATGGAAGCCAAAAGTGGGGAAAACTTTCCACCCATTTACTTCCAAAGCACACTGAAGAGGAAAAAGAGGTTCAGTGTACACAGACATGCCCAAACCTTTCCGTGTGTGTGTACGTGCATGCGCGTTCTTGCATCAATGTATATAGCAAGGGTCTGAGTGAGATGATGGTTAGAAGTCATCACTATGGAAGTTCAGAGAATAAAAGAAGACTCAGGAAAAAATCCCTATCATCCCTCTTGTCTTGATTTTCCTTTCTATATGTTCTCTCTCTACTCCGTCTCTGAAATAGACTCACTTCATCGAGGGCTTATATGAAATTGATTCCTATATTACTTCAGCTTGGCTTTTCTGTCTTACTGATGAATTTCTAAGTGACCCCAAGAAGTTTCTGCTGCCCATACCAGTTTGTCACATTTAGAGTGTTACTAGAATGGGAGTAGAGTAGCTAAGCCATTAGAAAAGGACTTCCAATATCAAGTAAATGGCATGAATGATTTCAACCTGCCAACCTGACACAATTTCTCCCTTTCCTTCCATCTACAAAGACGAAGAAGCACTCATTCAGAATCCAAAGCTAAGGGCCCTTCACTCAATAGATAAAACTGCCACAAAGCACATCTAGAATATTAGTCTGAAATTTTTCCTCCAACTCACCAAAAACTATTTCCTTTTTTTCCTAAAAAAAAAAATTGACAAAAACAGAGGATCAATAAAACATTTGTTTATGTTTTAATGGACAATTATAAGAAATTGCCACTAGAAGAAAGGGAAGTATGAGTGATATCCTATCAAGTATATGCTGTTGATTCAATAAATCAATAAAAGAACAAAACCATCGTAAGCAGATCTTATATTCAACCATCTGAAAAAAATAGATGTATATGTGATGCCACTGTGCCTCAAAGTTTGTTTCTTTATAAACTGTCCACAACAGCAAACACTTCTGACTTTTAAAATTAGTCCTGACGTCAGTATATGATTCATGCCCTAAAGACATCCCCATTTGGGTTCTCACACTACTCAAAAGACAGAACGCCTAGGTCAGATCTCATCTGCTATTACTGGGTGCCTCTCTCCTGATTGAGCTCAGAGTCCCCAGAGTTGCCAAAGTCCTCATCTCCTTTCCTCTGTGCCTTAAGCTTTACATCACAATAATAATTTTATGGAGTTTGAGGCAATTCTGCTGGAAACAATAAGCTCTAATTTTTTTTTCAAAAATTTTCCATGCACAGGTTTCTTTTAACATTCTTTATGACTGTTACTTTGATGTATATGCCAAGCAGGATAAACCCATGAAAGGCATCCCTCCTAATGAACACAGAGAGCTTTCTATAACTGCCATAGCCAGTTTGGCTAGTTCAATGGGTGTGTACATTTAACTTTTAGTTGAGTAATATCCAATTTGGCAAAGATGTGGAATAATCTAGGAGGGTTTTTTGGGGCTTGTTTGTTTTAATTACTAACGAGCTTTGAAAAACAATTAATATCTACTGATACAGCACAAAGAATTAAAATCATAAATGCACCCACTATCTATTATACATGTATACATGCACGCATACACAGACATACAAGCTATATATTTCAGCAGTTAAAAAGAGTAAGGAGACAATGGAAGATGAGGTGATCAAATAGAAAGATGATTTTTATATTATTACCTCCTAGAACAAAGAGATCATTCTTTGTTTCCATTTATTTCTAATAACGACCCATCCAATAGACCCTCAGTAAAAGCCAGGTTCATCAAGTGAAATGAGTGTCAGAAAACTGGACACTAGGTCCCACTTTCCCCACTTGGTGACTTTATAACATTAAGCCAAATACATTTTTTTCTGCCTTCATTTTCTCATTTATTAAGTGGGAAACATTTCTTCATTACCAGTCAGTTCATCACCATGTAGGGCAAAAGACAAATTGTTGTATACCAGAATAAAGTCTGTTTATAAATTCCATGCCTTATTTTTCTGTTATTATCTGTCTTGACCCTTTGCAATATTTGATGCTATTGACCATCCTTTTCTGTTGGCTATTCACTCCTCCACCAGTGTTCCTGACCCTGCTCTCTATTTGTTTCCTCCTGCCAATCTGACCACCCTTAAGCAGTTTCCTTTGCTGGAGCATAACCTACTTCCCTTCCTGGGTATCCTCAAAGCTCCATCCTGGGTCTTCTTTTCTTTCACAATACCCCATATTTTGGTGATCCAATCATCCCCTATGGCTTAAATTAGCATTTCTATGTAGGTAACTTCCAGACTGAGTCCTAGTCTGTCTCTTAAGCTCCAGTCCCACATCACTAACTACCAATTGGATACCTCCAAATGGATGTCATATAGGCTTTTAAAACTTAATGTCCAAAACCAAAACACATTACCTCCTCCCCTAAACTCACATCTTCCAACTTCCCTACTTCTGGTGAAGGCACTGCTATTCTTACATCACCCAGGTTCCCAACGTCGAAGATTGTTCAATTTTTCCCACTCCTTCAATCTCATATCTAAATAGCTGCTAAACCTTACTGACTCTTCCTCTACAATATTTCTCACGTTTATCACACAGAATAGAAAAAATTTTAGAACTATATACTCCAATATAAGTGCAAAAAGAACACACACCCTACAATTGACCTACAACTGTCTATTACTTGAAGACCTCCAACAAGGGAGAAACCATTAATTCTAAAGCAGCCCATTCCACCTTTGACCATCTCTAATTATTAGGTAGTTTTGCCCNGGGAGAAACTATTAATTCTAAAGCAGCCCATTCCACCTTTGACCATCTCTAATTATTAGGTAGTTTTGCCCTGATATCAAGCTTGTTCAGTGCTTTGTAATTTCTATCCCTTCCTTTTGGTTCTGTACTGTGGGCCCAAACAGAATAAATCTAACCCTTCCTCCAGATGACAATCTGTCAAATATTTGAACATAGTTACCATGTCCCCCATGACTTGTTGTCTTCAGATGAAACATACCTGTTCCTCACAGAACTTGTACTCAAAGTCCTTCACCATTCTGGTTACTCTTCTATGGATGTTCTACAGTTTATCATTGTCCTTCATAAATTGTGGGATCCAGAAATGAGCACAATATTCTGGATGTGGAATATCTGTGGAGTGCAAAAACTATGAGTTCTTCATTCTGGGAAAGCTATGCCTACCTTAACAGAGCCAAAAATGGCATTCATTTTTATGATCATCACATCACAATTCTGATTTATGTGAAGCCTGTAGTTCATTAAAACCCCTAGATCTTTTTCAGACATGTTTGTGTCCAACCATGATTTCCCTATCCTATATCTGTGAAATTTGGTTTTTTTTATCCATGTATATGACTCTATATTTATGCTTGTTGAATTGGATATTACTAGATTCAGGACAATGTTCTGTGGCCTCCAAACTTTTCTCATCATGTACCACTATCAATAAAAAAAATAATTGAGCATATGCCCCAAATATGTATGCTCACTCATTTACAGATTTATGAAATTATTACTTTACTGCAAAGTATATACATTATAAAATTCAAAAATGAAAAAAAATTAAGTAGATGAAATAATATTTGATCCTAAGTTCAATTAGGAGCCACTAGAGTATATTGAGTAGGAGAGTAACATGGTTACATCTGAACTTTAGAAAAATCATTTTGGCAGTCATGATTAGAAAGAAAAGAGACTTGAGGGAGACTGATTTGGAAGGTATTGTAATAGTGCAGGTAAGAAGCATTAAGAGCCTGAACTAGGATGGTGGCTGTGTGAGTAGAAAGATGTGAGGAATGTTTTAGAATTAAAAATAGCAAGATTTAGCAACAAATTGAATGTGTGGTTTAGATAAAAGCAAGGAGTAGAGGTTGATGCTAAGGTTAGTTTTTCCTTAAAAGGTATTGAGACCTTCTTTGAGATTTCATTGGCTTCATCAGACTGTTGGTGTGACTTCCTCATTGCCTGAATTCAAAATAGCCACAAGGAACTGGAGAGTGTCTCAGGTATTTGATTGGTGATTGCACTTGATGGGACATTTGCTTAGCCCTCAGTGCCTATTCTTGTCTTGCTATAGCTAAGTAAATCTCTATTTGTTAACTGTTGAATGACCTATAAGTTTCTCATTTGTTGCACTATCATACTGAAACTCCCAGGAGAGTGGACTGAGTGAGGCCCAGACCAGAACACTGGGTAACTGGAAGGATGACATCCTCAATAGCAATAGGGAAGTATAGAAGAGGAGAGGATTTAGTGGAAAAGACAATGTGAAAAAGAACTGTGATGAATATGACAACCCAATCATTCTTGTTCACGTTGCCCTACTCACTCTTTTCCACCCCAAAATGAAAAGTATAGGGAGGAATGAAAAGAAGAACCTTGCTCACTAGTCACAAAAAGCTTTTAGTCTAAGGGGGCACATACAGTAATCACAAGGTTTTCTAATGAGCTGAATTTGAGTCTGCTGGGGGATGAGGGAAGGGATAGGCTGAAGTTTGGATTCAGTCAAAAGGTCACACTTGAGGACCTAGAGGCCACAGGTTCTTTACCCTTGGGATAGGCCATATATAATTTTATCCAAATAATTGATAAAATGTCAACTATAATCTCATCATAACTAACTAAAATATATAAAGAATATTAGAGTTCATTATACCTATAATTATAATATGATTTGGGAAAGGCATTTGATTCAGCATAACAAAACACCACTTTGAAACCTCTCTTCAGAAAAGGTATCTACTACCCTTATATCAAAATCATGATTCCTTGAAATAATAACAGAAATTATCTTGTTCAGTGATGCTCTGATCATAAGTATAGGGTGAGGCATGAAATAAAGGAGCTCATTACTGGGATAGAAGGGATCTAGCACATAGTAAAAGTTGAAAGAAATTCCCTTTGGATGGTGAAGTCCCCCAGATGCTCTTGTTTGCAGAAGACATGATAATAGTTACATCAAACCCTGGCATATTTCAGAACCTCCTAGAATATATCTGGAACCATTCAAAAGAGTTCAGCCTATCTACACCAGAAAGACTATTTGGATGAAGAATGACTTTTGCACAGATTAAAAAAATGGCACTGGGTGAGCAACCAAGAGTGCTTGTCCATGTGTGTGCATCTGGGTCAGACAGTATCTGTGTTTGCACAGGCTGCCCCCCTCCATGCCTCTGATGCATTCCCTTCTAACCTCCACTTCATAGAATTCCTTGCTTCCTTCAAAATATATCGCAAGTACTACCTTCTTAGAGGCATCTAGGTGGTCAATGAGAAGAGTGTTGGACCTGGAGTTAGGAAGACCTGAGTTTAAATAATATTTGTAAACCACTTTGCAAACCTTTAAGGGTCATAAAAATACCAACTGTCATTGTCATCGTCATCGTCATCATCATCAACAACATCAGTTACTTTCTGCACAAAATCTTTAACTTTGATGCTTTCCCTCCCTATATACCTTGTATTTATTCTATACATACTTACATATGTACATGTTGTTTTCCCCAACGGAATATAAAGATACTTACTACCAAGATATACAAAAGAACTTTATGAATATAATAACAAAATACTCTTTGTAGAAATAAAGACAGACCTAAATAATTGGAGAATAATTAATTCCAAATGGATAGGCTGAGCAAATATTATAAAAATGGCAATACTACCTAAATTCATTTATGTATTCAATGCCACATCAATTAAACTACCAAACTATTACTTTATAGAGCCAGGAAAAAATAATAGCCATAATTTACATAGCACTTTAAGTTTTGAAAAGTTCTTTCCAAATATTATTTCATTTGATCCTTACAACAATCTTGAGATGTAGGTGCTATCATTATCCCTACTTTACAGACGAGGACACTGAGTCAGGCAGAAGTTAAGTGACTTGCCCAAGGTCACACAGCTAGTAAGTGTTTGCGGCCAGATTTGAGCTCAAGTCTTCCTAACTCCAAGTCCAGCACTCTACCCACTGTGCCAGCTCTCTGCTTTCTTGCCTAATGACAAAATCCAAATGGAGGACCAAAAGGTAAAAAATCTTAAGGAAAATAATGAAAGGGAGGGGGTGCCTAGCAGCACCACATTTCAAACTACACAGTGAAGCAATAACCATCAAAATGATTTGATACTGTTTAAAAATAGAAAGTTCAATAAGTGGGACACATTCCGTATAAAGCATAATGGAAGCAAATCAACCTGGTGGCCTAACATAAACCCATGGTCCCAAGCTCACTATTCAACAACTGCTGGGAAACCTGGATAGCAGTCTGGCAGAAAATGAGCTTTAGATCAATACCTGCCTTTCTGAACCCTGCAGCTTGTAAAATCAAAGCCAAAAAGTTTCTTGAAAAGAATGATGCTTCAAATTTAAATTTAGCTGGCATAGATGCGACTTGTAAAGACAGATTATAAAGGACAAGCCAAGAAGCTGCAAGAATTAATGGAAAAATGGTATTGCAATATCTAGGATTGTTGGAGGGTTTTTTATCTTTCTATCTGCATGGTCTATCACAGAGTGTCTGGCCCATAGTTACGTGCTTAATAAATGACTTTAGTTAGTTTGATTAATTGATACAAATGCACAAGTTGAACCAAAAATTGATCAGGAGGGAGAGTTCAACCAGATTCCCTTCAGGAAATTACAGAATATACCAAAATACTAATAACAACTAACATCAATATAGCACCTATTAGGTGTCAAACACTGTGTTAAACACTTTACAAATATCATCTCATTTGATCCTTATAAACAACCCTGGGAGTTAGATGCAATTATTAGCAATTAGCAATTTTACAGTTGAGGAAACTGAGGCAGACAGAGGTTAAATGACTTAGCCAGAGGTCACACAGTTAATAAGTATCTAAGGCTGAATCTGAATGCAGGTGTTTCTGACTCCAGGCCCAGAGCTCTGTCTACTGCACCAACTCGGTGTCCCTAAACTAAGCTGTAAATTGACACATGACTTAGATGTGAACAAATTAAAACAGCAAGGAAGAAATTGTCTTTCAGATCTATGAATGGGGGACCAAAAAGGGATACAAAGAATCAAAAAAGATTAAAAGTATAATTTTGATTACCTAAAATTATTTTTTCCCCAAGGAAATCCAATACAACTAATATTAGAAGGGAAACAGATACACCTGGGGAAAATATCTTTGTAGCAAGTTTCTCTGATAAGTCTCATTCCTGAGGTATATAAGGAACCAATTCAAATTTATAAAAATAAAAGCCATTCCCTAACTGATAAATGGCTAAAGGACATGAACAGGCAGTTCTCAAGGGAAGAAATATAAGCTATCAATAGTCATATTTAAAAATGTTCTAAATCACTAGTAATTAAAGAAAGGAAAATTAAAACATTTCTGAGGTTCTACCTCATGCCCATAAGATTAGCAAAGTTGATAAATGAAGAAAATGACAAATATTGGAGGGGCTGTGGGAAAACAGGCACATTAATGCCATTAGTAGGGCTGTGAATTAGTCAAGGCATTCTAGAAAGCAATTTATAATTATGCCCCAAAAGCTACTAAAATGAGTAATTAAAAGTTACTAAAAGTAAGTTAGTAACTAGAAGTTATTAACCTCTGATCTACCAATACCACTATCAGGCCTATAATCCAAAGAGACCAATGAAACGGGAAAACGATCCATACACACAAAATATTTAAAGCAGCTCTTTCTATGGTGGCAGAGAACTAGAAACTAAATAGGTATTGCAGAATGGTATATAAATATAATAGAATATTATTGTGCTGTAAGAAATGTTGAAAGGGACTCTTTCAAAAAAACCCAAGAAAAACTTGCATGAACTGATGCAGAATGAAATGAGCAAAACCTAGAGAAGATTTTTATTACAATTACAATATTGGAAAGGCAAACCACCTTAAAAGGCTTAAGAACTCTGATCAATCCAATCCCTAACCACTATTCTAAGGGACTAATGATGATTTATACTATCTGCTTCCTGACAAAGAGGTTATGAACTCAGGATGTGGAATGAGACATATTTTTGGACATGGCCAATGTGGGAATTTGTTTTGTTTGACTATACATACTTGTTACAAGGGTTATGTTTTTTTAAAAAAGTAAGTTTATTTTTTACAGAAGAGCAGGATAGAATGGAGGGAATTATAGTTAACATTTCACAACATTACTATTATGGAAGTGTTTTGCATGACTACACATGTATAACCTATGTTGAATTGCTTACCTTCTCAATGAGGGTGTGTGGGGAGGTAGGAAGGGAGAGAATTTGGAATTCAAAGTTTTAAAAACAAATGTTAAAAATTGTTTTTACATGCAACTGGGAAATAAATATATAGGTAATGGGGTATAGAAATCTATCCCGCCCTACAGGGGGAAGGGGATAAGAGAAGGGGGATGGTGATAGAAGGGAGGGCAGATTGAGGGAAGGGGTATTCAGAATCCATGCTGTCTTGGGGTGGGGGGAGGGGAGAGATGGGGAGAAAATATGGAACTCAAAATCTTGTAGAAGTGAATGTTGAAATTCACTTAAATTAAATTAAATTTATTTATTTATTTTTAGTTTTCAACATTCACATCCACAAGA
>NW_020954720.1:9537286-9537991 GCF_900497805.2 Vombatus ursinus
TTTTGAATTCCAAATTTTCTCCCCATCTCTTCCCTCCCCCCGCCCCAGATGACATTTAAATTGTATAAGCTCAACATATACATTCATATTAAACCTATTTTCACATTAGTCATGTTGTAAAGAAGAATTAGAACCAATGGGAGAAACCAGGAGAAAGAAGAAACAGAGAGAGAGAGAGAGAGAGAGAGAGCAAATAATATGTCTCAATCTTCATTCATACTCCATAGTTCTTTTTCTGGATATGGAGAACATTTTCCATCATAAGTCTTTTGCAATTGTCTTAGGTCCTTGCATTGCTAAGACGAGACAAGTCTATCAAAGTTAGTCATCACACAATGTGGCTGTTACCATGTACAATGTTCTGTTGGTTCTTCTCACTTCACTCAGCATCAGTTCACTTAAGTTTTTCCAGATTTTTCTGAAATCCACCTGCTCATCCTTTCTTATAGCATAACAGTATTCCATTATATTCATATACCACAACTTGTTCAACCATTCCCCAGTTGATGGGTATCCCCTCAATTTCTAATTCTTTGCCACCACAAAAAGAGCTGCTATAAATATTTTTGTACATGTCTCTTTTTTATGATCTCTTTGGGATACAAACCTAGTAGTGGCATTGCTGGATTCAAGGGTATAAACAATTTTATAGCCCTTTGGGCACAGTTCCAAATTGCTCTCCAGAATGGTTGGATCAATTCACAA
>NW_020954720.1:9538029-9538223 GCF_900497805.2 Vombatus ursinus
ACAACAATACATTAGTGTTCCAACTTTCCCACATCTCCAGCATTTATCATTTTCCTGTTTTGTCATGTTAGCCAATCTAATAGGTGTGATGTGGTACCTCAAAGTTGTTCTGGTTTGCATTCCTCTAATCAATAGTGATTTAGAGCATTTTTTCATGTGACTACAGATAGTTTTAATTTCTTCATGTGAAAACT
>NW_020954720.1:9538233-9551977 GCF_900497805.2 Vombatus ursinus
ATCTGACAGGTAAACTATTCCTTGCTCTTCTAATTTGCTTATAGTATCAGCCTTTATATCTAATCATGTGCCCATTTTGATTTTGTTTTGGTATACAGTGTAAGATGCTGGTCTATGCCTAGTTTCTGCCATACCATTTTCCAGTTTTCCCAGCAGTTTTTGTCAAATAGTGAGTTCTTATCCTAGAAGCTGGAGCCTTTGGGTTTATCAAACAGTAGATTACTATAGCCATTGACTAAAGGGTTCTATTTTTCTTCTTTTTTTCCTCCATGGGGAGAGCAGTTAATTGAAATTTATTCCATTAATTGAAAGTGAATGATTATAAACTTGTACATTGAGTACTTGAGAACTAAGATTGTTTTATTTTTTTGTATTTATATTCCTCAGAGTCTACCCTAGTGTATGGTACATAGTAAGTGTTTAATAAAAACTTTGTAGTTGGGTAATTAATTGATACAAATATACAAGTTAAGTCAAAAATTAAATAAGAGAAAATCAAACAATTGCCTTCAGCAATTGCAAAGTTCCTTTAAGCTTGCCTTAGAAACAAAAACTCATTTTTAACACCAATATTTTACTAGTGTTGCTACTTGGCCATGAAACATGAAGCCCAAAATCTCCATAGAATCTAAAATAAATATCAGATATTTTAATCCTGTTGGTTCAATAAGTATACATTCTTTTTTTCAAGGGAAAAAGTGAATATCACATAGAGGGCTATGGAGAGACATATGATGGACATGAACGGATTGTAGTATTAAACCAATGATGAATTTCAAAGAAGAAAATATGTCATCAGTGAAATGTATGATAGGAAAAGATGGAGAACTTATGTAGCAAGTGCACGTGACAATGGGTAAATAGCCTGCATGCTTTAATGGCACTCTCAAGATCTCTGGAGAAAAACAGGAAGATACCCAGCATGTTGTATGGATCTCCTGTGGCAAAATTATGGGGAGATGTGGGTAAGAAACACACAGAATAGGCAGGCACAGAAGGGTTACTATCTGTCTCATTGGAAGGAACATCAAAAATGATAAGAAGACAGATGATTTTTAGTATTTAAATTAAATTGAGCAGAGTCAAGCACAGATCTCTGAGGTCATCCACTAGGGGTACTGCCAAGTTGCCACTGAGCTATTAACAACCACACCTCAGCTGACTCCTCCCTCTTCACCTTCTCCCATTGCTGAGTTCTTACAGCAATGTCCATTTTGGAAAAGAAGACAGACCTGCTATTCCTCACTCTCTAGACTTTGCCTCCGTTTCTCCATGTAGGTACTTACCCGATTTTCAGCTTCCTCGTAGACGTGGTCTTCCCCAATTAGACTGTAACTTCCTTGGGAACAGGGACTTTCTTTCTTTGTGCTTGCATCTGTGTCTTATCCTCATAACCTGTCAATCACGAGGGTTCTTAACCTTTTGTTTTTGTCATGAATTCCTCTGGCTTTCTGGTGAAGACTATGGACCCCTCTCAGAATATTATTTTTTTAATAATTTAAGGAAGTATTAAATTTCAATCAGAGATTAGTGAAAATAAAAATGTAATATGAACTTAATAATTCATAGAACTACTGCAATCTGTCCAGGAAGCCCTTGGGGGACCACAGACCCTCTGGCCCATTGCCTGGACTCTTGCAACAACCTCCTAATTGGACTTCCAACTTCCAGTCCCTCCATGCTCTAATCCTTTGTGAATAAGGTAACAAAATAATGTTCTTAAAGCACAAGTCTGATCATGTCACTCCCCTGCGAAAGGTGTTTCAAAGGCTTGGTATGGCCTGCAGAGCCATAACTAACAATTTTCAATCTTTGGGCAAATTTCCTTTGTCGTGGATTATTTGCTCATAGCTGTTGACCATCTTAGAATGTGGCAGGCTTTGAGCTAGACAGATGCAGTGCAGAATCTGTGACATGCGGAAGATAGGCTTCCTTGTAATGAGAAAGTGATGGGAAGAAAGCATCAAGTACCTTTTTGGAGAGAGATAGAGAGAGCACTGACCACACGAGAACATACAAAATGTCAGGAGCACTGAAGTGCTACACTCATAGGGACTATACTCAGAGTAAGTGGAAGAAAGTGTGCCCTTGGTGGAGTCATGTAAAAATGAATAGGTGTCCTCTAAGTTTCCACCCAGCTCTAATTCTATAGTCTGTGACCCTGTAAGTACGCTAAAAATTCAAAGTGAAAGTGCTGATATGGCAGGAGCAATATCTGCCATGGCTGTTAAACTCACATTTCTTTAAAATGTATTGAAACTAATCTTGAGACTTGATTCGTCCAAGACACTAAGGTTTGGGATCTCTGGTGGTCTGAGTTCAAAAACCGGCTCAGTATGAGGCAGTTTCTCTCCCTCAGGCTAAAGTGAATTAGCATGGCCAAAATAGTGGCAGGAAACTATGATAGACTGAAATCGTTGTTGCATCCTTGTTAAGTATCTTTTTCATGCTATGGCTAAATAAACTGCCTTTTCTTTTTTACCTGTCAAATAGTCTGCAAATGTCTTACTTCATTACAATCCAAAATTTGAAGCACTAGATAGACCAACTTGAACTAATCTCAAGCTACAACCATTTGCTTCCTTAGACTTCCCTTTTACCTACAAAAGGGAAGTCAAGACTTTGAGCAGAGGTGTCAAATATGCAGCCGACAAGAGCATAGCATGAAACTGATTAAAATAAAACTGGGAAATGTTTAACAAAATAAATAAAAAATACAATAGAAAATAATGTTACTATATGGTTTTCACTCACAGGGATCCTTTTGTATGGTTTAGTGGCCAATGTTTCTATTTGTATGACACTATTGCTTTAGAGCACTTTATTTGTATTAGCCAGGTACCCTGGCCAATATTGAGTACAAAGGTTAATGTGCTTTAATAAACTATACAGAAAGAATTGCTTCAGAAGTTATTGCTGACAACATACAGCAGAAGTCCAAAGTTTAAGTACTTTATATCAACAACCATGATAGGAAATTAGTGTTTTATTATATTTGAGATTCTTAATAATATTGGGTAGCTGAGGAGTTATGTTTAGTCACATCATAGACCTCTTCCATAGGAAGTCTAGAGAGTGAGGAATAACAGGTCTGTGTTCTTTTCCAAAATGGAGGCTCCTGTAAGAACTCACCAATGTCAAAAGGTGCAGAGGGAGGAGTCAGCTGAGGCATCATTGTTAGTAGTTAAATGTCAACTTGTCAATATCCCTAATGGAGGTCTTCAGAGATCTATACTTGACTTTGTGCAATTTAATTTAAATACTCAAATATATCTGTATTCTTATCATTTTTTATGTTCCTTCCAGCTAAGAGAAGGGTAGAACTACAAATCATTCTTGCATGTTTACATAGCACTTTCCAATGCTTAGTACAGATGTCTGGCATATAGTAGGTGATTAATAAATGTTTGCTGACTGACTTTCCTGAAAATAGACCTAAGAGGTAGGTAGTGCAAACATTACTATTCCTTCTTCACAGATGATAAAATTGAGGCTCAGAGAGTTTAAATGACTTGCTTATAGTTACATAGCATGGCAGTTAGGTGGTACAGTGGATAGAGCACTGGGCTTGGAATTAGGAAGACTCTTCTTCCAGAGTTCAAATTCAGCCTCAGACACTTAGTACCTGTGTGAGCCTGGGCAAGTCACAACCCTGTTTGCTTCAGTTTCCTCATCTGTAAAATGAACTGGAGAAGAAAATGGCAAACCACTCTAATATCTTTGCCAAGAAAACCCTAAGTGGGGTCACAAAGAGTCAGACATGACTAAAAAAGCAAAACAACACAGTCAAATAACTAATAAGTGCAAGAGCCTATTAAAGACTTGAACCTTCCCCTTGATTCCAGAACCAGAATTCCTCTTCCTATTTCGTATTACTTCATTAAGGGCAATATGTAAAATTCAAAGTAATAGAAACTGCCCTTTAGTGCTCCTAACACTTTGTATGTTCTCCTATGGTCAACACTCTCTCTCTCCAGAAAGGACACTTGATGCTCTCTTTCCATCAAAACAAAACCTACTTTCCCCATGTCACAGATTCTGCACTGGACTTGTCTAGCTCAAAGCTTGCCACATTCTAAGATGGTCAGCAGTTCTGAGCAAATAATCCATGAAAAAGGAAATCTGAATTGCAAATAAACTCTTGGGGAAACGCTCAGCTTCACAAGACCACATATTTAAAGCTGAGACAGATATTAGAGAAAATCTAATCCAGGGGTGAGGAACCTGCAGCCTTGAGGCCACATATGGTCCTCTAGATCCTCAAGCGTGGCTTCATGTGAAGTTTGGATTCACTCAAAGCCATGCTTGAGGACCTAGAGGACCACATGTGGCCTCAAGGCCAACTCTAACCTCCACATTTTCCACACAGGACATGTTCTGGGCTTGCTCTCCCAACTCCACTCACACTAACAGCAAGACTATTTTGTCTCCTCTCATGGTTCTAGGGGTAACTCTAAGGAGCTGGGGTATCTTTCTAATACTATAACTTAGAAGTCCCCATCCAATATGTTCTTCCCATTATTGATCATCAGTGATTATCACTCTAATATCTTTTGACCAAGCAATCTCTGTTCAATATTTATAAAAAAAAAAAAAAGGAAAAACATTATAGAAAGGAGACAATTACAAAACCCTCCCCAAACCAGGGCATACTCTCCCCTCTACACACTCACTCAGTCACTGTGAAAAGTAGACCCAAACTTAAAGTGGTCATTATCAAATATTTCATATATTCAACCATTTCATTATACATCAAACATTATCAAACATTTCACCAAATTCACATATAGGTATGGCATAGTTGATGGATGAGCTGATTCATTGTTTTATAGGACCCAATGTCTTGCTATCATGTTGATTCATGCTAGGCTGGGTCCAATAGGTCATTCCTCACTCAGGGCTAGCTCTTCACCAGATTTAGTTGCTATGGCTACCAACAGACTCTATGACAGTCTCCAGTTCCTTTACCTCTGGTGGTTTTCTTGACCTTTTAAAACTTGAAAAGTCATCATCTAGTCCATTCCATCTCTGATAATCATTTATCTAAGTTTAGAAAGAAGAGCAACAGTACTGTGTATTCATAGGTACATAGCAGCCTGGGCGGGAAGATAAGGAAGTCACAAAAGCATCTGCTGATACTACCTCCATGCCCTCTACCTTCCCCACTTGGAGGCTTATGGCATTTCTTCTTTCTCCTCACTCAAACTCTACCAGTGAAATTAAGAGGTATCATCTGTTTCAACCTTTTGTACACACATTCAGTTCTGGCTCAGAAGCCAATTAAAAGCCTTTGTTTCACCATGTAATAAGGGTACAAGAAATAGTAACACAGCAAAATTCTAATGCTTAAAGCAGTAGANAACCTTTTGTACACACATTCAGTTCTGGCTCAGAAGCCAATTAAAAGCCTTTGTTTCACCACGTAATAAGGGTACAAGAAATAGTAACACAGCAAAATTCTAATGCTTAAAGCAGTAGGCCCCCATACAATTTTATCTATTTTTTATCCTTTTATTTTATTTTATTTTTATCTATTAATCATGTAGTAAGCTGACAAGAAATCAAATACTCTAAGGACTAGGTCCTCCCTCCTTGGTCAGTTCCCCCCATCACATATAGATGAAGAAATAGAGTTTAAGCAATTTAGCCAAAGTCACACAGTAAGAGGGGAGTCAATACCAGTTCTCTTGACTACAAATCATGTTCTTCCCAGCATATCATACTACTTCATGAAAAAAGTAAATTCAAAATTTTCAAAATGTCAGTAACTATACCTCTCACCTACAACCAGTGAAATAGTAGCCACTAATTTTTTTTTTAACATAAGCTCATATGGTATATTAAGGAGAAGGATTTAGTTTGGGTTTTTTTTTATTGTTTTGTGGAGGTTTTTTTGCAAGGCAATCAGGGTTAAGCGACTTGCCCAGGGTGGTACAACTAGTAAGTGTCAAGTGTCTGGGGCCAGATTTTAACTCAGGGTCTCCTGACTCCAAGGCCAGTGCTCTTTCCACTGTTTCACCTAGTTGCCCCAGGAGAAGGATTTTATAGAGAAATACATATACACTGCTGGTGGCAATGTAGGTTGGTTCAATCGTTTTGAAGATCAATCTGCCAATACATGCCAAGAACCACAAAATTGGCCATACCTTTTGGCCCAATAAAACTATTACTTGGAATTTATCCCAAAGAGATAATTTAAAAGGAAAAAAATCTATTTGGACCAAGATGTTTACAGCTGCATTATGTAGAACTGCAAAAAAAAAAAAAAATGGAAGCAACCCAAATGCCCAACAGCTGGGGAGTGGCTGAGTGCACTGGGATAAATTAATGAAAGGAAGTACTATGAAGAATGACAAATATGAGCACTATGCAGAAATATGGAAAGGTCAATACACAATAATGAAGAAAGTATGCACACTGATTTCAACACATAGGTACAAAAATACATTAACGCAATTATAAAGATCATAAGAGAGCTAATGGTTGCATTTATTTACCTTAATTTTGCTTTAGTTGGAATCAATAACTGAGTTTGTATTTCAATATCATAAAAATGCACAACTTCATCAATGTAGGTCAGTGGTTCTCAAAGGCTATGCCTGGGTGGAATTCTCAATAGATATGCCATGAATTGTGTGGAACTTATACTGGTAATCACATGCATATGTGAGTCTCCTATAGTGAGCCACGAGTAAAAATTTTGAGAACCATTGGTTCCCAATGATTTATTTATGATGTAGACCTCCACACCAGAGGTATCAAACTTGCAGCATGTGGGCCCCAAGTTACCCTAATACTTCCAGAACCAGAATAAAATGTAATTGGGAAATGTTTAACAAAATTAATTAAAATGGTATATAATGCAGACAATATTAATTTGTAGTTTTCTAAGTCAATGTGCAGTCAGCCAGGATCATTTTTATTTGAGTTTGATACCATTGTTACACATAGGTAGATAGTGTTCAGATGTTGCAGAGGCCAAAAAAAAAGAAAAGAAAAGAAAGAAAATCATAATTTCATGAGCAAACTTTTAGTGATGAATCACTCAGAATTTAGTTGCCTGGTCTTCAAACAGACCATCTTTAGGCCCCTGCTCACAGTCTTTCCAGCTTGGTAGGGCATCATACAACTAGCATTCTCTTAGCATAAATTGCAAAAACACAGACGCACCTCTATACTATAAGGAGGTACTAAACTCTTTAGTGGGAGTTTAGTGAAATTTTATTGGCATAGATTTCTTTTTTATTATAAAATTAATTAAATATATTTCTTTAAAAATCATCTGTGCTGTGTTCTATGCCCTCAGGACCCTACTCTTGGCGTTCAAAAGGTGAGTAATCAAATAAATTAACCCAGTGCTAATGTATTAATGAAAGAAAGATTGTACAATTAATAAAGAATATCCAGAGAAGAAAAAGAATTGGCTCAATCTTTTTAAAGGTGTATCTGGCTGTACATGCCAAAAGCCATGAAATCAACCATTCCCTTTGACCCAGTAATATTACCTGGATTATATTCCAAGGAAATAATTTAAAAGAAAAAATATTAACTTGTACAAAGATGAATAAAGTAAAAATAAAGTAAAGAGATGAAGAATTTTGTAATCCGGCTACCTTGGTTTTATATTTTCATTTCAAATCAATTTTAAAAGTATTTTTAAAGTATTAAGGATCTACAATGGGCCGGGCACTATGCTAGCAATAGGGTTAGAAAAACAAAGATGAAATGGTCCTTGACCTCAAGGAATTTATAATCCCATTGAAATACATAAACAATGGGAAAAAATCTCTTTATATTTTATTCTAAAATTTAACATTATTTATCAGTGGTAGAACTAAGATTAAAAAAATAAAATGTTGATATCACTTTTTATTTGACTTGATATTATTTCCTGGCCATAGCTAGACTCTTAAGTAAGATATATCACCACCATCACCACTCCCTAACCTTTTCTTTCTTGCCTACCAATGTGACATAACAGAAAAGGTGTTGGACTTGTCAATATACCGGGGTTTGAAGTCCAGTCCCAACATTTAGAGGGCAGCTAGGTGATACAGTGGATAGAGAGCTGGGCCTTGAGTCAAGAAGACCTGAGTTCAAATCCAGCCTCAGACACTTAATCCTGTTTGCCTCAGTTTCCTCATCTGTAAACTAAGCTGGAGAAGGAAATGACAAACCACTTTAGTATCTTTGCAAAGAAAACCCCAGCTGGGATCACGAAGAGTCAGACATGACTGAAATGACTAAACAACAATAACGCAGTGCTTACCAGTTGTCTGACCATGGTCTAGTCACTTAATCTCTCTGAAACCAAGTTTCCTCATATGTAATATGAAATTACTAATAACTTATGCTACCTGCCTCACAGGGTTAAAGCACTGTATAAATATACGTTATTTCTCACCTTCTCACCCAACTGGTAAGAATAAGATGTAGGACTATAGGATAGAAATTGAACTCTAGGCAATGGTCTTCTAAAAGATATAGAATCAGAATATCTTCTTCCACACTTCAACTGTATTTTTTAAAACCACTTAAATCAGACAACCAGTGACAGATCCCAGAAACTGATGTCCCTATTACCACCATTCCCACTATCCCCCTGTGCTGCCTTTCCTTCCTCTTTCATCCCCTTAGGGCCATCAGTGCCCTGGTCCATGTTTCAGTATCTTCCTTATGCCTCTCAGTATCTGATTTTTTAAAAGTACATTATATTAACAATGGTGTGTCTGACACTTGGGCAGTGTGCAGCATAGTTCTGTGAAGACAGGCTTGCCATTTAGCTACCACAAAAGCACTGGGACACTGTGACCATTAATTAGTTTATCCTTCCTGATAGCATTAAGGCAAATCTCATTATCCCCATTATAGACAAAGTAAAAGTGAAACACTGAGAAGCCTAGTGTTTCATAAACAGAAAGATTCAGGGAAAGAGGCTAAAAACTAAATTATTAAATGAAATTTGCAGATTATAAATTTACCCTTAGTTTCCTAGATCATATTAGAATCTAAGCATAGTGGAAGGAGCCTTAAAGATTATCTCGTTCAATTCTCTTCATTTTACAATTTTACAAATGAGGAAACTGAGGCCTGGAATGGGAAAGAAAGGACAAAACAAAACAAAAAAACAAAAAACAAAAACAAAACAAAAACAGGAGATCTTATTCCCAGTACAGATCTGGTTCCATGGTGCCTCAGATAGGTGACTACTTTTTGTATTATGACGAATTAAGGAAGTGATGCTGGGATATGGCATGATTTCTATCATATCTATGTTCATATAGGAAGAAAGCAGTGAAATAAGACTGTCTGCCTCTCTCTGTATGACTCATCCTGGCAATCATCCCCCTCACCCAACACCGTGCCTTGATAAAGGCTACGGGCCAGCTTTACCCCATCTGCGTCACTTCTAGGAGTACAGAAGTGGTAGGCCCATAGGATTATAGATACAGAGTTGGAAGGGACTCTAGAGGTCATTGTGTCCAAACCCTTCATTTTACAGATGAGGAAACTGAGACACTGAGATGAAGAGAAGTTAAGTGATCTGTCCTGAGAGTCACACAGCTGGTATCTAAGGTCTGATTCAACCCCGGGTCTTCTGGTCTTCAAGGCCAGTGCTCTACCTACTATTTCATGTTGCTCCTGCTTTGATTAAAACAAATATATAAATATGTATACATATGTGTGCATGTGTGTTTGTAGATGTATATTTTTCACTTTGCTAAAGAGACTGTATCCAAACTACAGAGTCAACACTTTTAGCATCTACACCCCAATACCACTAGCCAAGAAGCTAAACAAAGACAAATTACGTTTCTTACCACTGGTCTTCCTGAGGTCAGTCTCACTCCACCCCTATATCTCAACTTTCTGAACAACACTGTAGAATCTTTTTTGATATTCCCTCAATGTGAATATACCCTCCATCAACATGGATTGTAGCTCCTCAACAACATATTAGATGATTTTCAAAAATTCATCACCCAGAATGCAATCTGCTGATGAGCTTCTCTGAACTTAGCAAAGCTGCCAGACAGACATATTAGTCCTCCAAAAATACCATATTCACCCATCACACCCTGAGCCTAGAATTCAAATGACTCTGTTGACTGTCAGATCAAGTTCAATATTCTGGATCTATAATTCAAGGCCACTCTTTTATTTAATTACCATATCATTCACTATTCACCAAAACGTTCTATACTCCATTCTAGCCTATCTCCTTACCTTGCAGATACATTCACAGATACACACACACACACACACACACACACACTCATTAAAAAAAAATTCAAGCCATTCTCCTGTACTTTCCTCCCCAAATCTTCTTCTCCAACAATTAGATACTTCCCTTACAAGATATGACTCAAGTTCCATCAACTACATGAAACTGTATGTGACTGCTTAAACCCTCAATGATCTTTCTCTTCAGCAAGGTCCAATAGCATTTGTAATTTATGTTGTGTGATTTAGACATTGAGTATAACATTCTCCAATTTTGCTTTACATATATATATATGTATGTGCATATGCACATATATATGCATATACACNTGACTGCTTAAACCCTCAATGATCTTTCTCTTCAGCAAGGTCCAATAGCATTTGTAATTTAGGTTGTGTGATTTAGACATTGAGTATAACATTCTCCAATTTTGCTTTACATATATATATATATATGTATGTGCATATGCACATATATATGCATATACATATATATATACATATGTTCGTATATGTTGCATATACATATGTTCATATATACAGATGTGGGGTTTTTTGTGTTTTCCTCACTTTCAATAAGGCTGTAAGCATCTCAAGAGCAGAAACAATGACTCCTCACCCTTTTATATACTCTAAAACTACAGGCAAGCATAAGACCTTAGGTCACAGTTTGTCAGCACACTAGGCCCAAGCTCCTATGCACATCTATGCCCATGACATTGAGTATACTGGTCAGAACACAAGAGATGCTTGCTGAAAGCTTGATAACTTAACAGCCCCCGTGAGAAGGGTGCTTTTGGCATTAGTCTTCATATGTACTGTCTGAATCTGTCTGATTCTGAACAGAAGATTGAATGATGAGTGATTGATATAATGAACCTTCTCTGGGTGATCTTGAACAAGATCTTGAACAAAACTTAGTTTCTCCAGTTGGAAAATGATGGGATTGTTCTAAATAATCTCTCAGGTCTATTATAGGTCTAACATTCTATGAATCTCTGGGAAAATACCACATGAGCATGAGCATTCATACAATAAATAGTCATCACAGAAAATGGGTACATTTGGGCCTGAGGTGATTTTCTTCCACCCTCCAAGCATTGCAGTACCTTAATAGCTGGGAAAGAAGGAGCCAAGGAACAAAAGAACATGATAAACTGGGTAGGCAAAAGGACTGTGAACTTTAATTCAATTTCTATTACTGCCTTTTTTGACAGGCCAAGACATGTCTCTCAAACTAGTTAACTGGTATTCTTCCTTTTCTTCTAAAGGGAGCAGCCAAGAAAGCCTAATCAAATCCACATAGAGCTCAGAAATAATCTTAAGACTAGTAATTTTACTGAATACTTTTTGAAATTTTTCTGCAAGAACATTTTTGCATAAGGGATAAACCCTTGTAGCTGTTATATGAACCCCATAGGGACATGGGAAGGTTACATTAGGGTCAAAGCCAGTCCTAAGCTGCTGGTAAGGAAGTAGAGTTATGTTTAGTACTCCCATCTCTTTTAGTACAGCCTTTTTTGATACCTCCCAAACCTCATTTTGGTGGTCTCTAGGGTTCTTCTTCTCTTCCCAAGTCAATGTCCTGTGCTAAGTTTGTAAATGCCAATCCCCACTCTCAACTAAAACCTACATGTCATATTTACATAAGAAGCAGCACAAAAGATGTCATTCAAGGAATGTATAATCAAAAAAGGACATAAGTGAATCATCTACCAAGAGCAAGGTATAATAGATGGAAAGTCTGAAGGCTGCACTGGACCCACAGAATGTTAAAAGACCTGGAGGACGTTCTCTGGGGCATTGAGTAGCTCCTCTCTAGAGGATTTAAGGGAAGGCGTGGATAAGAATCACGCAAGGAAAGACCTTCATAGGATGCCATCTCTACCAGTGAAGGTATACCGACATTGATGAGCTCATAATCTAAGCAATGAAGCAGTGAAGTATGCTTCTATTTGAATTGTCTTAAGATCCTGAAGATTATCTGGAAGATAAGGTACCTAACACTGAGGTCCTCTCTTGAGCTGAACTGTCCAGCATTCAAACTCTATTGCACAGAGCATAACTCCAATGGGCTGGTGACGTAGCTCAAAGGCCAAATGTCCATTTCCCTAAAAAGACTGTTTTATGGAAAACTCACACAAGGCAAGCACTCACACAGAGATCAGAAGAAGCAATACAAGGACACTCTCAAGATTTCTCTGAAGAACATTAGTATCAGTTGTGCGACACGGGAGACACTGGCACAGGACCAACCAGCATGGAGTGCCTCCATCAAAGAAGGCATTGTGCTCTATGAGCAAAGCAGAATCACAGTAGCACAAAGGAAACATGAGATGCCCAAGTCTAGAGATTTCTCCATCCCAAATGTTCATATGGACTATTTGAGCCCAACCTGTGGTACAGCCTTCTGAGCTCATTTTGAACCAATCAGCCACAGTCAAACACATTGTACTTTGTTTTTTTGGGTTTTTTGTTTGTTTGTTTGTTTGTTTGTTTTGTTTTTTGCTGAGGTAATCAGGGTTCCATGACTTGCCTAGGGTCACACAGCTAGTAAGTGTCAACTGTCTGAGGCCGGATTTGAATTCAGGTCCTCCTGGTTCAAAGGTCGAAGCTCTATCCACTGCCCCCCAACACATTGTACTTTGACCCCAAAATCATGATGTCATTGGTCCTCTTCAAGTATGAAAAACAAACAACAGCAATGAGGTGTGCTCTATAATTTATCTATGAAGTTTCTGTGCCACGGTGATATATTAATCAATACCAATTTACAAAAGAAAGAACACATGGTAGAGAGGATTGAGGGCTAGCTTTGGAGCCAAAAGATCTGACTTGAGTTCTTCATCTGACATGGCTTTATGACTCTGGACAAGTCACTCAACTTTTTGGTGCCCTAGGCAACTTTCTAAGACAAATTGTAGAGAAGAAGTCAATTTGTACCGAGGGGAGGAGTGCTCTATGAAAATGAAATCAGAGATCTGGTTTACAAAAAAAAAAAAAAGGTTACTGAAAGGAACAGCAGGCCAGGGCAACATCAATGTAGAAAACAACCTCATTTTCATTGTGGGGGTGAGTGTTGGAAAATTGGGTGAGTGATGGAAAATTATAGGCAGTACCATCTCACAAATTAGGCAAAAGCAGCCAAGGATAAAAATGAGCTGTAGGGAGCATGGCATGAAATCCAGCTAGTCCAGATCATCCTGAAAATATTTATAATTATCATTAGTAATACTATTAATGATAATAACTCACATTTATATAATGCCTCCTCACAACAACCAAGTTTTACAAGTATTGTTCACCTCATGTTTTATAAATGAGGAAACTTGGGCTCAGCAAAGATAGGTGACTCATCCCAGGTCATACAGATAATAAATGATAGAGCTGAGACTTGAACTCAAGGCCAGCACTCTTTCCATTGCACCAAGTTATAGCTATGTAAGATATAGGCTGTGACTCCTAGAAATTTACAGTCTAGTCGAGGACATAAGACATAGACATTTAAAAAAAAATGACA